>NC_089993.1:11984697-12290081 GCF_036417845.1 Apteryx mantelli
GTGCTGCAAGGTAGATGCAGTGTTCATGCACTGAGATTCTCTTAGAAGGGACGCACAGAATTTGCAGCAAGCCTCAGACTTATAAAGTCAGTTTTAAAACAACAGATTTAATTAAATGCCTGAGCTAAGTTTAAAGTGCCATTAAGAGACGCAGTTTAATTAGTCCCTGCATTGGGAGAGAGGAAGACGGGGAGACATTTTACATGGTAATCCTCTCACCCCTTTATCACATGTACAATAATAAATGCATATCAAAAATTTTTTTCCCTTATGCTATTAACAAAAAGACAATGCCTGATGGAAGTGAAAAATTGAACTGATCAGTTACACATTTAGGTACACACAAAAGTAATGTCATACTTAACATTTGTCTACATTGCTAACAAAATAATCTTTGTTAACTAAAATGCTAATAGTGCACTCCTGAATAGATCTTTTTCACTACAGAAAAAATATAAATTACATGTGCTAATTGGGTACCACATTTAAGAAAACAAAAGCTAAATGGATGGCAATTCTTGTCTTAAACATTTTTTCCTAGAACAATTATTTAACCTATAAGGGGGCATGCCTGCTAATTTAGAAAAAGCTTGCAAAAAAAAAAAAAGGAAAAAAAAAGGAGAGGGGGAAAATAAAGCAAAGAAACTTCTGAAGCATCTGAGCATACTAAAATAGCTAGGCCAAATGTACTAGGCACAGAACACACTGATGAAAGAAAATGGATCTTCAGGACTACAATATTTATAAAAATAAAGCTTTAACTCTCCAATCCTCTACAGTATTTTTAAAATAATATTTGTATATGGTGCTTTTTGTTCAGACATCTCAAAGCAGTTAACAGAGGATAAATATTATTTTATCAGCTTTGAATAGAAAGCAGACAGCTATGTGGTTTTGCAGCAGCTGTGTTCGTGGTTGCTGTGATTCCCACTGTGGAGTCTGTGCAGTGAAGCATACTTGTTTCCCATGCAAGATAACCTAGCACTAGCATTAAGTCACACCAATGATTTTATAGAAACTTAATTCAAAGTCTTGAAAATGTCTTGTCATTTTTGACTGAAAAATGTTTTTTTCCCCAGATGCAATGTCTCAAAATTCTGATTACAGACTTGAGTTTGTTACAGATATTTGAAAAGTTACAAATGAAAAATACTACTTTTTTTTTAAAAAAAAGAGTAATCACTGAATGCAAAATTGGATGTTGAGAAGGAAATAAACAGATCATGAAGTGTCTGCAAAGTACTAAAAAGTTGCATTACTGTAAATATTCGCTATGATTTCAACTTAAGTTATATTAACTTGACATGCCACTGAAGACTCCAGGTTGCTTAGGCCTAAACACATTGCAATAACCTATTAGAAAAAGCAGTGCTTCTACCCTGATTTTATGGAAATGGGTGGGAAGACAGAAAAACTAGTAACTGGAGTCCCAGAGGGTGAAGTGTATCTCAAGCATTAGACTATATAGTTGAAAGGAGGTAACAACTTAAAACTGCTGCACCACTTCAAATTCGACTGTAAGGAATTCATTTATAGCAAGATCCCTTGGTTAACATTTCCTGCAGGTGAGCATCAAGCAAAAAACTGCCATCAGCTGAACAGTTCAGCTTCTATTACTTCAGCTGATTTATGTATATTTATGAAGATTTTGATTCTAGATTTGCATTATTCTAGGTTTTGTTGCAGCAACAAAGTAGATGTCTCAGTTTTACTAAAACAAAGTAACCTTATGTCTTTTCCTGTAAAGACATTAATTTGAAAAAAAACCAACAGTCTTACTGCAGTCTCGTGCATGCAACATGCACGCAGAAAATCTGTTTAAGAACTCTATTTTAGGTTTAAGAAAGACTGTACCATCTCACCACATTGTCAAAATTTACCAGGAAAAATGTGTTTTGACTTCAGCACATAAAAGTTGACAGTCCCACAAACTCCTAAACATGTGAGTTGTCTCCTTAACATTACACACATTTAATTCTCTGTAGAATCCAGTTATAATCTGGAATTTGATAGGTACTAGGCCTTTTATTCTTCCCCATAGTTTTCAAAACCACAAAGTTTTGCATAAAAGGAAATTATGAACACAATTTTTTTTTTAAAACTTTATTAAATTACGCAGTAAAGAACCCATCTCCACACAAGTGTTTCATTTCTGGATAGCAGAGGTATAATACATGAGCCACAGGTGAGTGCATTACCCCTCCCTTCCCACAACTTCCAAGAAATAAAACAGCATGTATAATACACTCTTATTACTATGGTACTCCAAACAGATTGTTCGTAAGGTTATTTTTAACTGGAGAAAAAGTAAAAAGGACTAACAGTGTAAAGTGTCTTGTTCTGCATATGAATGTTCTTCACTGCAACATTCAAACACCTTCTTTCTTGCAATACATGGCATGGCAGAGGGTTCAGGAAGCAATGACAGTGGAATGCATTTGCACATGAGTATCATTAAATATAAAGCCTGTGACTTCCCTGGAGTTAATCAGGCAATCAGAATGCAACACAAAAGAAAGAAAAAGGCCGTATATCTGTTGACATTTCTTACACTTCAAAGTGCATGTCCACGAAAAATTGGCAACAGAGGAGAAAGTGAACTCTAAGACCTACTTAGGAGGCAGAGCAGTTAGCATAGTGCAAATACTGAAAATAATATAAGTTCTTCTATTACTTATGTCTGGTGTTAATTTGTTATCTGAAAATTGTTAGCCAAGCTTTCTACTCAGATGAACTGCTGTAAATCCATTCAATTAAATGAATTTTATCCTAGTAAAGAATTTGAGCCAAGTTCACTAATACTTAAATTTTGATTGAAAAACTGAAGTGTGTTTTTACTCTGAAAAGTGACTAAAATGGCATAAAGGAACTTCATGTCTATCATTTTTTCAGCAGCTGCATGTAAATAATTCACCAAATTTACAAAAGGAAACTTTTTATATGTAGCTATGCAAATTTATCTGAGTTAAGAAAGACAACGTGCATTTCTGCTTTGGATATCCCTGTAACAGATTCTGTAGTTATAACTGAATTATGTTAGGTTTATTTGGGATAAGAAAAGCAAGTTTCCTTTTCCTAAAGGTGTTTCAGAGCCAAAGACAGTCCAAACTTCTAAAAGGAAGGAAGTGGTATTTTAGACAATTGACGGACAAGCAGGACATAGTTCTAAGTAAAAAGATGCCATTTTTAGAGAGACTTTTCTGACCATAATCACACTTCGAGTGAAGAACTGATTAAAAAAAAAGCCTTGGTGGAAGACTCACTATGAATGCATTATTGAACAACAACCTATAGAAGTAATATGGCAAAGCAAAATTACTTTGCAGAAATCTTTACAAATCTAGTTGAACAAAAATTGGAGAGTCCTTCATTTGTTGGATTATATGTATACCCCTGTGAACTGAAGCGCTATAATTTACAAGTGTAAACTAAAAGTATTAGGAAAGTGAAGTAAAAAGCGTATCACTCTACCTCCACCAGAACATCACTTTATTGTTTATCTGTCATCAACAATGTAAAACTCTACTAGATACTCTATCCTGGTTTTTAAAAAGGTAAAGATTACATTGGATTAGCTACGTTGTACGAAAGAAACTACAGCAATCACAGTAGAATGAATTGGAGGGACAATTTGAATTACAAAAAAAGTGTACACTGCAAGCAGAGGGAAGTGCACATTAAATCAAATGCCTGTAAGATTCATTACTTTTAAATGCACAGTGACAATTTTGAGAAACTGTACATGATAGAATCACAGAAATGACTTTAAAATAACCAAAATTACATTTTGCATTTGACCATCCAACTCATAAGTAATCATTGATGTTCTCTATTTTCAGTGCTTTTGGAAAATTTGTTTACCAAACAAAATTTAAGTTGTTAATTTGACTAAACTGTGAAGTAGAAGGATTGAAATAAAAAGTATATTGGAAGTACGCCTAAACTACAAGAATAAGCCAAAAGAGGGGTATGCAAGGAGAGGCTGGGAGGGAGGAAAGAAAGGAAAGAGGAAAAGAAGAGAACAAAGGCTTTTTCTTCTATCTCAGAAGTTCTTCCAATGCAGCGTATATCTGATGTACAGCTCTTTGCTTTCAGTCCATTTCTGAAGTTTACATTTTGTAGCCTTTTTCTGCACTAACTGGTCGACTCAACCAGCTCTGTTGCCAAGCAACAAGAGTAACAAGAATCTGAATGCATCAAATCTTCCTTTGCTGTGATTTCTTCATGGCCCCATTTTTTCTGTTTTTCTTTGAACAGGGTTCGGTGTTTCCTGAATTGTTCACAGGGTCAGGTGGAATTGAGTTCCAAATCACTCTGCGGTTTGTAGCATCCCGATTTCTTTCTGCAGCTAACCCCCAGACACGTTTGCAGTTCTTCCGTAGCAGAAAGACAAACCGTGTTGTTCAAGCAGTGAACTTTCACCCTTGACCTTGGGGGTTGCAGACCATTGTGTTTAGCGTATCCCTGAGTGCAGCTATCCTGCAGGATTCACTTCCCAGTGCACCGAGATTTCCTAGGTTTCCTCAGATTAAGCCCCAGTATGCATCACCACCGACTGTGGTGCGGCTATGGATGCCTGAGGCCGTGTTGATTCTGGTGGATGTCTGACCTCGCTGAACCAGACTCATCTGCTTTCTCCCTACTCATACCCAGGCAGTCCAACCTTCATACAGCTGAGCCAAGTTATCTAGATTAGTTGCTTCCTTAATCACAAAGTCAACCTATTAAAAAGTCAAACAAGAAATTAAAATACACTAGATCTTAAAGTGTGTTTAGGTGATCTTAAAATTAACTGTTGAATGTTGCCTGAATATACGAAGTTTCAGTGAAAAAAGATCTATAGTAACTGTACACTTAATTTTACATAATCTCACATAATCCACAGAAGAAATAAGAACGTGTACTGGGGGAAGGGGTGGGGGAAAGATGGTATCTCATTCATAACCCCAATCTAGAAAATAGTCCCAACATTCTCAAATTTACATGGGCACTTGGGTCCACCGACTTTGACGCTTCAGAGACAGACAGATAGTTATGTTATGCTGGTGAACACAGACAAGTCCTGTCTATTAGACAGCTGTAAAAATCCAGTGCTTTGGTGGATATCAACAGCTGTGTAACCAATGTTGGCTTATTAAGGTACAAAATGCAATTTTATCAGTTTCATGAGTTTACATAAAATTTATGATATAGGAAATGAGAACATTTGATAAAAAATGAATGCAGCAATACAGGGCAACCGCATACTTGACTTGCTTTGAAATATAAATAGTACATCTCAAAAGATAAAAAACAGACCCCATTCACCATAGTGTTTCATTTTTAAAGTTGTACTTTAGCATGTGTGCGCACACACAGGCATGCGTGCACACACAAATATTTAAAGCAAGGTCTAGTAATAGAATTTTAATAGTTTCAACTCACCTGTTCAGCAACAGACATTCTCCTGTTGGGATCCACATCTCGGCCCTCTAACTTGGCTTTGACTCGCTTCCACACACTAACTGCATACGAATTCCTTTCCTGCACGGCTAAAAGCACAAAATAAAATTGAATTTTACATTCCAGCACAGAAGTGCACTTTTCATTAAAAAAAACAAACAAACAAAGAAACCCACACAAATCCCACTGTATTCCTGTACTTACCTTTTCCTGTTTTAGGGTCCCTGGCTGTCTTTTTAGGACTACAGGCAACACTTTTGCCAGTTCCCAAAACTGTGCTTGGAGGAGTATCTGCTGATGTGGCAAGATTTTTCTGAATTAGCTTTCTTGCATTCTGTGACATCACCTCTGGCTGAGTTTTCTGCCCTGTATTGCTACGTACAGCTGTACAAAAAGAAAAGTTGAAGTAATTTGAATTAAGCCACAGAATTTCATTGAAATCTACTTTCCGAAACTAAATTTCAGAATACATTTAAATTGAAAAAATAACCTTTATTCATCCAAATAACCTGTCCACTATTGAATTGCAATAGTTAAATCTTTAGCTTTGCCTTCTTGCCTAAGGATTTCTGCATCTTTATGAACTGCTAATATCAAAACAAGCAGTTGTATAGATTGTGCCTTAAGTGAGGTATCATGTCCCACTCCAGCAGCCTTCAACTTTTATTTTCAAAAACGCATTTCAGTCTAAGAAAGAAGAGGCTTAACGTAGATAAACTATACATTCAGTGAAGTTTGAAATGAGAAAATACTTGTTCTTATCAAGATTGGATTTTGCCTGTTAAACACACATAAGTGTTCAAAATAGTATACTATAGATGGAAGCACTATCAAATATGCATCAAATACAGTTATCAGTACTTCAGTATAAACAAATGCATGAGTCTCTGAACAGTTCTTCTCTCTTCAGTCTTTCCCATTTCCTTTTCTGTATAAAAGCCAATTCCTTTCACTTCATAGAATCAAACCAGAGGTTTTGTTCTATCACAAAATATTTATTTATATCAAACAATTTTTTAAAGCGCTCTTAGCCTGACTATCATTTTGTGTGGCAGTTATAAAAAGCAATTCCTGTCCTTAATGGAAGTCAGGAAACTATGCTCAGTCCAAATATTGATAGCAGAATAATTCTTTATATAAGAAGAAATTCATGCTCAGGGTAAGTTTATGCATGTTTCTGTTAAGTGTAAAGTAATGAAAAATTTTGTGGACATGAATGCATTAGCACAGTTTCAGAATTTATTCCAAAGTCACCCTAAGTTTTAATAATAATTTTAACATTAATTACTCTTTGGTTGATAATAGTGTATAATACACAGTAATGGGTTGCATGCATTCTGGGCTTTGTGGAGCAAATTTAGATCTTGAAGGCTACTTGGTCATCCAGTATTGGATGTTGCATAACTGGAATTCTACAGGCTATTATAATCCTGTAAGGACTAGCTGTATTTCAAGATTTATCAAAAATTATGACGCCCTCTCTAACATCAATTCCTCATGTTTGAATTTTGGTACTTTTTCAAGTGTTACCTGCAGCAAAGGTTGGCTGATATGTAGCAGATGATGTTGGGCTTGAGCATTCATTCGATGTATCCGTAACTAAGGGTGATGCAAAGCTCACTAGATTATTGTAGACACTAGAAAACATAATGGAGTTGATAAATATTCATGCAGCTATTCAAGTTGATTTGAAAATTCAAAATGAAAGCCAGAAGTCAAGTTTTGCAAAAAGATTTTAGCATGCTAAGACAATCACCAAGTAGGCACGCGGTGTCGTGCTTCTGCTACAGGCTAGTGGATAAGCAAAATGTCTTCAACAAACAGAAGGGAACTTACCTTTGGCTCTGTGTTTTTAGTTCTTTCAAGGTGGGAGTTATTTCCTGCAGCATTTCGACATGTTCCTGACTGCGGACCTGACCCATTACCTGAACTAATGTAAACAAAACTGTCTGAATATTATCTTGCCACGATTTATATTCGCCTAAGAACTGCCTAACACTATTCTCATAGGGAACATCTTCACCATCTGCCAAAGCTGCTTCTTCATCCTGTAACAGAGATGTGATAAAAAGGTTTAACTATCTGTTATATTTTTAAAAATAGAATGAAGTTCAGCATTTCTTAGTGTTTTCAGCCTCTTAGTTCATAATCTGTCTACAAATAACCATAATTTTCAACAGTTGCATCTCAAGAAAAATTTGAAAAAGATCATATGTTTTACCGATTAAAAGCTAGGAGGATTTTTAAATGCATAAAAAAAATCTTTCAACTGCCAACAGACAAAAAGGCTTAAGGTCAACCAAAATGTGATTAACAGCTCTAGAAATACAGCTTTATAAAACCAATTTGATCTCTAAAAATTCACATCTGGAACACTATATGCATGAACAAAATTCACTGTTTTGTTTTTATACATACGTATTTAATTGTATATACAGATACACACTTTATTTATAAAAGTGTTATTTTTCTTGAACTATACTGACATTGTTTTCAGCACTAAAATTTAATGACATTTCAGGCATACCTTTGCCATAGCTTTCAGCAGATGCTTGACATCTCCAAGTTGCCTATTATGACCAGTGAGCACAGTTTTAATACTATCCACCAGGTTCTGAATTGTTTCACAGACTGTTTCTATTTGCTGTTCTCTCTCTGTTTGTACTGTTCTCTGTGTAGATATTTCCTGGGTCAACTGCTTGTGAGCTGAGTGAAGCCATTCAGAGCTACCGATAGGATGTTCGAGACCGGTGCCCTAAAAATAACAGAAGCATTTTAATAGCTATATCCAGAGATAAAACTCAATTGCTTTGCAGGTGCTACCACCAAGTGTTCAGCAGTTGACAGTGTAAACTGTCATCCATTACTCATTAGAAGGTATACACAATATTATGGGGAATGAAAGGCAAAATGGAGAACTCATTACAGTAATTCTGTAGCGTTATGTATTTTGCTTTGACTTTTACTCACCACTCTCTGAAGTAAGCGAAGCTCCAGTTCAGAGACTGAACTGTTGAACTGTGATGCAAATGAGCACATTTGTTGACAGCGTTTGAGAAGTTCAAATAATGCAGCATCCAGATTTAAGGCTTCCGCTGTTCTAGTACGTAAACTTTCAAAATGAATGATGTTACTGCAGAGGAACGTAACCTGAGAATCAAAGAGAAAGCAAGAAAGAAGATAGCCCAATTAAACTGTGTATTAAACAAACTGCATTTGTCCCATATCCTTAGAAAAGCGAATTTTAAATACAGCAGTAAAGCTGCCCTGTTACAATAATGATATCATTTCAGGGGCATCCAGCCCTGTGGCAACTCTCCCAGAGGTGATTCAAATTGCTTTTAAAGTGGGATTCCCAGAAATATTTGGATTTCTTGCTGTTTAGATGTTGAGGAGGAAAAATATCTTTCACATAAATCAGTTGTATCTCAAGTAGAAAGTAACAAGTAAACATACTTATCAAGTCAATACTTCTTCATCTATAGTACCTGACTTGCTCGTTGACTTTCTTTAAGGACAAGGTTTCTTCTTTCAGCAATAGTGGCATCAAAGTCTTGCAAGACTGGTGCCAGTGCAGGATTAGCACCTCCTGCCCATTTTAAACGCTGCTCAATACTTGCTTCAAGTGCTGCTAGTTTCTCCTACATTGGGAAAAAATGATAATAGGAAAGTGTGTGTATATATATACACACACACAGAGCATATTAAGCCTAACTTAAAAAAACTATGCATATTAACTCGTGCAGTCGCATACATTTTTATATCCATATATATAAAAGAATGTGGTATACGTGAATGACAGATGTAGGCCTATGCTGTTTTCAGAACACATCACAACTGGATTTGATTGTTATGAAAACAAAATCACTTGTCTAGATTTTAACCCACCACAAAATACAGTAACAAATTAAATCACTACATGTCTAGACTAAAAATAAAATAAAATCATGGGAGTCCTGGACTCTTGTACAAATAATCTTCAAAAAAGGATTATGAGCAGTACCTTAATAAATAAAAACAAAATTAAAATTCAACAAGTTAAACAGTAGGTATTTTTAAACAATTAAACATCAATTACTGTAATACCCTGAAGTCTTAAAAAAGAAACACATAAAAACAAAAATTTAATTTGTTCTTACAACAGCCTGAAAAGCTGGGCAGATCTACAACATGTAGAAGCCTTAACACACACAAGAAAGGATTTGCCCAGACTTGCACAGGAAGCTTTCAACACTTTGTTAGTAAAATGATAGTGAGGATCACCTAAGTAAAACAAACGTAAAGAATAAGAGTATGATCAGCCTTCAGAAAGAAGGGTATTTTTACGTATCAGAATTTTTGCCCATGAAACAGATTTACTGGTACACCAGGAGAGAATGCTGTGTACTATGAGATGACAAAAAAATCAAATAATATAATAATACACAACAGACAGAGCAAGACAAAGCAGACTGAAAGAGAGCAATGAAAATACCATGAAGTTTGTGCTTAGATAACAACACAGTTAATCTGGAGGTGGCAGATAATTCTGGAATGTATGGTTAGAAAGAGTCGCATTTCAATATGCTGCTGAACAACCGCCCCCGGAAGTAGCAGTACCTGGACTGTTGCAATTGAAGCTTCAATCTGACTGAGAGTATGAAGTTTCTTTTTCATGCTGGCTAAAATTGCAGAACGAGGTGGAGGAGTAACAGAGATGGCCTGTGGGCGACTGATAAGAAGATCTTCATGCTGCCACTTTTGTTTTTTTTTTTTTTTTTTTAAATAGGAAAAGGCTTGATTAGCAATATTACTCATCACAAAACACTTTGCTTCACGAACAGCAATTCTAGTATTCTGGTACACCTTATAGTAAGAGTATTTCAAAAGGACTAGGTATCTGAAGATGATACCAGCATGTTTTGAAGTTCTTAATCTTTACAGTGTTAAATTCTATAAACTATGCTTTGTTGGACTGGACAATTATGCCATTAATCAGTCACTAACTTACTAGAAGTGATTTATACACATTTCCTTAATGTAAAGGAAAACTCCTCAATCTTCAGAAACAGTTCACTTGTGATACGTTACAAAACAAACAGACAATTTTGCTTACCAACCTGTGAAACAGGTTAGTAACCGATGTGGACAAAGCCTCTACTCTTAACCTACAAGTCGCTACAGAATGAAGAGCAGTGATACTACAATACAACTGGATACCAACATACAATTCAATGTACATGATGACATTCATCTAAAGCCTCTGAAGAACGTTTTTATGATCAATACAGCTGCTATTTATACTTGTTCCATGAGGTAGAGGGGAACAAGGAGTTAAGGCAGTGAAATTTGAAGGAAGGGTACAAGATGACATTCAGCAATGTATATCCTCTGCTTTAAGCAAGCACATTCTTTAAAGTCTACTTTTTTTTTTTTTTTTTTTTTTTTAAAGAAGCAGGGGGGAAATGGGACAACATTGCTTGTAAGAAAGCCAATGAATGACATCTTTTCTTCTAATAAATGACTTCATGGTTACTGAAAAAAAGTTGTGTATTTAGTCAAAAAAGAATTTACGCATTGTCACATTTGCATCTTATAAGGCAGCTAATCTTCAAAGTAATTAGCTGTTACACTTTTCCCCCCTCTATACATTTAGAGAAGAATTAAAAACCTAAATAGTATATCAAGTCCATTAAAATACACTGAAAATCATTTGACAAAATAAAGCCCCTGTAGTGCTCAGACACAGTAACTAAAACTTATTTTCCACAGAAAAAAATTGCAAAAAACATGCAGTCTCACCTGGAACATGGCAATATGCAGCTGCACTCTCTGAAGACTAGTCTTGCAAGATGAAATACTGGTTTCAAGTCTGCGCACTAAATCATGCTTCTTCCATGCTGTATCATATGAACTAGCTAATACTGTTGCCCTGTTCATGACCAACTGTGAGAACTTGCCAATTTGGATATTGTGCTCCACAGCTTTCTTGCACAGGTCATCCACAGAAACTTTGCTCTCCGCTCCAAAGTCCTTAGCTTCTACCTGAGCAATGATATCCACACCCAAAGCACTGATGAAACTGCACAAAGTAAGTCCCAAAGCTTGATTTGGAAGGCCAATTAAAAGCTGCCTCACAAAGTCAGCTGTAAAAGCCTTTATTGGTTTGGCCATTTGGTCTTCACTAAAACAAGAGTTTCTATAAAGGGCTTTCACATTGACAATTTGAACAGGTCCATTCACTGTGTTCTGGTCTTCAAGTGAACTGATTCCTTTTAAAGGAAAGAAATAGATAGTATTCTTGTTATAAATTAAACATTTGATACACTAATATCATCAGATTTAGAAACACAGCAAAATTACAGGAATTCATTTTTAACTTCTGGCTACTAGCCATATATGAAAGATAAGTTACAAAAGATGTGACTATCCTTTTAACATTTTTCTCAAAAAGGACATGAGATGAGAAGTGGACAAAGCAATATTGAATATTTGACAACATATTTATTTACCTGACAATGTTTTAGAAAAGGTACCACAGAGTCTGAAGAATTCTTTAATTGTTTGTAGTCTCTTCAGAAAGAAAATTTCCTCCAGAACTTGCCGATTATTATCGTCATCAAAGAAATTAACTTGGGTGCTTCGGGCTTCCCTAATTATGTCAATCTTACGCCAAGCAACAGGTATTTCCATCTTGTTTAGCTGAGTGATGTAAAGGAAATTAGTTTTGTTTTATAAACCTTTTACTCCTGGCTCAAAGAGTACTTTGGGGAAAAAAATAAATAAAGCACATACCTTTTCAATCAATAAACCAAATGCAGTTTCCACTTGAGCAAACATTCCATCAAATGCTACCAAAAGCATCTGACCAGCAGACATTTTGGGAGTCTCATCAACTGAACCATTTCTTGGCTGAATCAACTCACCATACTGAGCATGAAGTACTCTTAAAGAAAGAAAATTTACATGTCTTTGCTTAATCTACAGTCAATAAACAGGATTTTTTTTAAAAACCTATTTTCTCCATAGCTAGAGCAGATCAGAACCAAATGTAAGCTGCATTCAAACTAAGTGAATTTTTTGTAGCTTCTTTTTTTCCACTCCTCTTTCCATATGATTCTATACATGAAGTTCTAATGCTGGACCCATAAGAACAGTTGATGTTATTATACAAGTTAAAGTTGTATTAAAGGATCGCCTATAAGTTGAACTTAAATCCTAGCTAGAGGATACAGACTGTACTTCCTATAATAAGCACAGTAAAAAATTATGAATAAGTGATGCAAAAATTACCTTTCGTTCCTTGAAAACCAAGTACTGATTTTATGAAAACACGCATTTATAATTGACTGAATGAGGTATGGGCTAAATAGGTGGAGGATGAGGTTTCAGGCTATGGCTGGGATGCTTTAACAGCTTGCTGCTCCTGAAAGGGCAGTCTTATCTTCTCCCTCCCTCATATCATTTTTGACCCTCAACTAACAAGCTGAGCAGGCTTGCCAATGGGTAAACCATGAAGAAAATTAACCTAAGAGAAAAAAGTAAATTGTTTTTAACTGGTATAGCAAGATTCACTGTACCACTGATGGATTAGATGAGCACCACATAACTGGCGCAAGGGAAGCGGCAAGACCACTCTCCTTTTACTTGGCAGGAAGCTTTTAAATTGGCTCGGCTGTCTAGCAAACACTTCTCCAGAAAGGTACTGTCCCATGTTACAAGTTGCACAAGTCTGGTCATCAAGTCACTGATTCATTAGGCAAAAGCTGCCCAAAGCTCCCGACAAGGAGGTGCCACGGTTACAAGTGCTCCCTTTCGCAGGTTCCTCCCACAGACCCGTGAACCAGTTCCTGTTCCTTTTCTCTCATTCCTTAAAAGCTTCAAATGTAAAATCACAAGCACACATATTTTGGAATGTTAACTACCATACAACTCAAAAGTCTACCTTCAGCAGATATAAATGTTTCTATTGCTGTAGCTCTGTATTTGTTTCACTGTAAAATCTATATATGCTCTTCTTAAGGGTATTCCTGGGCAAAAAAAGCCTGTATTTCAAACAGATAATCAATCAAATGCAGCCAAATTAAGAACAAGAAAGTATATGAAGACTGCTGAACATAAAGCTGAACTAAAAAAACAAAATAATAATGTATGCGATTTACCTTGCAACATCAATGTAATGAGTATGTGTTTCTTCCTCTAGTCCCATAGCTGCATTTCGTAAGTAGGCTTGAAGAGATTCAACCAATGTTTGCAAAGGGACTCCATCAGTTGTTTGTTCAATAAGATTATCTAACTCAAGAAGCATACTTTCTAAAGTGTACTCTCCTTTCATTAAGCACCTGAGTGCTTCAGGAAAAATGATCTGCCGAAAGTTTGAGTTCAATTCCTGTTGAAAATTAAGTATAGAATCATAAGAACTTTTTCCCCAAAAAACTACCATATGCAACACCTTTCTCATTTTAGTATTACACCACCTACAATAGATATTATTTAAATTATAACAGGATGCTGGTTAGCAAAGGTTAAAAAAAATTTAATCAAAAAAACCCACTCAGGAATATGGCTCCCTCTAAATTTGGGGCTAGCAACAGGTTTTAAACTTAGCACATAAAATCTTGTTAAAAAGAAAAGATTTGTCAAACATTTACATAATGTACTAACAACTACCTCACAGCAACAGCAGCAATCTCTTACAGCAATGCTCAGCAGAGAATTAACGGTGCAGAGACCACACTTTGCAAATCCATTTGTTCAAATGATTTAGATTTTCTTTCCCACTATGGAACTATAAATGAGTTAAATTAACAACTGAATTTATGATTTGCTAAACTGATTGGACTAGAGAAGGCAACAGAATCAAAGATGGCAGGTAGTGATTATTGTAGCTAGAGGCCTATTCACGCCATAGAAATCACTGCAGGTAGGAAAAACAGTACCTTAGTATGTAAAGCAATTTTCACCAAACAGTGCATCAGAGGGCTACAGAATGCATCAGAAGGCTACAGCAGGCTATGGAAGGGACCAGCCATTGCCCTCCATCTCCAAAATGAGACAACACACACCAAAAAAGATTAGTTGGCTGTTTACCAAGCTTCACATCTCATCTAAGAGCTCAAAATATGGCAGTGTGTTGGTGAAAGATCCAGCTGCAGTGCAGAGAAATTACATGCATGCTTCTGAAACACAGGGTAATGCTTTGAAGAAGAGTAAAGAAAAAAAGTGAAGAAAATCTCAATGCACTCAAAGGTTGGTAAGGAAATACATTTCAAAAGCAATACAGCGGGACCAAAAACCTCAAAAAGCTATTTGTACCAGCTAGAGTTTGTAAAATGCCTACATTCCTTACAAGATGTTTGTTTTACTCAAGCTGTCACTAATGAAATATTTTGTTAGTGAAAACTCTTAAAATGCAAAATTAAAAATGGATTTTTCTCCTTCCTATTTTGGGGATTGGGGTCTGTAGAGCAGGTTTTGCAGAATTTGTTTCAGGCTACTTAATTGATTTGTGTCTTTCTATCTTGTGATATTAATTTGTGTCTTACTTGTGAGTAAGACACAAAGCTCTTATTTTGCTACCAACTTTCTCATGGTTATTCTACAGCAATTTTAAAAACTTGCCATGTATAGATCAAAATGGTTTCTTCTGACCAACAAAAAATGCAAATGGAAGTAGTAAATGGCTGGTCAACTCAGTGAAGAAGTGGAGCAACCAAGACTAAGGTCCAAACAATTTTAGCAATAGCATAAACAAGCATTTAGCTATTTTTAAGGAAGGATTTGTTAAGAATGGTTAGAAGGTTCAGGATGAGGGAAGAAAAAGTAACAAAAATAATTGTCACCTGAAGTGAGATATATACTCCATTAGCTAAATGAACAGCTTCTGATGCTTCAATTGGGTTAGGAATATCTAAGTCCTGGGGTACCAGATGACACTGCTTCAGCAACTGTACAAGGCACGTAACATTCCCACTCATGCTGCACAGCTCCTCCAAGAACCAGGCTCCATCTCTTGAGGTGAGATCAACCAGCTGCTCTCCAGCACTAGACGCTGCACCTTCCATCATCAGATTCCGCCTAGACCAATTATGACGCTTAGTTAGACAAGCAGATACCAACATGCTATTGCATGCTCCGCATAATTATGTCACTTAGAATATTCCTTTAATGTGGTCTTAAAGCATGAATAAATACAAAAAAATGTCTCAAGAGGCACCTCACCTCGTAAGTGTACAGAGAGCAGAGATGATAACGCTTGCTAAGCTCAGTGAGCCCTCTTCTCCATTTTCATGAAGGAAAACTTTAATACAACGTTCAATTTCTTTCAGCTGTTCCTCACAGACAGGTACAGTAACTGCTTCTTGTTTCAAACGCTCCACCTGCCTGATAAGCCTGCTATTTATATCTGCTGCATAGCGCTGTAGAGTCATTTCTGTAGCAGTTATGAACTGACACATACTTGGAGGTGGCTGAGGAGCGTATTGCAATTCATACCTGTAAAGCAAGAACACCATGACAACATTCTCCCTTCTCAAGCTCTAGCAAGTTGCATTCCACTCCCTGGAAGCAAAAATACTCCCCAGTTGAACA
Organism: Apteryx mantelli; assembly: GCF_036417845.1. NCBI lineage: Eukaryota > Metazoa > Chordata > Aves > Apterygiformes > Apterygidae > Apteryx > Apteryx mantelli. The sequence continues at coordinate 12,000,709 of NC_089993.1, forward strand.
GTTATCACATCATGCACTTCATATCAATCTGAAACACCACAGCAGTCAATGGCTGTCCTACTGACACTTTCATAAAGTATCACAGAAGCATCACATCCCATTACTATCTGCAAGGACAGAGGTCAGCCAAATAGAAGTCCTCTAGGCAAAGAAAGAAGATAAGGAATAGGAAGGAAAAACATTTCAGTATAAACACTTGCATATGATCTAAAACTTGTAGGCCAAGCATCAGGAATGCTGGAATGGCCTGGTTTTGGAGGAAAAGGAAAAAATAACTGCTTGAAAGTTTGCTTTAATGAAAAAGAGTCCTTGGTAGACTTAAGTGATTTTTAAATACTAGAAAGTTTCCAAAATCCCCAATTATAACTACTCTAAAGCCACACCTTGTTATTCATCTTTTTATTACAGGGAAATGTTATTTAGTTCTCTTTTTGCAGTACATAGCAAGACTCTGGAACAATATTTTTAAAGCAGCTTTTCATCTTTTTTTCTAGGCTTCTGGAATTACAATTTAAACTTGTTTTGGGAGGCCCATTATGAAGCAAAACTTAATTTTAATTTAAAAATTAAAATCCTAAGACAGCTTGAAAACTAAATTCTTCAGGAAAAAAAAATCCATTATTTTGCAAACTTACTTCCTGAAGATATCCTGACAGCGTTCTATTGTCATGTTACAAATGAGTTCTTCCATCCAAGTTTTCCATTGCTCAATTCGGTGTTTCTGAAACACGGCTTTTGGATACTGAAGAGCTACGGTTGCATAGTTGTGCAATTGCTCAAGACAACCACGTAAAACGGATCTTCTTTGCTGAAGAAGAGCACCAACCTCTCCTTCCAATTGTTCACATTGACTGATTAGATGTGCCTGGCCTGCATTTTGCAGAAATGCTGTTGCTGGTACATAACTGGGAGGACCTTTTGAGAAAGACAGTTAAACAATCAACCTCCACTGAACTCTGAAGCATACGCACTTCATAGCATACAAGCACCGAGTATTAAAGTCTTTTCCAAAACATTCTTTCACCTGTGGTAAAGGAGGTATTGAGTATTCATACTGCCAATTTTAAGCCCAAGGTAAGAGAATAATGTACGCAGCTGGGGCAAGACAGACAAGTTCAAACCTTCAGGCAGCTTGAAATAGAAGCCTTGTGGTGTTCTAAATCACCCTTTAGGGAAACCCATGTCTTTTCATTTATTACATATGTAACCATGCCTTTAAATTGGGGTATATTCATAATGCCTCCTGATATTAAACTCTAGTTATTTTCAACCCATCAGAAAAAAAGGATCAAATACTATTTTATACCTAGGTCCATTTGTGTGCTTATTTCTTGAAGTAGACTTGCAAGTTGTGTTGCCTCTAAATTGTTGAAAGCAGCTTGGTAATGTGTTATCCACTGCTCAAATTCATTCAGCTTCACCTGGATTGCTTCCTGGACAGCTCTTTGTTGAGACTGCAACTGTGTGTGCTCAGAATACCTAAATTATTGAAGTCACAGAATCAAGTAAATACTACCAGAAAACAAAAGTACTTAATTATACTGAATACAAAACTATACTGAACAATACTGTACTACTTTTTTGACCAAAAAGTTAAAATACTCTCACCAGTTACATAAAGCTTACAAAAATAAACATTGTGCTCACTAATTATGGTTTCCCACAAAATAAAGAACGTGGGTGCATGCACACATACTCATCCAACTTTGAAATCCTTGATCAGTTTCAACTAAATGAGAAATAAGTTGAAGAGTTAGAAACAAAAATTTGTGTCATTTATCAACAGCTGAGTAGTGATCCAAATTAGTAACCATACTGAAGGAAGAGGCAGGCTCAACTCAAGCATTATGTCGGGAATTTGACAGCTGCTGGCTGTCAGCACATTTTGGTCAGTATACATGGAACATGTGATAGCAGAGGCTACTGAGGAGGTATGAGGCTTAGGACGTAACAAAGATTATTCAGTAGGAAAGTGGGCTTCGGTAGTTGTTCTGCATAAGGAATGAGTTGTTTACTGTAAGATTAGCTGTTAGTCTCTCTCAGATACACATTTTTAACATCTAACTCATAAGCACATTATTAAACCACCAACTATATCAAGCCTTGAGATCTCCGACAGAATGCCTGGCTCCTCTATACCTGTGCTGAAGCGTGTGAGAGGGATGATCCACTCCTTCTGCACCTTCCAGAAATTCTATCTCCTCCAGCAGTTTTCCCTGCAGTTTTTCTACATCTGTCAACTGTTCTTGCAAGTTCAGATATTCTTCTAAACTACTGTCCAATTTTGGAAGCACAGACAGCATTTCATCTCTGTTCTTAAACCAGTTAACCTATAAGCAAGATACAGAAGTTATAAAACTAGGCTTAGTTCAAACAGGTAAGAAAAAAATAATATAAGGCAGGATACAAGATTTCGATCATGTTGCTCATCTGGAATTACCTTCAACGCTACAGGTCGAAATCCTAATGGACATTCTTTATTTAGACAGCTCTCTCTAAACTTCTATTTTTATTCCTCCAGCCTTGATTCAGGCAAAACATTAAGACATACTTTAGAGTTAAGCACACACAGAAACCAAAAACGAAATATTTGCAAATTCCATATAAACACTTCCCCAAACAGAAACTCAGTTTAGCACAATAAAGTTTGGGAACTGATTCTAATAAATGACTACCTCCTCCACCATCCCCAAAATGCAAACAAATGAAATTAAAATGAAAGCATATGGCCCATTCTGGTTATGCAATAAAAAATTATTGTAGTGAACTCACCTTTATCTCAGCCACTCTAGAAGAAAAGAGACTACGTGTAATGTCTCTTTCCATTTCCCTTTTGCTCTGTTTGTTTTCAGCCTGCTGGCCCCCACCACCGTAGACAGCTCCTGCAAATCCTGCTTCACCTCCTGCTGTCCAGTCCACCAGAGGATCATATACAAAAGCTTCAAGCAACGTAAGCAAAGTTTCTCTCCCACGCCGCATGATATGTAGGACCTGCATCATATATTTTAAACAGACTTATTCTGAGCTTGTGTTATCACTGTAGATCAGTGGAATTTTAAATACAAAATACTGTATTTGAATAACTACAAAAATCCATAGTTTTTCCAAAACCACCTCAAACGCAGGATCACCACCACAGTATATACAAATGCAGCTAGCCTACTGTAGCAGTACTAAAATTAAAGTTTGCATTCTAGCATTCCTCACAAACTCTATTCTCTTTAACAACATCCCCTTGAGGAAGAAACTTCTCCTTTGTCCATAGTAATCATATCTGCCATGGTCATATAGGATGAAGGCTAAGCAAAACTTCATGAGCTATTTTATCTAAAATTTGTTTGCTATCAAAATGGAAAAAAATAGCCCCTCCCCTCCTTTTTTAAAAGCATATCTATAAGGTTAAACCACAAAACAAAAAACTGTCATGGCTAAAATCTTCATGAAGAGCCACCTTACTCACTTGGTATGGCATTTGGGGGGGAGGGGGGAGGGAAATACTACCAAGACTGACAACACTTTTAGGAAAAAAGAAAACCCTAAAAGACATTTGTTAAAGCTTTACAGCACAGCTTAATAAAATGTCCCATTTGTGGCACCAATCAACATTTTCCAGAAACTCCATTTCATGTGAATTCTTATAGTAAATTTGAAGATATTAAATTTTCAAATAATTTTAGCAACTCAGTAGTAGTAATTCACAGAATTTACACAAAAGAATATAGAAAGAGTGGGATCATACAGTCTAATTCCTCTGCAGGACAGGCCACTACATTTTTTTAATTTTCTCTTAACCGAATGACTGGCATATATTCATTTGGCTAAGGTGCATGTTCCAGAATGGTAACGTGAATCTGAAGGCATCGTTCGATGTTTTAATAATATATTTACATTGAAGTTAAATGTAATGCAAAAAACTTCTCTTTCTTGAAATTGCATTTAAGTATGTAATATGGTATTCAATTTTTTATTTTTAATCTAGAGCCACCAAAAATCCCACAGAATAGTAGTTGCACCACTACCTGCATTTAAATTTATCTGGCATTCATCTACTTTAAGTGTCTAATTTTAGGTACATCTTAAATAAGTCCAATTAAAATCACACCAAGTGAAGGCTTTATCAAAATCAACAGCAGAATGCTTAGTAGAGAAGTTCTAAGACAATGTATGATAAATGAAAGCCCTCTGTTTTCTGCACTTTTCCTAACTTACCTGTTCACAAGAAAGCCTGAAAACCCCTTCTACTCCTGTCACACCAAGCGCTGTTTCAATATTGTGCGTCATCCGAAACGGAACCTTCTCTGGTACCCTAAGGCTTTTCCCTTTAAGATAAAAGTTAAAGTTGTTTCTTTTAAAGATCGAGAAATTAAACCTTTTATTTGAATAACATATAGCACTTTTTAAATTACCTTTTTCAAAGCAAACATTATAATCTATGTGGACAACTTCTCCTGTAGTCATATCTATAAGAACATTATCCAGATGTCTGTCTCCAAGACCAATGATGTAGCCAACCATGGACATAACTGCAGTGGATCTTGCATACAACTTTAAAGAGAGTTTCAGGAAAAAAATTATTTGTGGGAATCCTCTGCCAACACATTGGACTGACTACCATTTCAAAATATTATTTAAATTGTAAGTGTAAGACATATCAAAACCAACTTATTCCAAGCTGTTTTTTATTTGTTGTCTGATGATATCTTACAAGAGTTCTCATTTCTTAAGCTGACAGCTCTACATTAATAAACTGTGTTTATCAGGTATATACTCTTTTCACAGTTGTTTCTGTTAGTCAACATTTCCTGCTATGTGAAACTTCAGCAGTGCTAGCTCGCAACTCAAGAGCATTATTGCTTGAACAAATCCCAGGCTTTTGTTGCCCCTCATCCCATTCAGAACATAACCTTTCAAAGTGGAAAATGCATCTGCTACGACTTACCTGTGTAACTCTCCACCATTCATCGGGTGTAGTACATGATGACCAAAGTTCCTTAGCTAGAAGATTCGGTGGAGTCGCTTCCATCAGTTCTTCTAGAACAGCCCTCATTACATTCAAGGGCCAGTCACGACGAGACACATCAAGACTAAGCCCAACTGCCTTTAAAGCAGGTCCAATTTTACTGTAGTAAAGTTCACTGGGTCGAGGCACTATGCCAGGATTCTGAGGAGTCTGATAAGAATCTTGAGCCTAGAAGAGGTAAATAATGCTTGTTTACGTAATGCAACTCTCGTTACCACAGAAGAGTATCTCAAATTCAGTTTAGCAAGAATAATATGAAATCAACTTTTCTTTTACAGCTCAAAGAATTACTTTCAAAATTCAATAGTTAAGAAAACCTAAAGATTCTGAAAAAAATCTGGCCTAACTCTACTGTTATCAAGGTCAAATCCAAAATTCCCACTGTGTTATACTGAAAATGAAAAAAGAGAGTTAAGAATGGGGTGTCAAACTAACATGACTTAAACCAAGTTTAACTGCATTTGTTCAAAAACAGTTCTGAATTTTTATGCCAGAACCACATACTTATGTTAGATACTGGAGTACATATACGTAGTTTCATCTGACATCTGGTCAAATCCCAGGAGATATGAATACACAGAACTGTTCTGCATTATCACAAACAAAAACACATTTTAAAACTTTAATTTACAACTATTTAAAACCAAACAGGATCATAAAGCAAATCAGGATGTTTCCCTTCTGAAATGTTCTAGCTGGCAAAAAACATAGTTGTTACCTTTTGCGCTTGTAAAGCAGCTTCTCGCTGTTGCCACCTCTTGTAAAGACCAAACAAAGGTGTAGCTCCATCCACCCACTGAATCAAGCCTGATCTTGTTCCCAGAGGTGTCACAGAATAGTGCCTCGCATGGAACCTTGGTGTCTCTTGACGGTTAATGGTAGCAAACATTGTGTTCACAATTGATAAGAACTGCATGATTCTTTCATCTAGATGCAAGTCTTCCAAACCTGTGTTAATTTATTTTGTTTCAAATTCAATTTCTAGAAATAAAATTCTTATTCTTAAACAAAGCCTAAAACATAGCATTTCTGAAATCATAACTCATTTCAGAAGCTTTATAAACCACTCAGACTACAGATGAGTTCAGCCTGAAACTAAACGTTTACATAGAATTTGCCTACTAGAATCAGTGTATCACAGCTGTGAGCAGTACACACAACAGTAACCGACACACTACACAGGCCTTTTTCTTTGGGGGAAGGCATGAAGTCTCAGAATTTCTCTTCCAGATGCTACCTTAAGCTTCTGGAAATGTGCATCCAGCTAATCCTATCAGCATGCAAGTAGAACACTATCTCTGATGTAACCCTTGAAGAACAGATCTGAAACACGCTTGATTTAGAGCTTCACGGGGCAAAAATCCTAGAATGCATATGGGGAAGTGGTGAGGGGAAGGGTACAAATGGACCAAACAACACTTTCTCCGTATCATGGGGATACATAAGAGTTGCAATGATGCATCTTCCCAAATTTAGTATAGTCTGTCTAATTTACAGCAAGAGACAGTAACTTTTATGAAAAAAATTCCATTTCTTACCTTTGAAAAGGTATGGATAGTTCTTCCCATCGGAACCCAGGAAAAGCAGCTTTTTAGGTTTGGTTTTGGTAGGCAGAATTGTGATGGTGCTACCCACACTATGAATTGTGACTGTGTCTCTGGTGGATACTTCTCCAGGGAGTGCTATTTCAGTGTTCATCATGGCAGCCAACCAGGGACTGATTTCTTCAAGCCGTAAAAGGTAACTAGCCCGTTTCTGCGCTCTTTGCTGCAAGCTTAGCATAACCTATTCCAAAGAAATTGTGTTTTAGGTTGAGGTTCACCTCAGCAAACATTAAAAAGAAAACAGACAAACAAAACAAACAAAAACTCCAAAACAAAAAACTTAATGATCTTCCCCCTCCAGAATATATGGAGATTTTCTTAAACTAAATTTCAGTCTTGCTACCCTACTAATTCGTTTATAGCTTAGGGATAAAGATGACAAAACCTAAGCAAAGAATATCCTTTAAAACAATTTTATGCAGCATGTACACCCTGTCTTTTGATAAGCACCAAAGTCATGGCAAATCAAATTCCTTAAGAGGTTTGTTCCTGTATTTATAAATACTTGAGTTGTGGTGAAAGACAGCAGAGTTCAGCAACTCCTTATTCATATATCAATTTGTTTGCTTGTTCTGGCAGAAGGGGAATTACAAAAAAAATCTGTTTATGTAAACCCAAGTACCTATCCATCAAGCTATTTAAAAACTACCAGGTTGGCTCTGGATATCCAAATGGACAATACAGATACGTACTTTGTCTCTTCTCAGACCTTTAAGAAACTAAGAAAAGATGACATAACTGAAAAACTTATTACAAAAAAGTATCTTTGGGAAGGGTAGATCACTTGAAGGTTGCTGCACAACCTGAGGACTATGTTTAAGGATAGCTGGAGTACCAACTTGTTAGATTATGAATCCACTGAACTCAAAGGGCATAGAGTTTCAAAGAGACAGTATTTTAAAAAAAACTGAAGTCCTCTGTCCCAGAAACAGACAGGATTCCAGAAAGCAGAAGACGCAAGCTTTGAAAGAACATAATAATTCCATTAGGTAGAAAGGTAATAATGCAGATAGTCAAGGCATCAGCAGCATTTGTTAGGGAGGCAAAAACTACTGTGTGTTACTCTGAAGCATGCCTATAGTGAATGCTGGCTGCAATTATGAAATGACAAGAGAATAGCAATAGAAAACTACGGAGAGAGTCAAGCACATGCTGCAGCAAGAATGTTTAGAACCTTAACATCATATTATTAGGTTGTGCATACTATACCTCTTTAAATGGGAGCCAGCTGCTTCCAGGTTTAGCAGGATTCAAAGGATTCTTAAGTTTTTCTAGCGCATTTTCAATAGCATCTCCATAGTTATCCTGAAACCATTTCTCATGAGGAGTTTCTGCAGGAGCTGCAGTGATGCTCCGTACATGTTCCAAAGCAAATACAATGGGCTTCATTAGAGCTGTATGCTTTTCACGCATGATTGCTATCTTCTCTTCTCTATTAAGAAAATTAATTTCCTCTTAACTCCATAAACAAGTTACTTCAGAAAACAAGTTAAACATTAAAATGGATCACAAGTGAGACATCAAACAAGTCAGGAAAATGCTTACATCTCTAAAAGGAGGCCTTCGTGTACGTCTATATTAAAAGGAAAAACTATTTCATTCCACAGTGAACACATGTTCCTCTGAGTTTTATTATTTTTTTTTTAAACTGAAACACTGAATAGGATCTTTCACTATTTGACACCCTGAGGAAAAACTCAGCTCAAAGCACTCTAAGCAACTTATTTCCTTTCTTTATTACAAGAGCTCTTGACTACTACTTCCTGATGGGGTACAACACTATAAAGAATGGAAAGACAGTGATTCTGACTGCTCTGTTTCCCCATTCCATGTCAGACTTGACAACAGAATTCAAGAGGCATTTTTAAACTTAGTAACTACCCAATGACTAGCAATTGAGAAACACATAGGTAAAAAAAAAGACCTGCTGAATACTGAAAAACAGAAGTGGTTTAAGGCATTCTGTTTATCCTATCTAGTACAAATGCCAAACAGGTCACTCCCCTTAACATGCCTTTCCTCATCTCAGCTGACTTGTAAGAAAGACTGGAAATAGAGAACTATAGGATCTCAAAAACCTCCAGAACTCGATATGCATTGGGTTTTACCACATTATCACTATGGAAATCCTAGCAAGGATTCACAGATGGACACTGTTGTTCTTATCACTTCTGATTTGATTAGATTACTAGCCATAGCATCAAAACGCTTGTGAATTGAGTCACTGGCTTACACAGAAGCAGCTAAGGCCATGCAAATTTAGGAGCAACAACACTGTTGGTCAATTTGACTGCATGCTTCCCCAAGAACAATCTTTTGTCATGCCTTTCATTCAGATTATTCACAAAAAACATACTTCCGTAGAGTGTTGTTGTTTTGAACCCTCTTGACTTCATCTTCCAGTTGTTGAATCCTTCTGAGGACATACATGTGCTGCTGCAGTAAAACTCCCAACCAAAGTTCATCCCAAAGAACTGTAACTCTGCGTAACTCAGCTACTAGCATCTGAACCTGTATAAAATAAATTAAGATTCACTTACTTTTAAAAGTACTAATATTAGGACTTACTTTTGTAGATGAACAACTCGGAAAAAAGATGACAGTCTAACAGCATCAAAGATGCAACAAAACTTTCAGTATCCTTCTGCACAAGATATACAAATTACATATTTTTAGTTCCAAGTGAGAGCATTAGTAACATACATTTTGCTTATTTACCTGCAATACCATTGTTGGATTTGCAGTAGAGAGTTTCTCCACAATTTTGCTGTAACAGTCCTGCATCATTGCTTGATCTTCATTTAATCCAACTTTTGTGTCATCTTTACTACTTTCTTGAGAAGTTGGGGGGCTCCCTCCATCACATTCACCACCCAACAATTCTTCTCCTTGAATATTACCTAGCAAAGTGGGGATGGCAGAAGGGAGCTTGTTCCCTAAATTTAAAAAGATGTTCAAATATTACCTATGCTGCTCTGGCCTCAGAAAGACAATACTAGTCGATACATCGTTTAGCATCAGGACCCCATATTACACTAATTACTGTCCAAGTATATGATGATACAATTGAAAAACTATAACTTATTTGCTAAACTGTTAGATCAAAGTAAAAGGTATCACTGATGTCCCATAATATGAAAGTTCTTAAGAAAAGTGTCAAGGAGTCACTAAAAAAAGAAATCAATATGATTTCATCCGGTATATAAAACACAAGCTAAAACATATCTGAACATTCAGTTTTTCCTCCATACCTGACGTTTGGGATTCACTGCTAAGTGAAATGGTACCCACTATTGCAGGATACAATATAAGATGAGGAGAATCTTGAGCCACTCGACACAACAGGTTGCAAATACTTTGACGAACATACACTTCTGGGTGATTCAGGCGGGAGAAGAGCTGAGGAATAATACCTTTATATATAGGAAAAGAAAAGGCGCTGAGTCACTTTGTACACTGCAAATGATACAGACTTTTTTTTTTTAAAAACATGCTATTTTTGCATTAGGAGAATGTGAATGGTCAGTTTCCCAATAAAAATTTCTCCTTGTTTTAAGTAACTGTCTTGTACAATACAGATGCTAGCTTATTTTCTCCTACCATTGAAATGCAATGCACAAATCCTGCAGTAAAGCACTAGGAATTGTTTTGCACACTGTATCTGTGGCACCAGTAGCTCTTAGTGTCAGCAAAATCGGATGTTTTACAAAGGGTAGTACAATTTTGCAATAGTTGGTCTCTTCCTGTACTGCCTTCCGCACTTTTACTCAACAATTTTTTGTGGGAAGGCCCCTGAACAACAAGAACCAGTAGTGGAGTGTCAAACAACTCCTGAGATATTTGTCTTTGGCCAGTGGTTACCAAGAAACTTAAAGATGAATCTCTTCTCTGAACCAGTTTTCAAACTGTAGCTAGGAAAAAAAAATTCTTTTTTCAGAAAGATGCAGCAATACTTCACAAATTACATTTTCTTTCTCCTTTCAATGTTTTAATGAGAGGTGGGGGGGAAAGAACCTGTATTAATGATCTATTCTAAAACCAGAACATATAACCGAGACTGGACAACATCTTGATTTAAATTATTTAAGTAAAAGCAGAATTAAAAAAAGCTTTCTCTTTATCATGTTTACATCTGAACTTTATGAAAGTGCAATAAATAACTTTCTGCTTATTTATATTTAGTGAAAATGTGTCAAAAAAATAATTTTAACTACTAAATAACATGTAATCACCTCTCCAAGGAGCAGTAGGTGTAGTTTCTAGTCCATGCTCTAGATACTGTCGAAGTTCCCCAGCATGTTTCACAAGCAACCGTAACAATCTTAAGGTTGCCATCACAATAACATCGTCAGTGCTTTGTTCAGAAGTATTTCTTAAATGCAGCCTAGGGTCATCTTCATCAAGAGGAACCTTATATATCAAACAAATAATACTCTTAGCTAACTATATAGCACATATCATCATTTAGAAGTATTTGTAATTTAGCTTCCCTCACCAGCACAACACTAACCTGACCAGCATTGAGTTTGAGAAAAGTAAAATATGCACTGCAGGAGAGTTTATAGAGACTGAAGATTCTGTCTACAACTTTTCTCCAAACTTTAATTAACCCTTCTGTTGCATTTTCATCAAGATCTGAAAGCCAGGGACAACTTGTTAATAACTGACGCCATATAACATCCACCATATCATCTTCTTCATTGTCTTCATTTTCAGTGATTTGTAGAGTCATATCTTCATCCTAAATGCAAATAAAGATAACAGATTTGACTAAGTTCCCCTGCTGCTTCTACAAATGCACATCAGTTGCTGATCCAGTTTTTGTCTGGGCAACTCACTCAACTGCCTTACTTGATCATACCACCATAATCTACAGAACAGGTGTGTTGTTACTTAGCTAACAGCTGATTTCTTGAGAACTTCTATATTATCTGAATTTTGACTTTAAAACATTTACAAGAGTTAATATGATTCACAACTAGAGGAAAATTAAGTTTCAAACTGAAGTGGAATATTTTTAAGCAAGCAAATTTCCACTTACTTGAATCCCAGCTGGACGACACACTGCCTGCCCAAGAATTCCATAGATTTTCTCTTTATCTTCCTCTGTAATGCTGTCTGGAAGCAAGCTCTGAACCTCAGATTTCTCCCGGGGCAGCAGACGAACACCTTCTCCCTGACTGTAATATTTAATGAATTATTGACCCCCAAAATAATATTATTTGTAGAGCTGAACCTATTAACATTGTATATATAAAACATCATGAAGCTCACTTCTATTTAGAGAGGGCAAGTAATCAAGAGAATACTCACAGACCTCTGCTCACATGTAACTTATCATAGAGAACTACGATCATAAATACAGAGCTAGAGTTCCTCTTGAAAAAAGGAAATTTTTATGGCTTATAAATTTAAACGTTAGGATGAATTTACCTGGCATTATCAACTACTTTCCGGCCCCATCTGTAAGCCCAACTAGCAAGGGCTGCCCATGACTTGGCTACTTCAGGTGCCTGTACTGAAGACAAGTGATACAGTTGTCCCAAGATGAAGTCAGGCTCTCCAACTCCAATATTTACTGTGATGGGAAAAATAATACATAAAATCATGTATGTTGGTTTATGAGGTAAAACCTGTTACTGATTTCCTCAACACACAAAATAAAGTATTAGAAGTACACCATGTTTTTTCGGTCAAGTTAGTACCCCAAACAGTCCAGTTTTCCAAAAACCAAACATTCTTCAGCTCTGACAGAAATGGCAAAACAAAGACCAGTTTTACATAGGCTAACAACTCTACAATTGCTTTCTCTCTCACTTTCTTAGAAACATGGAAATGAAATTAGAGGCTCATGATCTCCAAAACACCAAGATACTATGCTTCAGAAAGCAAACTTGTATAAGTTACCTACGGAGAAGAAGAGGGGCACATGTGTTTATTTGCGTACACATCCATTAATATCTCTAAAATAATTCTGACACTCTGCAAGAGGGGAACTAAATTATATATAAAGTCCAGATTTAAACAAAGGGAGAGCTTTATCTTGACATTTGAAAAGTCTACTGAAAGTGGGGAATTATATTGTTACCACAAAATGCAATGAAAGTGTTCAAATTAAATGTAGAACAAACATCATAAGAAAATCTATGGTAACTCCTTTTCATGCTCACAAGGGCCTTTTTGCCCAGTCCATTATCACTTGAATGACAAAAACATTAGAAAAGTAGTAAAACCAAACACAAAAAAGTGCAAAACAAACACACAAGTGATAAGGCACTCAGCCTTTATCAATAGAACAGTGGCTACCCCTCAGTGGAACCATCAGTCACTAATTCACCAAAAAAAATAAATAAAAAAAAAGCAGAACATCTCTACCTGTAGATTCACTTTCAATCCTGGGGTACTCTTCTTCTAGCGTATTAACAGCTGGGAGATCAATCAAAGTATATATGTTTTTAGACAAGGTAGACAGACCAGTGAGATTCTGCTGCTGTCGAGCTCTATATACTTGTTTCAATTGTCCTGATATCTCTTTCCATTCCGCCTGAATCCATTTAGCCAGAGTGAGAATAGATTTAGCAACTGCATATTCAGCTTTGGCAGACTTGCAAAAGGATATGGCACAAGAACTCAGCATTTCCATAGCATGTGTTGACTGACCTGCATATCATTAAAAGTATATTTTCAGTAAAGTGTTAATTTCATTCAAAGTGCTTCTAAAATTCAGCATATTCACATACAGCTTGTAATACATTTTACAGAGAAAGTTCTTGTTTGAAATTAAAGCCGACTAGTGAAGAAAAATCTATTTGAAAACACTTTCAGATTGAGACAATAGCTAACAGGATGAAATCAATTCCTAATGACACTGTTCTACTGTGATTTCTTCAAGGTCAGAGGAATTAGCCTGATTACAAGGACAAGCAGCTCAAGTATCTACAAGATAATCAACAAACTCACCTGCTGTGTATAACAGTTTTGTTTTTTCAATATCAAGTTCAGGACCCCATTTTTCATCCATCTGACCTGGTGCAGACAATTTTTTAAAGTGCTGGACTAAATCTTGTGCAGTGGTGGTTTTTCCTAGCTGAACTTCGCTGCACTGGGCAAGTAATCGTGTAGCTAGGGCAATATTTCCTCGTTTCCGGGCAAATTTTGCTGCTGTTAAGCCCAGTTCCATCAGATGGCTCTTAATTGGAACTGTTGGTTCTGAAGAAGAAAGACATTCTAAACAAAAGAATTAAACAAACAATAATTCCATCTGGGGTATTCAGACAATTTCTGTTCAATTTATTCTGTATATGGCCATCAATAAAAGAAAAAATGCTCAGCCCCTTATCTCCTAAAAACTCCTTCAGAAATTTAGATGACTGCAATTTTGACTAGAATATTTATATCTTATCTGAAAGAAAATATATATCTACAGATTATCTGCTGGGCAAATCAGTCATTTTCACTATAATCTTTCTTCTTAACTAGGAAATGTACTCCTTCCCTAATGCTACTTCCCCCCCCATTAGCTTTTTTCCATATCACAAATTTAAACGTCTTTCATAATTGATTTTAAAGACCAATTATTGAGATCACTGAAGTGTTCAACAGTAAAAGCATATAAGCATTTCAGAATAAGAACTTGTTTGCTTTTTTTTTTTTTTAAATACTATCTACACTACAGTCATAATTGAGACCCCTGGTTGTAAGGCAGGATGCCTGAATAACAAACTTGCTTTTTAAAAAAAAGTAATCCATTTAAATAATTCAACAAGACATGGCTGCTTTTAACAGCAGTTTTAAGCTGAAATTCTGCATTTACCTTCCATAACACTAAAATAAGAGTTTGTATACCTTTCAGTTTTTCCATCAATTGATTCTGGTACACTGTGTACCTCAGAGCATGCATCCATGGCCTTACATCATGCTGTTTGCACGACCTCAAAGCATCATTAAAGAGAGGTATAAGACAGTCCTGTAAGAGGCAAAGTTGCATAAATATTTTAAAGTTACCTTTATAGTATTTTCAAAGTTTTAGGGGTAGTTTTTAAGAACTGTTGATGTATCAATTCTTTAAATACACTGTAATATTTATTCCTACAACAAAGTCAGATGTAATTTACTTTAAACGTAATCAAAAGAAATGCTATATTTACAACTATAAAAAGTCATCCAAATGAAGTGTAAATTAAAAACACTTTGGGGTCAAAGCATGTAAAGAAAACCAAAGAAAATTAAGTGAGGCATTTTTACAGTGCTATCAACAAAAGTCAGAACAATTAATTTATATTCTATGTTCAATATCTCATGACATGACTATTCAATAGAAAGACATTACCAAAATTTAGGTTTAAAACAGACCCACCTCTGATGTCAGTCTGTTGGATACAGTGTTTTCCAAAGCAGAAGAACAATACAACTGAAGAGTGCTCAACACTGGTAAAGACTGAGACACAGTGAGCGTGGACAGTCTTAGAGGTCCAATAGCTATCCGTGAAGTTTGCTTCAAGTATTTTATAACGTTTCTGAAATAAAAGTTAAGAATCAGAATGGTATTTTTGTTAGTCTTTTAAAGAAAAAAATGACATTAAAAATACTGAAAACACAAACATCATCTTCCTATGGATGATGTGAAAAATGTTCCAATATCATGCACGAGTTGCATTATGATACTTTCTACATTACGTTGACAGGAAGCAGTACTTGATGACCTCCAAGTTGAACACCAATTTATTTTCCCTCTGTAAGTTTACACTTCACAACAACAAAAACTAGCAGCAAACACCACCATAGATGCTGAAGTACAAAGTCGAGTACACTTTTCACAAAGTTATGGTTAACAAACTAAAACAGGTTTTCCCAGTACATTACATTCATTCACAGCACGCTTTAACTTACTCAGATATTGACTGCCACTTTTGCTCCTGCTCTGCGTGGCTTACAGCTGTTGCCAGACATACTGAACTTCTCAAAAGTTGCACTTCCACTGCCTTTTGAAGTTCTCTTGGATCAGGACTTAGCATATTAGGAAGGAGCTTCTTCATGTCTACAAGAAGATTAAGCATTTGAAACCAACTACAACTGTCAAATTTTAGCATCACAGTTTGAGAATACATTTTTGAAAGCAAGGAAGTTTGGGAAAAGAACTTGTGTGTGCATGCATATACACACACATCATATGTATATAAAAATCATTTTAGTAATTTGTGATAGATTGAACAAAACAAATTACCTCCATAAGACACACATCTGAAAAACTTGCAACAGCATTTAGAATTATTATTGCCGATTATTTTGAAGCTTGGTTCACAAAGGTTACAGAACTGAACACAGCAAACTGCATTCGGAAGTTTCAGTCTATCATTTAGAGAGACAGATATAGGGGAAAAATATTTACTTTTGTATATGAAGTAATGTTAATTTATGTATTTATACCTATTTTTTCTTTGGATCCCCCTGCAAGTAGGTTAATATTTTCTCCTGGTAATAACTCTAGTTGTTCTGTGCATTCAGTAAGTTCTCCAGACTCAAAGCTGCTCAAAGATCTGCAATTCAATGTTTATAGTTTTATTTCACATTTCTTACTTAATTCCAGATATTTAATATCTTATGATCAAAACAGCAAAAGAAAGATTCAAGCCTAACTCAAAGCCCCGAAATTTTAACACAGCATTTACAAAAGACTAATTCTAAGCAAAGTTTCCCATTTTCACATATATCAGTAAATGGTAATAATACTGAACCAAATGGCTAAATTCTATATTAAAATGAAAGGACAAATACTCTCTCCAGCTATGAAACTTTTCATGTTGTCACACTATATACATAATACTCTATCATATGCAGGAAGAAAAAGTCTGAATTTGCAAGTACTTAAAAAACAAACAAAAATAAGATAAAAACAAAGGACAAAACACTTCATAGACAGAAAAGCAAGTTTTTGTGATGGAATTTCATGAGGCCTAGATTTCAATGCTTCACTCTCCATGAAAATTCCAGAAATAATGGAATATTGTGTAGGGCATAGATCATACAAATTTATATTGCTTAACAGCCTGTAGAAGCAAACTTTCATTTTCTTTCAATTGTTCTTCAACATCAGGAAATAATTTGGACATTATAGATTTTTAATCAAACTATACAAAAAAGGCACTGAAAGAGTAAGAGGGGTGATGGCTCAAAATCTGGAAGACTCAAATGCTCAAATGTTCTTGTTCCCATCTACTCTCAAGAAGGAGTTACTTAAGTATCCGGACTATGAAAGAAAAAAGTCAGTATGTGAAAATTCCCACTTTTACTGACTATTTCAATCCTCTTTAGGACAGAGTCTCTTCTTGGTCTGTTCAGGAGAACCAGACAAATACACCAAGTGCTAAGAAACAAACACACAAGCTATGACACTTTCCAAAAAAGTGCCACCTCCTCAATGCACTTGTTATTTTAGACTCACAAATTAAAATATTTTGTTTTTAAAAAGATTATAAAAATTTGCAAAATTCATAAAAAATGTATATATTAACAGGCAACTTATTTTTTAAATATTTATCTTGTAGGAAAATACTCTTCATCTGCCAAAGTAAGTAGCATAAATTTGATATCTTTTACTTGAAATAAATTAAGATGTTTTCCTTGAACACTTAAAAAAACCATAATAGTCAGAAAGCCACAGTAATTCAGAATGATGTTAACTCTTTAGTTATCTGTATGGCTTTTTCATATATGTCCCTAAGGACACAACTTTCTTCTTACCACACCTCTATTTCAATGATATCCAGTCTCTAAAAATCGACAAAAACTTTAATTTTTCAGTACTCTGAGATAGATACTGTTGAATAAATTAATGATAACCTTACTTTATGTAGTTAAAATCCGCTTTTAGATTGATTGAGGTATTACTAGTATTCTTCTTCAAGTCATGGACCATATTTTGCCATTCCTGAACAGCAGACCAATCAGCAATGGAAATGTAACATTCACATGCTTTGTTACCCAAGTAATTTATAACTTCAGGTGAAGAGTCACTTGGCTTAGTCAGAACAGTTTTTCTAGTTTCTCCTGTGCAATGAAAATATATATTTTTTAAACAGTAAGTCTATTATTCAATGTAATTTCCAAATCTGTTGTCAAGAGAAACATTCCATTTTTTAAAAACAAATAGTTACACAACATTTACAGTATTCTTTATTTATAACTTTTTTTTAAACATATAAACAGAACATTTTCAAAGGAAGTTTTGGAAAAACTTAGTCCATATCTGTAAAGAAATTTTAAAATATTAAAATTGTTAAGAACTAAATTAGGAACAAAGTCTCTTTTCAAAGATGAAAAACAGAATATTGAAACAAAGTCTCATATTAAGTTTTTCTTTTTGAACTAAGTAGCATGTGTGTGATATAATTAGGTCATAAATACTAAGCTTTAAGTTATGATAGTCTACAATAATTTAGAACTAAATTACTTTAAATACAAAATGTTTTACCAATCACTAGTTTCATTAAGCTAAGTCTCAGTCCTGCAAACCCTCATATATCTATGCATAATATTAGCTTCAGCGGCTTTAAGCAGTTATGTTTAACTACAAAGTTTTTCAGATTCAGGAATCAGATGTTGTGAAATCAGCATGGCTATATCACTGAATGTTTTACTTCTAATTCTGTGTACATAGAGTTATGAAATCTGTATTAGCTTTTAAAAGAAGAAACTGATAAACACTTACCATTCAAAGAGTGCTTTGGGCTGGCATTATTGACGCTATTGGAATTGGCCAACTTCAGCACAGCTTTATCAAAGCCTGCTATGCAGCAATCCACTCCCGTCATGGAACACAAGTGCTCCTGGTATTCTGCAGTTGCCTTCTCAAACCTTAAATGGTTTAATGTCTTAGTCAGCATTTTACAGCAGCAGCTTTTTATTTTTGTAATTAGACTATATTTTAACACTTCTTTACCACACAACCCAAAAAAATAATGCGTAACTTCAGGGGAAAAAAAAGGATGGTTAAGATAGAATAGAGTTAAGTCTACCAGTTGAGAAAGAACTTTCAGGTGATAGCCTAGTATAAGAGCTTTTCCATTCAAGTCTTAATGCCAACTTCAAACAAGTATAGGTTGAAGCACAGGCATGAGTTTTAGATTTGACTGTGGTACTTTCTACTCGAATGAATAAACCAGAATACTGATTAGCTAAATAACATTTACTAGAGGTTTCTAAAACTGGGTCTAGGACAACAATTCATATCTTAAACTTGACATTCCTGGGCAACTCCTTATGTATTACAAAGATATACATTACTTTAGAGTCTTACAAAATAGGAAAAATAAACAGTTCATAAAAAAAAAAAAAAACTTTGTTTTGTTGGGTTTTTTTTAAACATGGAAACAAAAAGCTGTCCCTTTCTTCATTTCATACGCTTTTCCCAGTAGAAGAAAGGATGTATTCCTTTAAGTAGATGAAAAGCCCACAATATTCTTAATTAAGTTATGCTCTATTTTAAACATCACACATTGACCCACTAACTAGTATCAGTAACTGAAAATTCTACTTCAACAGAAGTAGAAGCTACATTTCCAAAACAGAATCAAAAATGTAAAGTATTTCCCTCAGATTCCCTCTCTCAAACTGTGGCCAATAACCAGATCACACCATTGGCCAGAAAATTCATTAGAAAAGATTTAAATTAATCAATTTTCACAATGCAAAGTTAAGTAGTATGCGAAAATAGTATTGCAATATACAAGATACTATGAAAAAAAGCAGCTTAGGAACACCATTTATATTCAAACCCTGGTAATTTAGTTAGAGTTTCCTCAACAAGGAAATTAGCTCAGTAGCCTTGATTCATGTCACAATTTAAAAGATTCAGAAGTAGAACTATAAAAAAGAAAAATAAGTCCAGAGTCGTACCATTCAGCATTAAAAACAAAACAAAAACACACACACAAACACCACACAACTTACCGCCCTTCTGCCTGTTGAGCTACAGAATTGATCCAGGCAAGACTCTTCCCAACTACAGCAGAAGACCAGACAGCTATACCCTGAATAGCTTCAGGACAGTGAAGCTCACATAATGCTTCTACCAGCATCATAATTGTCACCTCCAATTCATTTCCCTAAAACCAAAAGAAATGCTTTGTTTAACAAATCTCATATGAACTAAAAGCTATATACATTGTTAAATGCTTGAAAACAGTAAAGCAGTATTTCACTATACGCATACACAACGTGAAGTATTCTGCATATCCATTATGTTGCACTTCTTTTGGATGGGGGGGGGGGGCGCTAACAGCAGAAGTTTTTATGCTGTGATTTCACAGCCTGAATGCTAAATTAGTAATCACTGTGTTATGGTCTATACCCATATAAAAATACATGTAAGAATTCATAAAGCTGCAAACGATAAACATTTAGTAAATCTCCTTTGTTTAAATATTTAAGCGTATCAAATCATGCATTCAAGAAACTACTTGTGCCCTTCAACTTTTTAAAAAGTGTTAACCAGTTTATTCCCTCACCCTACACCCATGCTTATCTAGAAATTGCTTTGCAGGGGAAGGATTCCCTTACCATACATCTCCTTCCTGCTCACACCCAAAGCTTGGTACAGACATCGTCACAAGCTCAGGAGAGACCTCAGACTAATATAACAAACCTATCAAACAAGCGCCATAAGGTTTAAGCAGAACCTCCTGCTTAAAAATAAGTTATTCAGTTCAAACTGTAAATGAACTATAGCATTTGTTTATTAATTGTATTTGATCAAATGCATACAGTACACACTAATCTCCAACGTAGTATAGCCTAACCACAAAAACCTCTCAAAACAGGAGCATGAATTTAAAATATTTTAAATAACATGATCCTTGACAGACCACTTCACTTGGTTTAGTGACTACTGATTGCCTCAGCTTAGTTCATTTAAAATATTGTGGGAATATTTTTGCCGTAGTCTACAAAGTCTGAAAAGAGAATACCTGAGAGATACTATTATTAGTTTTCATTTCTGTGAGCAAATCAAAACCATGTCTGACTGTGACAGCAGGCTGGCCAGCCAGCAATCCAACTCTCATGATGGAAAGTCTAATCCGTGTTAGCCAATCTTGGCATGTCTGGCGATTAGTATAAAAGAATGTCCTGATAACCTTTTAAAAGAGAAAAACATAACATGTTTTACAACACAGTTCTTTTGCATGCCTAATTATTGTAAGTACTTAATACTTACAAACACAATCAAGTCAAAACAAGTTTCTTTTCTCCAATTTAATTTTCAATTAAGAGGTAAAGAAACAGGTAAAATTCTGTTTCTTGAATGTTAAGAACTGCAGGTGCTCTGAAATCATGTATAGCATGCATCTGGCCAGACACACTCACAAGCTAAAAATCTTGACATGAACTGTCTATAAATTACACATTACTGCCAAGTCAAAATCTGGTAATTACACAACTTATTTCAACAGTAATGTGAGGAAACTACACAGAAGGAAATGCTGCTTACACAGAATTATTTTATCCTTCAAAAAGCAAGTTTAAACCTCAGGTAGTTGTGTTACTTTATAACAGGAGAGTCAATAACATACAAGTAAGTAGCTGCTATAAATCAAAGATACTGGAAACTTGCTTGATATTGCATCACCACACAAGCTGGTATTCCAGAAATGTATTTCCTATTTTCACATGTTCTCCAGGAATAATATTAAGTCAAAACTGCACAAATTGGCTTTTGAAGCGATTCTTCTCATTTGTCTAATTAGGAAACAAAGTTTGATTACAGCATTCCTTTCCAAAAGGTTCCACAGTAAGACCTGGACAACCCTGAAAACTACCAATTTAGTGGACTATTTGAAGAAGCATCAGCACTGTAAGAAACAAACCTTGGGCGGAGAGGTGAGGGCATTGGCACATCCTTCATAAGCATTGTACATCAGTTTTTCCAAGTTCTCTAGATACTGTAGCAGGAGAACAAGCCTAAGCTGGTTGCTACTGTGTCCTTCATCATTGTCTGCAGTAGTCCATTGGCTAACATCTTGGTCAGGGTTTAACGTATGAGCTGCAAGACTTCTAATAATACCTACCCATTTTACCAAAACACAGAAAGAACAAGTTAAGTTACTAGACAGTGCTCTATTTAAATATGTCAGAAGATATCCACACCAGAGTTAAGTCTCTCAAAAGTGCTGCCATTACTAGCAATTATGGAACAGATATTCTGCAATTCCCTTTCTTGATATTTCAAACAGACTTGTTAAAATCTCTGAAATCCACTGGAAAAAACTGACTTTCTTGTCTTGGATAGGTCTTAGGTGCACAGTCTCTTACAAAGAATATCCCACATAAAAAAA
The DNA here is from genome assembly GCF_036417845.1 of Apteryx mantelli. NCBI lineage: Eukaryota > Metazoa > Chordata > Aves > Apterygiformes > Apterygidae > Apteryx > Apteryx mantelli. The sequence continues at coordinate 12,022,662 of NC_089993.1, forward strand.
CCACCTATATTCTGTACATTACCTTCAATTGTTTGAAATGTATCTTGAGCTCTACCCAGAGGAGTTCTTAACTTCGAAAGAACAGTAAACTGAGCTGCTTCCCAAACAGCCCATTGCCAAAGAACAGCATCAGTCTTCAACAGATTGCGAGGGATAGTTGGTTGATCCCGTTTATCTAGTCTTTGACAACTGTAGAACAACCTTTCTAACCAATTATCCTTCCTGTAAGGAAACATCAGTATGTGAAAACAAGTTCATATTTTATACACTTGTTCTCAAACAAATCTCTCATAGAACTATTTCCTGCAGCAGTTTATATATGCAAATATATAAAAACATGCATCTTTGAATATATTTAAAAGTACCTAAAGAGAATTGTAAAAAATGATTGAAGGTAAAGCAATGTAACTTGTAAAGACATTTATAAATTTTAAACTAGATATATTTTGAAATTGTTCACTATCCATTTGACATCCATGAATTTCAGTTTTAAGAGAAGTTCTTACCCAGTTCTGTGAGAGCTTCCGTACAAAATGAAACTAATGACATCAGAGAAGTCCTGTGGATGGAATGTATTACTTGGAGCTTTGCTCATATGACTTCTTATAGCCAAAGAAATTTCTTGTATTTCTGTGTGGCTACGGTTACTATAGGAACAGGAGGAAAAACAACACCATAATGTATTTGAATAAATCAAATGTTATGCTTTAAAAGACAAAGCAAAAGACTTAACGAGTCAATCATTTAAAATATTTTTTTTCCAATAGTTATTATTTCACACACATCTTAATCCTCAACAATAAAAGGTAGTAAATTACCATAACAGAGTATACCTACAGTGGAAAAAACACTTGAATGCAATAAAAATGTCTTCTCCTCCATGAGACTTAAGTTTGATATTTATATATGTGTGATTATCCAGAAGCAGTTCACAAGTCATTTACAGTAGATATTCAAGGTTCAGGTTCTCCAGAGCAGGAGACTACCACATACCACAGGCAATTCTGAATATCCTGTCTTTTCTGTATACAAATTGAGACGTTTTCTATTATCAGGGGCATCAAGCTAACTGAGAGAAATCCACAGGGTAAGAACTGTTATACACTGCTCACTGCTTTGGCTTCCTTCACAAGAAACTCCTTCAATGCAAAATATTTTGAAAGAAAGTCTACGCATGTGCTTCTAGACTAAAGCATACAGTTGAACATGTTAAAGTTAAAAATTACCGACTCGCATCTTTTGAGTATAATTGCAGGTAATATTACTGAAGTTCTGGATAACCTGTACCTTACAAGTATTCACATTTCTCACAAGCAGTCCTGCTTAGTTTATCAAATTTGTTAACTACTTTGTATACTACCTGTAGTAAGCCTGTAGCAAAGTAGAAGGGACACCATGACACTGTCTTTCTTTAAATACTTTAAATTGAGAAAAATAACATTCAGCAAGTATTACTTTTCAGATAAATCTTACTAGAGCAAAAATCCAAAGCATTCTCTGTATTTAAATTAGCCTGAAAACTTACCTCAATACCACATCTAAGGGAATTGACTTCAGAAGTTTTCCAAAAGTTTGTCTCACACGAGCACCACTATGTACTAGTTGAACACGACATACATCAACACATCTGCATCATCAAAAAGGACAAAAGAAAAGAGTCATAACATTTCCATTAACAAGATAATTCAAAGAATAGACAGAATTCAGTGCAAGTACCTTTGTAAAAGATCATCTGGTAGGGACGAAGACAGAGCATGGAGACTACTACATGCCTGAAGACAAATATTCACATCTTCCAGAAGGGCTGCATTAAGAGTTGAAAGAAAAGATGTTATTCTTGCCAGAATTTGATAATTTACTCATTATTTTGGTTGTGGCAGAACATCTACAGACATTCTATAGCATATCTGGTAGAAAGAGGCACAGGCGCTATGCATTACTTCTATTTTGATTTAATTGACTGGTTTCATCATAACAAGAAAATGCTTATAACACAATTGACTTAAGGATTTGTTACTGTTTTATATGGCCTTTTCTGTTTGTTGACAGATTAATCATCATATGGCCTATGTACATTTGTACTATAACTTTTTTAATAAGGAGAAACAAAGGTAAAGTTAGCAATCCCCAGCCTTCGGAAGTTATGGAAACAATTGTTCCCACATTTTTCTTTCCAGGTTATTTTGAAATCCAGCAAAATATATCACTTACAGAATGTTTCCATTGCTTTTGATAAAAAAAGCAATCTTACTCACAAGATTTAGCACATCGCTGACATTCTTCGTAGATCAATTGCATAATCACAAGTTACTATTTTAAGAAAATAATTATTTGCATAAGTAATAGCTATTGAATGCATTTGAAAATAGGAAAGGAGAGTGAGTTTTTGTGCAGTTATAACCAGAGGCTCCCCCTCCAAAATAAAAGAGACAAGCACAGTTGAGACAATCAGTGAAATATGACTAAGACATTATATACTTAATTATGCATGATAAAAAATAGTAAGCAAAAAGTTTCCAATATCTTACTGTTTGCTAGAAGTCCTTTGCAAAATTTATGAAAAGATGGGAGAGAAAACAATGGTGCATATGTTTCTGATTTTTTCATCAGAACAGCCACTTCCAAAGCCCATGTCATAAGTAGTTTCCTTAAAAAAAAAAGAGAAGTATTAGTCACCCTATATGATTACAGAAATATGATGTCTTTCAATATAACTTAAATTACTTCATGTTACAGATGAGTGTCATACAGTAACATGCATTTTTAATCAAAATGCCCTTAGCTTTCACAGCATATTGGTAATACAGCCTTGCAAATATTGTAAAAGTTTACTTTAAATCAAAGATTTTTTTCCAGCACAGTTTTGATAGCTCTGCTTTTAATGTATAGATCTTATGAAGTTTTCAGTTTTTGTGATTTTCACACAAAAATGAGCAACCACTTTTTCCATAGATATTACTGGTATTTCCAAAAACCAAATACTTTACCAGTTAAAGTTACCCCAAGTTCTACAAATGAAAATATTGCCCTCTTAATTAATAACAAAATGATAGTTACCTGGTATCCTGAGTAAGGTTGTCCTTCTTAAGCAGCAGCCCCAAAAGGTTTAGTATGATTGAGAAATGTTTCTTTGTAGCTGTGGTTACAGTACTTATCACTGCTCCATCAAACAGGGAGGGAGAGGAAGAACTGAGGCTGCTGGATATGAAATGGTCATGCCTGGAAAGCAAGGAAAGAATAAAACAAAACAAGGGATATTTCCTTAAATATAACAGGGAAAAAACAATAGCAGAAGTTCATATGCACTCACACACTACCAGTAATTACATCAGCATAACCACCACATAAGTTAGAAAACCAGAAGTATTCTGATCCTTGGCATATAAAAACAAAACTACAATTTTACACTAGGCTACATAACCCAGTAGCATAGTTTCAACTATCTCCAGTATCAAATGCTTAGTGAAAAAGCACAGAAGCTATGCAATTAATTAGTACTGTCTCTTAGTTTGGCAACATTCTATAGTAATAAGGTCCAAAATGCATTTAAACCTGCTGTTTACATTTCACTGTCACTCCTAGATCTCATAGTAAGCAAAATAGCTCCTTATTCACTCTCAATAAAATTCTCCATCAGTTACTGCTACTCAAACTCAAGACTCCTAGCCTGTCTCTGAATAAAATGCCAAATTAACCCAAAATAGGTTTTCTTGACTGAGACAGAGACTCCCTGCAGTTATGAAAGTAAAAACTGATTAAGGAAGTTTGGGCAAAAGCTGAATTGTAATAGTTTAAGTTCATCCCTTCAGAAAATACATTCCATTTAGACCAGCCCATCCTAGTCCATCCTAAAATACTGACAAATTACTTGTCTTCATACCTGGAACAATGTGAATATAATGTATAGAGAACTGCATACTGGACAGCAGGAAAATGAACTGCTATGTCATCGTGAACAATCATCAGATTTTTACTCAGTAGTGCAAACACAGTCGGCGAAAGGGCCCACATCTATAAAACAATTGCAATATAAGCACAAAAAAATAATAAATAGGATCTATTTCTAAAGTGTAATTTCTATACCATTAATTATTTTGTTTTGCTTGTTCACAACACAAGGGAAATAATTTTTTAAAACTCCATTCATTCCCTGACCTTGATTGTTTCTTTCCCCTTTTTAAGCCTGTTAAAGGGGTTTATGTTTTTATTTGGAAAGATAAGGAAGAAATGTTCTCACATGTCAGATATAGTATCGGGACAGACCTAAAACTGCTCTATCCATCTCATTTTTCTCAAAGAATAACAACAGAACCAGTGCATGTAAGATAATCTACCCTGGAAACTGCTTCTCATTACGCACAGACTAGAAATATAGTCCACCCATTCCGTATCCTGTATGTTTTAATACTGGAAGTCCTTTTTCTATATTATAAAGTCAGGAAACAAGTATAATCCCTTTAATCATATATACATACTACTGGTGAAATCTCTTATGGTATATTCAGAGTCTTGTGTTTACCCTTTAAGTTAAAAGAAATCCACAGCTTAAGTAAAAAGGTGTTTTTAACACTTTTTGTACAGATTATCTGTACAATTTTTACTCACCCCAATTAATGAGTTTTTAGCATTTCCAATAGTACTTAGTGCACTGAGGTCAAATATAACAACAAACTTTGCATTAGCCACATTGAATACATGGTTCTTGAAAGCATCATGCTGGATCTCAGAACAGGCCTCAGGAAGATGTAAGCTACAGAGAAGACTATTTAGAGCACAGGTCATTTCTCCTAGAATCAACCTGTAAGCAGTCTCCAAAACAGGAATGTTCTTCAGGCTCAGTACCGCTTGATATACAGCATGGGCTGCTGCAACAACCTTGAGAATATAAAATAATTTAAAAAATAATCAATTAGCATGAAATTTTAATATATCAATTGCCAATATAGAATTAAAAATTACACTTCTTTATGAATAGCATAGTGTGATGCAAATAAGTCTTCAGTTTTCTATAATTAAGAGTTACTTAATTATATAATCTTTGGAATGCTTTCTGAACCAGCTCTTCCTATTAACATAATGCACGCTGAGTATGAAAAACATACCAACTAATGACTTTCCATCTGGTATAACAACCAACTTACCAATTCCTTATCCAATCTAAATGCCTGAAACAAGAACTAGCTGCATCTGCTCTCTCAGAAGTTTCATAAATGCAGACATATAAAAATACACACACACACACACACATATATTTAAGATGAGCAAAGTTTTACAGCCTAATAAATATGTTCTAAGAAATACATGAAAGCTGTTGTAAAACACCTGTAAAAAGTCCCCTTCTCTTACCTCTTTCTCCTTATGATAACGAAGTACAAGTAGTTTAGACTCTGGTATAAATAATTTCTCTACAAATGATGATGGCAGTTTTGTATTTATTTGTTCAACAATCTAGCGATAAAAATAAAAAATCTTTATCTGAATGGATTTATTACAGATTAGTAGAAAAACAATATTTTAATCAATCTTAAATATTTACATATATTTCATTTAGAAAACTCTTACAGAAATAGCTTCCCAACAATACAAACATTTTATATTTGCTTTCCCAAATTCACATTCAGTGATCTAGCTATTTTTAGGCTTTTCAACTCAAGTAGCACTTAAGAGCAGAGCTGAAAATGTTGCTCGATTAACCTACATCAAAATGGGTTTAAAAACTTATGTGGCCTAGTCTTCGAGAACTGTATTTTGAAGAAGTCCAATTTCCAAAGTTATTGTCTGTGGCAAAAGTAGATAAACCTATTAACCACTCAAATTTTGAAATTCAGTGTTATCAATTAGAGAGGCCAGAAAATGGCATTGCCCAACAGTCAGCAAGAGGGGGAAAAAAGCCACTCTAAACTAAAAGCCACTTTATCAACAATCCAAATGCACAAACAGCTAGCAGGATATGCTTCACACAAAAGAATACAAGCATTTAAAAGAGGATTATCTTTGCTTATAGTCAGAAAGAGTTTAAAGCAAATAAATCTATCTCAATATCAAATATGCAAAAAAGAAGCATTATACATATAAATAATATTTTTCAATGGGAAAAACTACAACAATAATAAAAGTATATACAAACCAGTGTCAGCAGATTCAAGACTGAAATGATATAATCAGTGCCACAAGTCTGACAATTTTCCATTTGATCTAATCCATATGTGATAACCATGTCACAGTGTATGGTCATACTTGGGTCCAGACTACCAAGTAAAACACCAACACACTCATTGGCAGCTGTAAGGACTGCTTCAGAAAAGAACACTTGATTTGCTGCCGTCACACATCTCATTACTCTGTACAGAACCTGGAAAAATTAGAAAAGAAACTAAATTAAACTCCATTTAAGGGAGAAAAACTGCACATTATTTAATCACATCCACATCCATTTGATACTGTATCCTATATCCTCCTTTGCAGCATGGTAAATTCTGTCACGAGAGTATTCTGACTAACACACATGTACATTACACTTTAAAAGTATAAGACAAAAAATGAACCTTTGATTGCTAGGTTTGTTACTCATTTTAAGACCTATAAAGACATAGAAACCCAAAATTAAGTATTTGGAATTCTATTCGGCACCACCTGACATCAACAGAACTCCTATTCTCTTGTGAAAGACGGACTAGTTTTGTTTTCTTGGACTTGTGTCACAAGAATCCTCTGCAGATTAAGATGCAAGTTACACAACTGTCTTGGCATTAGTTGGGAAATCCATGCCACTGTTTATCCAAGAAGTTATCCCTGATAGAATTCTGCAAAGGCATAAAATCTAATTGTGCAGCTCATGTAACAGCAACAAGAGGTTAACTGCAAATATTTTTGTTTTGTTTAATCTTTGTTCCAAAATCATTCACACTCTCTACAGCTCCTGTTACAGAAGCACAGAAGCTACTTTTACATTGTGTAATATTTATTCTGAGTTTACACTCTCCCTTATTATACTTTAGAAGAAAAGGACTTTGCTATCTGATTTTGATTAGATCCAATTTCAGTAGGGATACAATAAAAACTAAATTTTGTAAGCTACACTCATAATGAAACTTAAATTTTTATAGCACCATAATAATTCGAATAAACGGTAACATGTAACATGGTTACAAAGACAGACAACAAGCATGAACTTAGTCATATGAAATCAGAATATCTTCATAAAATACATTATTCTCTGGTATTTATGACTCCCACCTGCCACTGTCACAATCTATACCAGAATATTTAATGGAATTCTTGTAGCATATTTCTTTAATAAGGAAATGTATACATTCAAAGCTGAATATAAGTATATTTATCAACTGCCAGACATACACAGACTCGAACTCAGGCATGAAGATTTGTCAGCATATGATGATGATTTATGTCAGCAACAAACAAACAAAAAGAAAAACCTGAATTCTTACATCAGTTACGTATGCTTCCGTAATTGGTGGTCCTCTAATTGGGCTGAAGCGTTCCCCAATACTCCTCACCACAGTACTGAAAACCCGAAGAAGTGCAGCCAGTTTAGGTAGCGATACTGAAGGAGGAGGAATATCTTCATCTACTGATTCTCCAGAAGCCACATGGCTGAGGTCCTACAGTGCACAAGTTTCACTTATCAGTATACATTATTAATAGTTACAATATATGCATAAAAGATCAAAATACCAGGTTAAAAATACTTAAATATATCTAATATATTAACATACAGACATTATCCAAAAATAGATACATTTATCCAATATAACTAACTCACAAACATACCAAGACAGGATATATCATACCACACAATGAAGAGCAAGTCAGAGAACAGTAATGAGATGGTGCTCATCAGTTCAGCCACTGGAACAGTACTCAGACCACATCTTGCAAATTGAGAGAGGCTTAAAGTGTTCTTGCTCCCTGGATCATGACCATCCACACTGCTGCACTGTTAGAGCAGTTTGCTGCATACCTCTGCCTGTGCTAGCTAGCTACCACTCTCCCGTACAACCCCCGGCTGCAGTTTGGGTCTCGGGGCATTCCAGGGGCCATTCCCAACACACTGTTTACCTGCAGCTATCTTGATCTAGAGACTACGAGTTTATGAGTGGGCTATTTCGTGCCAGCTGGCTTCAGTGCCTGGGAACATTGCCAGAAGTGCTGATCTCATTAGTATAGATATAGCCTTGGTCAAACCCACTGCAAGATAAAACACGCTAGCTTAAACTGTCTCCTCCTTGATTTAAGTTGATGCATGCTATCTTAAAATTCTACCATGACTAAGGACATACATATTGTCCAGTTCAGCAGCCAAGCTGATAAGCAGTGACTTATTACACTAACTTAATCACAATCATACGTCCACATCTACAATCACAAAAGTGCAGATTTCTGTAGATGTGACAGGGCCAAGAAGGTCTGGGAATCCTAACTCTTAAAGCTGTACCATCAGAAGTCTTCCTGTACATATAAGCACACTAATAAAACTGAATAATTCATTTGAGTGAAACAGATTGCATTGAAAATGCAGTTTTACCTATGGAATCTGCACCTAAACTAGAGCAATTCTGCTAGCAACTCTAATTATATATAATATGGCATTATTTAGTTACAGCCATACAGTCTTCCAGAACACATTTGCCTTAAGGAAAAAAGAAGAAAAAACCCTCCTCCTTTACTGAACCTTCAAACAAACTATAACTGTGCCCTATTAATTAGGCAAAGGTTTCAGAGCTCCTGCTGCATTATTTACTACACAGTATAATCTGTTACTCTGTTTAAATGCTTGATATATATCATTAATCTAAGACAGCATTAAAAATCTCTTTTCACCCTCCCCAAAACAGTCACTTCAACTGAAAAACTTTGGACAATTAGAGAAAATATCAGGAAAGAGTGAAATAGCTTCACTGCAATTCTTTAAAATTAAAGATATTTCTGTTTGCCTAGTTATTTTAATTTGTTTTAACACAACAGTCTCAAAGACAAGGGCTGAAAGCCTGGCTGTAATTTTATCCAAATAGTCTGTGAGCACTTAAGAAATATCATTCTACATCCTTTGAATATATTCTGAAATTTCATCCTCTTTTCCCCAGGAAATTCATATAATTTTATTTTCTACAAGTGTCATATTTACATAAAGTCACAGCCGCGCATTTCTTAATGACCTTGTAACAGTTAACTCTGCTCTCTACAATAAAGCCTGTTTACCTCAGCATAAGCTTCCATATCTTCTAAAAACTGACCCAAGAGTGTGGTAGAAAAAGTAAGATCAGCCACCCAAAAGGGCTCCAAGCTCTGTAACCATCCTGTATAAAAATACCAAGCCAAATAGAACAGATGAACAAGGTAACATTCCAAAATGAAAAATTTTTAATTCCATATTACTAAGGTAAGAAAAGGTCATCCACATGAAAATTTTATAATAAGCTTTTTTTAAAAAATTATCAATTGTATTTCTCTTTTTTGCCATTTTCACTTTAAGGTCAAGTCCTGTCCCATGACATCTATACATTAAAGAAAGAATCAAGAATTATGATACAGTAAGCATAATGACTTGCTGTGAGCTCCTCCAAGACAACTACTGTAGTGGTAGGAAGAAGTCTCGCAGTTTCCTAAATTCCAGTATCTTTACCACAGACATGTTTGAGAAGTACATTAAGAGGCAACTTAATTTTTCCACAACTTAATTTAAGAATTGAGAACTAGAAAAATTATTAAAAATTCCTGAAGAGTTGCACAAAGCAACTGACATTTAAGTGTAGCCTGCATAAAGCATCCTTTTCCCACATATAGGATAAAACAGCAAATGGAAGTTTACTAGGAACAAAATCTGTTACACAGCTAGAAATTCATTTTTGTTTCATGTCCACATCCATGTCAGTGTGACCAGACACAAGTAAGTAAACCTATGTCTTCTGCAGGCTAGAGTGGACTACATCAGTGACTCTTTGGCCAAACTTACCAGACACCTGTTGCGTCAATGAAGGCTTCTGAGTGTGATCTATATGCCACCCAACCAGTATGTCCACTGTGTCCTGAACAACAGTTTTGAAAAAAGGTTAATTACCCAATATGTTATACCAACATTTCTATGCAAGACAGAAAACAGAGGACAGATTAAGCTTACCCGAAAATTGGTGCTGAAAATGTGTGGGTAACATCGGGACACCAGAAGGATGCATTTGACACATTTGCACAATAACTCAGGTGTATCCACATTTTCTAGAATGGACTGCAGGCTGGTCATTACAAGCTAAAAGGTAAAGCAAAGCTACTAAACATTTCACTTCATTAAAACAACACATGAAAAAGTCGTAAGTTATTAAACACAAACTGCATTTATTAGCAAACTACTCTGATTCAGGTACTTTTCAATATTCGTTCTGCACGGAGACAAAAAGATAAAGAACATCACATACACCGCTTCAAAACAACCACTTCAATTAGGCTTCTGCTTGGGATATGGTAGACGCAGGTTCAAGGTTTGGAGGTGCCATTTTCTTAGATTTTAGTCAGTCACAGGACAACTAGCTGTCCTTAGCTCCTGTTTCTTCTGCTGAAGCTTTCTGGCTCCATAAAATAAATATTAAACTGGAGCACTGATCTTGAATATAGTAGTTTTACACCTAAAATAGACCTTAAAACCTGAACCAAGGGACCAGGTTTGTCAGCGCACATCCTCCCCGCTGTCTGATGCAACAGAAATTTAAGTAGAAATTGTAAATGGGAGGAGCACATCTAAGCAATCAAATGGCTGCTTTTTGTTTACCATTCCACTTGAGCTGTCTTTTCGGTTTCAACTTGATTCTTCATCTTGGATCTGCGATAAATACTAAAATGTTGCATCCAAATATATCAAGTCTTATGAACACACGACATTCTCTTCTAATGAAATCGGAATCATAAGAATTCTATTTGAACAGAAAGTTCCCTCCCAGTGGTACTTATACCTACACTCACCTATTACATCAACATAGCGTTACTTGTTGTTCATTCTAGTTAAAAAGTTGATTCAAGCATTGCACTACAGAAATTGTTTATGTTCCTGTTTTAACTTGTAGTCTTACCTGCATTACAGATGAAAAGGCTTTCTTTTCTCCTACAGTCTCTAGTGCTTTGTAGGTTGCACACAAATAAAGAAGTTTTACTTCATCTTTTGTGGATGAGCTGAATTTGCTAAAAATCCATTTAAAGATCTTCTCAGCCTCATAGCTCAGAGAAGCACAAAGAAGGCCAAGACAGCAAGCTCCTTCCTGTCTAAGTTCTTGAAGCAATTTGCTACTGTATTTGTGGGAAGAAAAAAGAAATGTAACATTTTAGAGGTGAGAGCAGAACAGGAGAAACCATACCAAATTAAAACATTTTCTAAAGAAGATAGGTACGTGCATGAACAAAGCTGTTCTCCTCCTACTTAATAGCAACAGCCACCATAAAGTTTAAATAAAAATTATGGATCCGAAATCCATTTTCTATGAAATAAATCAATTAAAAAGAATACCATATATGTTGCCAATTATCTACTTGGAACAAGCTATCCAAGGAAGAAGATTCATAACAGAGCTGACTTTGAAAACACTGATCTAAACACCAAGAAGCCTATACAGGCCCGAGTTCGCTCTACATATGCTCTGAATTAGCTATAGATGAACTAGATCTGGCTGTAAAAAAATTTAAGTTCAGTTTAAAAGCTACATAACCACGGCAGCACAACACTACACATAAGCTATTAAATCTAGTTGAGGCAAAACTTCATATCAACTATAGAAGCCGTATTTCTGCAGTAAAATCCCATGTCAAGTGTACTCTAGAGTCTAATAGTATTGTTGATAAGCTTAAGAAAGCCTTAACTCTTCCCCAGTTCTGTCCTGTTAGTATGATTTGTCACACCCATGAAAAAACAGTGAATGACAATTTCTTTCAGCACTTCCCCCTCTACTGCATTTCTATACTGAAATCCAAATTTAACGCTGTCACTATTTTTCTTCCTTAAAATTTTCAAACTGCCTAGTTTTTCCAAATTTCAGCTTACCTTTCATTGAGTACATCATGAATGGCAGTCAGGGTATTATCCAGTTGTTTAACCAGTACCTGTAACACAAGATACATAAAAGCCATAAACATAATACTGCCATAATAACTTCTGCAAACTAGATTCTGTTTACACCCACATTAAACACACCATTGCCAAATCTGCTTGCTAATAGAATGCTATTATGCTTTCCATGGCCACTGCAGACTATCATGAACTATATTAAGCAATACTGCAACATTATCCTACATGTTATATTTCATATTTAGTTACAGTAACCAGGAAAATACACTGGCAGCCTGATATCAAGTTTTGTTCTAAGTTTAGTTCTTGCTGATAACATTACATCACAAATGTAAGACTCATCATACAGCTTATCAATAACATCAAAGACTCAGTTTCCTATATTAATAATCAAGTGTATCAGCATTTAATTGAGCAGCTAATACAGTCTTGAGTATTAAAATTTCTCCTTAAGCAAGCCTGACTTTCAGAGAAATGGAGAGAAATCTTCCAGGGGCAAGACATTACTGATCAACTAGCACTTTCCAGTATATATAAGACCAGAAATATTTATTTGCCTAATATGCACTGAAATATATCAGTGAGTTGCAAAATAATATATTAGCTGTAACAGTATTACATGTAAGGTATCAACAAGAAGTTTTCCTGATGTGTTAATAAAAGGGTTTGTTCTTTCCTTTAGAAGATAATAATCTAACACAGTGGGCAGATGTTATTTCATATTTTTGTATTGTTGTTTAAATTTTGAGCATCATGACTCGGGGGGGGGGAGGGGGAAGATCTGCCTGCTTGGCCCCCTCAGAACTCATGCGGACATTTTAAGAACATGCCTGGCCTCAAAGAGTCTATAAAAAGAGAAAGACAACGTCTATACAGTTTAGAAGCTGGAACAAAATGCCAGTATGCACTGCTTAAATATTTTTACTAATTTATTTTGTTGAGTACATTTACATTACCACGCCAAGACAAGAACTCTGTTTAATTACATTTAATAGTATAAAATAGTGCAGGAATTACTGCTAGGTTATGTATTGTCCATTATAAAATTTTACATTTGACATTGTGGAGATCACTTGACAGCTCATCTTATTCTCATTAGCTAGTTGGGAGAAATTCAAGGGATTAGCTAGCTGGGAGAAATCCAGGGAACAGTTTCTCAGTGACTAACTATTAACATTCTGATCACTAGGGAGTACAAATTTTTTCACCACTGCTTTGCAGACATTAGGATGGCAAGTCCAATATATTCTAAGAAATACTGATAAACCTAGATAAAAGGTAGTTATAAGAAAACTGAAAAAAAAATGGGTTGAGAATAGAAGAAAGTAATTCCAAAGAAAACATGGAATAATTATGGAAAATATTTACTCAGCAAATGCCTGAATTAACAAGGATTTTGTTTCAAAGGAAGGCTGAATTATTAGCTACGCTTGCACATGGTCTGCTTGTGCCTAGATGTACAAAATGCAAGTCTTACCATGTTTAAGTGTCACAGCTTTGAAAAAGACCAGAAATACCACCAGATAGCAAGAGAATGAATCAACTTTTTATAAGCATGGACAGACACAGACATCCTAACTTTTCCAGATTAACCCATAATTGAAGTATCTCAGCACTGCCTGTAAATGAGTGTCAGTGTATTTAAACTGTCACTTCTTGCCCTTTAAATATTTGGAGAAGTCCTAAGCTCTCTCAAAAAGAAAGGGGGCAGGGGAGGGAAAAAGCATCTGACAAAAACCCTTTAATACTTCATTTCAAAATAAGCAATATTAAACACTCATGTATATCCACTCTAGGATAATTTTTTTCTGAATTCTTAGAAAACACTTGAGGACATTAAAGAGTTCAACACCTCGTTAAAAACCTAAAGACCTAATGAAGAAAAAGACTTATTATGTTGGCCTCACCATACCAGGGGAGAATTTACATTAAAAAATCCTAGAAAGCTTATGCACAATGATGAAGAGTCATGGGTTTTATTTTAAGTCTGAAAGACACAAAATACATTTTGACCTGCTGGAATGATATGTCCTAGTTTTTCTAAGGATACATATTATGGTTCTTAGACTCTTGATAACAATCAGGAATCTTTAAGGATTCTGTGTTTTCTTAAGTTCCCAATATCTATCTATATCTAATAAGATGATCATTAGAGGCAAGATAACCAATAAGCAGAAATCAGTACCAAGCACCTATATTCAAAAAAGATACTGCAGTTAATTTTTAATATGTTAAGACAAGAGTAATTTAAAGCTTGAAAATTTCAAAGACAGATGACAAAATAGGTAAACACATCAATTACTGAAGAATAAGTGTTGCAACTGTTCCATTTATATGATTCTCTTTTATGCACTTCTCTCTACATAAATATTGACAAATGTATTCAGGCTATCAAACTGTAAACCTGTAACATCAAGTCTCTGCAACTGATAGCTTCAAGTCTGTTCCCGTGTCCAACAGCAACCCAGTGGAAGCAAAACATTTTCTGTATTAGCACAATCTTTGTGAAACCTAAACTAGAAGTGCTGCATGCAATGGACAGTTTATCAAATTGATGCCGCCTTATTCCCAGAAATATTCTGTTTTACAGAAATACAATTATCTGGTAAAGATAAAACTGCAATTTCTTCTCCATCAGGCTTCAGCTTTTCAAATAAAAGACACTAAAGTGCTGTCAGACTTGCAACCTGAAATCTGGATGAACAGCCATTACGACAGCTAACTTAAAATCATCAGAAACATGCCTTGAACTCAGATTACCAAAAAGATGTCAAATTGAAGCAAAACCTCCTACTGATTCTACCAGTCTCTATCGCCATTACGAAACACATTCACTGCCACAGATGCTTCCTACTGAGCAAAGTTACTGAGAAAACATTACAGCAAAACGGCACTGTTTACATCTCTAACACTGTTTGAATTTACACTCTTCTTGTTGGCTTCTTATGGTACAAAGACTGACAAATAACGGTTTTGAGCAATTTTATTCCAGGGGAGGTTCAGAGTAAACTGCAATTTACTGTAAAATTAACTATAAAATTTTTCACTTGGATATAAACCACAGAAGCAATGAGGTATCTTAAGAATTTCTGCTCTTCCTCTCAGGAGAGCCCGTGGGCTTGCACCATGCAAATAACCATCTTCCCCAAAACAAGGCGCCATGTTTACTTCAGAGAATTTGACTCTCATTTCTTCCTCAGCCAACATATAGGAAGCTACTGAAGGAAATACTGGTATTTATGTGAGGACGACTCACAATTCAAATGTGGATAAGATGCTCTGGATAGGTTATAGGAAACTAAATGGCACTCTCCCTATAACTCAGTTTTTACACACATTTAGCTAGAAAGATGAGTTATTGTTAGACAATCCATTCACTGCAGACTGTATAAATATCTGCACATTTTTAATTTAAAATACAAAAACAGCTCTTAAACAAGACAACAGGATGTTTTACTTGCATTTTCTTCTATTTCCTTGTTGAAGGATATAGAGAATATTTCCAAGACCAGACAAGAAAAACAAATTGAATGCATACTTATCCTTATAGCTCATACATTCAGTAGTTTGCTTTAAGGCAACATGTCGTAGGTAATCAACCAGAAGAAAAAGTTTCCAGAATGTCAGAGAAAGACCAGACAACCCAGGAATATTTAATACTCTTTCCCTCATTGTGTATAAAAGATATTTCTCACAGACGTTTCTCAATATTTAGATCTTTGTAAAGACATGTTTTTAAAAAGACAAGTATTTCAGTACTATGGAACAGGAAATACTACTAACCAGTTTGTTTTCTGGTTGCTGAATGAATTCTTTCAATTGCTTTACAGTAGCCAGTCTTCGGTCTCTGTCGTCTTCCCGAGTAATCCTCCGAAGAAGATTTGACAGTCGAGACTCGTCAGAATAAGACAACGATCGCTCTGAAAAAGGCAATTGTTTTCTCTACAACATTTTCTCAATAATACATGCAATAGGCATTTGTGTACTGAGTAAGTCGTAATAGTACTTTGAGGAAAGAAAAGTGAAAAATACATCTTGATTTGTTTTAAAGCTAACATGGGGAAATTTAAATATAAAATCCAGTTTAGCTACCAAAATATTTCCTCTCCTCTGGTGGACAGAAAAAACACGGCCAGTCTCCTGTCTCTCAAACTGTTTTGTGTTTAGTTAGCAGATTTATCTCAATATTTACAAAGAATAAGGTAATTAACTAACTTTCAGAGCTGAAATATACCTTTATTACAGAAAAACTATACAACTACTTGACACACTTATAGCTTCGGTACTGAAATACCCCTACAGATACCTAAAACGTACTGTAGAATCTTAACAGTACCCAGGAAAACACACTTTCAGAACTAAGCAAAATTTGGATTTACTTCTAAACTAAGTCCTGGATTTAGTCCTCTTCAGTATAAATGGAACTAAAAATGTTTGGTGTGGTTAAATCAGTTTTCTGACTGAACATATAAACAAAATAGTTCAAAAAAAAATGTTTAAAGCAAACCCTTTGGAAAAATCAAGTTGCTTCTTTAAGTAAAGAACCAGATTATATCCCAAGTGACTACCAAGAAACATGATTCTCTCTCTCATTTTGGCATGAGAGAAAAGGTTATGGGTAGTCATCTTCAGATAGCTAGAAGAGTTATGCCTCTAAAAGGAAGAGGTATACAATTCCTCTGTTGAGGAACAGAACTTGTGCATAGGTACAGTGTACATTGATTTAAGTCTTTTTTCCCCTGCTGATTCATAATACAAGAGAACTAGTATCTTCGTAAGAAGACATTTCATATAAGTTGATCAAAATCACCATTGATATCAGCGAGAAAGGTCACAACTCAGTTTACTTGATCTAGACACCAGTTAGACCTTATTCTTCCTCAATACATATGACTGATATACTTCCCTCATTTGCAAAAAGAAAATAAGGTTTCTTTTCAAAAGACTAACATTAGATTTTTTCATGGTGATTAAATTAGAAGACTCATGGAACATGAAGATTTTATTAGTCACAGTGACTATTATGTGAACATTCAAGACTACTACAGCTGACTTCTTCCTGAGGTTGCACATCAGTCATTTTTAGGAGAATACTTTTTCTGTATTATAGTCATGAAGAATATTCTCAACCTTACTGCCATGTCTTTATTTCTTGATTATTTTTTTTTTAAAGTATGAATAAAATAGGCTTCGATAATCTGTTTCTTGCCAGGCATCAGTTTAAGCAATAAATTTTGAAGACACCTGACATCCTGAAAGATTAGATGGCTTAGCAAACAGTAAAATGTCAAGAAGGGCTGAAGGATCAAATACATATTTTGTTCATAGCTAGAATATCTGCATAAGACATTAAATCTGTTGAGATGTTATCCAACAGGTATGAAGAATCCTTCTTTTAGGATGCTCCTGATTTTACAGGAAACTTAAGTATATAGATACCTATTTAGGAAGAATTTTCTTTTTCTTTACTTTGTCTGGGAACCACAGCCTTCTGTAGTGGGGGAGAAAAGCCACATATCTAGCAACAAACATGCAAGGAATCACAATCTATGAAAGCACCTTCTGAGGTAGTATCTGAAGTCTTTCTGAGTGATGTTGCCAGTCTAAGAACTACAACTCCCGCTAGATCACCTGCATCTGAGGATCTCCTTTTATCTCCACCTGCTGGACCTGGCTTGCCCACCAACAGTCAACACAAAGCTGAACTCCAGGGTTGGAAAAAGGGACCTAGTGCAGTGACTCATCTAGGAAAAAAATTCTGATCAGTCCTGGAGAAGGAAGAAAAGGTTTAGGAAGGATGCAGTCTGCCTTGTGGGATACTTTGTCTATCATTTTCTTTAAAACCTGGGCAGCAGCAGCAGCAGGTCACCAGACCTTCAGAGAAAAAAAAATTTTTTTTTGAAAGTTCAGATGGAATAGTTAGGAGTCAAAACATATGCAGACAAGAATGGAAGTTCTTTTAAGCCTTGTTTATGATGGAAATTAATAGATTACAGTACATAGATAAAGAGTGCAACAGCTATTCCTAAATAATTTCAAGCATCGACTCTCTTCTGCTAGGAAAGTATTGTGCTACATTACTGAATGTACCTCAAAAGTTTAGCTTAAACTGAATCTACACATGCTTCTTTCACTTTTAGACTGCCTACATATGAAGACACTCAAAACAGCAGTATGAATCGACTCCTGAATTATTCAGTGCATTGGTGGTCCCTTAATACAATCCTTTCCAAGGTAACAGATGAGCCTCATGAGAAAGAAAAGTTTATTCTACAATATGCCCTCCAGCTACACACAACCACAGACACACCTGGACCAGAAAGGCACAGTACATGTCACCTGCCTTTTCTGTCACACCTAGTTTGTGCTGATCCCTGCCACACAGCAAGCATGTGGGAAACTACAACCAGCATCAGCTGCGTCAGGTCACTAGAGACTGCTCTTGAAGGACAAAACAGGATGAAGTGGTTTGGAAAATACTGCCTTACTAAATTATATGTGTGTGTGTATATATAGATAGATAGATAGATTCTAGATCTTTGTAAAGTAACTCTTTTCCCTAGAAAGGGCTGGCTGGCTCTTCAGTTTTAGAGGAAAATTCAACAGAAACGAAGTCCCAAATTAGTTAAACCTTCATCCTCTGATTCTCTAGTGCCCTGTCTTCTCTGCATTTATCACTTTGTTTGTAATCTCTTCATGGAAGACACTGATTTATTTTGAAAATATAGTTGTGCTGTCCTATAGATGGAAAAATCCTAAAAACAGACCTGTATAAACAAAACCACCACCACCAAGGTTACTGGTATGAGAGACATTTCACTGCTGCTGGAACAAGACATAATGTTCAAAATTATCTACTAAAAGCTCTGCTTTTATTCCATTTAATAACTGAGAAACATTACACCCTGAGACAGAAAATGTTGTCTGTTGAGCCATAATCATAACCTAAAATAAACCAAGGAATAAAATAACCAATATGACTGAAATATGTTAATCAAAGCACTCGTTAAAGAATAGCTGTACAAGACTTTCTGGTGTGTGTGTGGGGGGGGGGAAAATCAGCAAATTCTCAGCCACATACCACAGAAGACTACTATTTAAAAAAAAGCTAAGAGCACACATTCATACCATGACAAACTCAAGCAAATATAAAAAATTAAAAAAATGATACTTGCTGTGACATAACCCTATTTTAAAGAAACTATCAAAAAACAAAAATGATTTGCTGAAACCTACAACAATCATGAAGATTCCCCAGTTAACAAGGAGACTCAAACTCTGGCATCTAGAGAAAAAAATGCATACAAGAAGCATACAAGTCGGAGGTAGCTACTTCAGTCATTCGGGACAGTTTTAACATTGTAAAGATTCATTAAAGAGGTCTAGGAAGACACGGTGAATTTTCTGCCAATAAATAAATTTCTGCCAGTAAATTTCTTCACAATTGCACTACTATAAGTATTATTTACACAGAGTTCTCTATTAGACAACTATCTATTTCCTCTACATAGACATGATTTAAGGCACTAAAAGGCAGAATGGTTTTGAAATTAAGACACCAGAATGGGATTTCAAGGTCCGAGTTTAACCCATTCCAAAGATCAGGCTTTCATATCAATCATGTCACTAGGTACTTGCACCTCAGTGCCTCTACCTGCAAAGCACATTGAATACTCTTTCCTTTCACTTTTTGTTTCATCTAAAATGTAAGCTCTCTGAGGGGAAAGGACTATGTCTCCATATGCTGGTATAAAGTAGCAACCATTTTTGTTGGTGGCTCAACTACCTACCACTTACATTAAGTGATGCAGTGACAATGCTTAGTCATAACAAAAGTTTCTATTTTCATTCAAGTGTCCTTGGACCAACTTTTCTTTTTTTAAACCATGATATAAACCCAAGTAGTGTGAATAGTGAAGCCTTGTTTCCAACAAACCTGTGTCCAGCATTTTTATGCCCTCTCATAACTCCAGATTTCCTATCACTGTATCTCCCAAGTCCTTGCCCCATTCTTACAGTGCCTCCAGTTCCTCCCTGGCCTCTAATGCTCAGCTGAGCAAGAGGCACAAACGGTGGCTGGTTCAGGAATATGCAGCTGCTGACTAATTAGCTGGTATGATCCAATGACTAGTTCACTTGTTCACTAGTTCACCGCAGGTCAGTTACAACACACAATGGTTGAGCTCACACAACAGTTTTTTCCCCACACTAGGGGTTCAAATTTGCAAGTTTTTACTCAGGTACCAATTTTCAACAAGTTTAAGAGCTTATCCTCTTTCTTGGAGCTCTTAATCTCTTTGCCAAATTTGGCTAAATTGAATAAGGGTTCAAAAGCTATTAATAGGAAATCAAAAGAGTGATAGCACAAGCATTAGAGTTGAGAGATCTGCCTAGATTATGGAGGAAATCTCAAAGGGAAACAGTAAATATATCTTTGTTTTAGCCCTAATGAGATCCTGCCCCCTCCCTTTATAAAACACAAAGTAAATTATCCAATTACAGAATTATTTTTATATTCTTACTTTGTTTCTTTTAGAAACAGGCTTCTAAAGATGACAGTTTCCATCAATGTCAACCAACCACATACTACACAAGAAAAAGCTGTATAGACTGCCTATTCATAAGGAACTTCTTGTCATATTCTGAACACGAGAGAGGTTGTGAAGAAAAGAGATCCCTTTTCCTGAAAATCTACGGCATTCTTACCCTGTGATTTCCTCATGTCTTTTGTGGCTAAAGCACGATTCCCATGCGGAACACTGGTAAAATCAGGATTGGTCACATTGTTAACTCTCAGCTCTTGCCCCAACGACTTCCGACCATAAGTATTTTCCCCAGATCCTCCATTGACACTGTAGCCACCTGTAGAAAAAGCAATATGACATTAAACCAGGCTGTCAGACCATCTATTCAGCAGGGTAGTATGTTACTAGTTATTTAATTCATATTCAAATCAACATTCCTATCCTCTATCATCACCTTTAGTCTGATTTTTTACCTTCACAAGCAAAAATTTTTTGCTATGTCCTTTAAGCTTCCAGGTCACATGCTCAGAATCCAGTCTTTTTTTGACCAGTTTATAAAATAACTATTACCATATAGTTTAACATGGATTTTCTTGTATTTTGAAGTTATTACTTTTGTTCTTGTATTTTAAAAGACCCTTTGCATCGACCTGTTAGCAAACATGGCTAGAGGCATTCACCTATTTGCTCCTTGACAATCCATATAGAATTTTAACTTTTTGTTATAAAACCATCCCCAGGGTCAACAAAATGGCCAAAAAGTGAGAAAGCTTTGCAAAAGCCACAGATTTACACGCAAGTACAAAAGCTTCAAGTAGATCGCAATTCACAAATTGAACAACTCTTCCTAAACATGCAACAGCAAGTATTTTCACACATTGACATTAGCTTAAATGAATTAAATGCAATCCTAAATTCTCCAACTCAAAGTACACCTGGTACATCTTTGGTAGCAACACAAAACAGAAATAAAAGTGTCATTTTGAGTAACTGGATTATTTTTAGTCCTAGATGCAAAAGAATTTACATAATCAAATAATGAAACCAAGGTTCTTTCCAGTCTGCCACATCACTTTGAGGGATAACCTCTTCCCATCTGCAATAAATACTGTGGAGAAATGAAACTGTCCACCAAGCCTGAACAATACTTCACTCAATGTATTAGAGCTCACTTTTGAGCCAGCTGTGCAAACAGCTTTCTAAAGTGCCTTCCCTGCTTGAGATAGGGAAGAATCAACTAAGAAAATTAAACGTAGAACAACAAAAGATATACAAGACTTCTTTCAGCAAAGTTATTTCCACAATTCCACCTGCATCAGGTCCAAACATCAAGGTGAGTCTGAACCTTAGTGGATGAAAAGAATGTCATCTTGATGACAAAGCTTTTGATAAAAGAATGGATCTGTGAACTACAAGTAGAAGTTTGTGCATTCCTATGCACGTAAGGCTCCCCTACCATTACAACTGAGACTTTGCAGTGTTCTGTAATTAAACAGTTACAGTAAAGATAATTTGTGTACATTTTGATTTACAACATTAAACTCTTTGTAAGAAACTAGTATGTATGCCACCTTAAGGTTATTTTGTCATAACAAAGTAACACTCTCCTATGAAGAAAATTACTTCTAATAGCGATAATTATATTTATGAGTACAGAGAAGTATATCACTAAAACACAGAGCAACAAAGAAATGTAATTTCACTGAAGATGTCAGACAATCATACATTCAGACCACAAACATCAACTATCAAAAATATCCATGCTGCCATATACAATTAGAGTTCTTAAGCATATTTTATATATTCCCTTCAGCACTCAAGAAACCCCAGCTGGTTTTGCTCATTTGTAAGAGCATGTGGTACTTTCTACAGCATATTTAAAAAACAGCAGGGCAATCAGGTATTTAGGCATAAAGGCTGTAAATATTACATTATAACTCTCCTTATAGACAGTTAGCTGCTGGTCTGAAAAATTTTTGAAAACTCTAGTCAATTTATGCAAATTCTAGTCAGTCTAGTGAAGCGTTAAATCTGATACCCAGAAGAATGCAATCAGCTATGTCACTAGGTATTAATTTTAGCATAAATATACAGATGATATGACATATGAATATTAGTGTAGTATCTTTCCCACAACGAGGACTCTGAGTACATCATGAAGTTACAGACCAAAGGGGGTGATAAAGGAAGGGAGAACATATCACTTATAAATAAAAATCCAGAAAGCTTTTATTTAGTTTTAAAAACTTCAGTTTGCAAACTCATGTCTTGTTTCATAAAGTAAAGGAGAGAAGGTTAAAGGGAAGGATCTAATTCCAGTCTTCCACTACCTACAGCAGGAGTGATAAAGACGACAGAGTCAGACTTGTCTCAAAGGTGCAGAGCAAAAGGACAAGAGTCAACAGTCATGAGCTGCAACAAGAGAGACTCCAATTGGATAGAAGCAAACAGTTCTTTACCATGAGAGTGGTAAAGCACTGAACGAGCTGCTAAGGGAGCCTGTGGAACAGTCCATCCTTGGAGATTTTTGAAACTGAGCTGGACAAGGCCTCAGCAATCCTATTCAGTTTGGAAGTTAGTCCTGCTTTAGACAGGGCTTTGGACCAAAGACCTCAAGAAGTCCCCTCCAATCTACATTACGCTACGACTCTACAATTCTTTGAAGCATCTGCAGCCTTTAATCCAGACATACTTGGTAGTGCCATTCATATTTTGCAGAATACTCAACAAAATCTGTAATAGAGATATTTTTAAATACTGGTGCAGAGGTCAGGGCATCAAATTGAAACCTACCAAACATGCATTTTTCATCATCATGAAACAGAAATAAATTTTAATGGAGAAGCAAATATAAAAGTACATGTTTTTAAAGTGCCCTTAGACCAGAAATTTTCAAGGGATGACCAACTGAAGAGACTGAGTTGGTCATTTCCATCCTACCAAGTTTTGTTAAGAAAAAAAAATATTTTTCAGAACTAGAAAAAAAACCATGCATTTTCTTTGCTTGTAACTTTTACATATCAAAGGAATATTGTTCTTCATCAGATATGGGGCAACTTCTAGAAATGAAGAAATTACAAGTCATTTTTATTCTCAGCACCAAACAAAAAAGAAAAATCTTTTTAAGAATTCCAGGTACTTACAATGGTTATACATCATAAAAAAGCCACAAGTTCTTAAAATGAAAGCCCCAAGCTGGTATACTCACCAACACATTAATTCAAAAATCTTAGTAAACAAGGAAGCCATTCTGCATCTCTAAGCTTACAAATTTCTACACAAATAAAAGTGAACTAGAAATATAAGGAATCCAGTTTTATAAAACAGAATATCCTAATCATCTCTTTTCAAGTCACAACTGAACAAAATAGCTGAGTTAAAGAAAAGTGTTGAGCTAGCAGAGACATGTTCTGAAAAATACAGTATGGGGGGGGAGGAGGGGGGGTTAGGTGCATTTTTCTTTTCAAATGACAGTTTCCCAGCAACTTCACAAAACGCTACCTTACTGTATTTGTCTGAATAAGTTCCAAATATATTATTTAAATACTAGCCCACTCTGAAGCATTTAAGAATAATATAATATGTCAGTGTGTAAGAAAAACTAAAACTCAATGTTAGCAGTCACACTGCTTTTTAAGAAGTTTCTCTTTCAAAGGTAACCAACTCATAAGGTTTTCAAGTTACTCAGATAAACAAATACCTATTTCACTTTCCTTTCTCCTACTAACAGTATGTACCAGTTATAAAAAATAAATTTGCATGGGTACACTCATCCATAACTTCTCCTAAGATGAAGCGTGAAGCTGTTTACAGAAAGTTACAGGGCAGAGAAGTAGGGGGAATGCAAGTGTTTCAGGTTCAAGAATAAAAACTTCCATACTAATATTACTGTGGAATTTTGAGTTCTCTGGTCCGGCATGTCTGAAGAAAATTTGCATAGTCAAGAAAAGTGATTTTGCAATGAAAAGACCCTCCTATTTCTTAACTATATTTAGCAATTCAAAAAAAGAGAATACAGATTTCTCTTTCACACAGGTCCAAGACATACTAATTAAAATTCACAGCTGTTTTCTTGAGAAAGTATTTAATGCATTTTCATAAAAAAATCAGAAAAAACTATATGAACCATCTTCATAATACTTCAAAATATATACATCTCACAAATCTATATGAAGTCAGATTGAGGGAGAGAAAATAGAAACTCCCATTTAAGACAAAAGAGAGATTAAATTACCAAACTAAGATTCCAGTTTGCTGTTAAAATCACTAGAGCTGCAATAGATAATCTATAGGACTAGTGGTCCATTTAATCAGGCAGTCTATTTCCAACACTAGAAGCATTAGATACTACGCAGGAAGAAATTACAGCTTGAAGACCAGACACATCCAGAATACTATTCTTCAGTAAAAGTTGTTTATGCATTAAGTCTCCACTTGCATTCTTCCTGCTAATGCAACACCGTATCTTCCTCACTACCCATAACAATTTTTCTTTGATCCCTGATAAATCTCTCAACTCAGTGATACTGTGGCACAAGTTCTAACAACCCATTGCATTTTTGCAAAATAAATTAATAAATAAAACAAAATTCCTCTCAACCATTTCAAGTTTACTGCCTTTCTCTGAATGTCCCCTCATAATTTACACATGAAACAGCAATCTGTATACCTTTTTCTTCATTCTGTATGTCAGTGTGGACTCTGATATCATCGTGTCTTTGTCGAGACACCACAGCTGAATTTGAGGGTTGTAATCCATAGGAGGCAGAACTGCCCCGATCTCTGGATGAAGAGTATTTTAAATTGTCCTGGTCAGCTGATGCACTGTCAGTTCTATAAAAAGAAAAATATTTTTTATGTAGGGGTATAACAGGAGTGGGATTCACATTCACTTACAAATGCAACATATTTCAATGACAGTCCCAAATGTATTTTCCTTTGTTAAAAGTTGTATGTCTAAACTACTTTTAAAAAAAAATGACCTTAAATTCATGTTGGGATTAGAATGATCCATTATTACAACAGCATGCAGAGGAAATGCATTCTAGTGTGTCAGCGCCTTGTCTTAAAAAAAAAAGTTCTCAAGTATATTTTCAGTGAGATGCCTATCTAAGATTTAAGGGAAAATTACTTCCAAAAAAGGAAAAATAAAATACAGTTTTACAGCTAGGGGATAACAGTGTCTACCATGAGTGAAAGCCATTACTGATCCATACATCAACATTTACATATTATGTTACAGGCCTTATTGACCAATGTAAGACCACTTATTAAATGGAAGAGTTACAATCATGTAACTGATAATCAATACAGGAATCACTAAGTTTTTGCAAAATAAAAAAAAGCAAAACAAGAAAACAGGCTTTACTATGGAAAAGCTGGAATGTAAATTAATAGCTATTATCATATCGGGTAAAAGATGTTTGAAGCTAAAAGTGATTTTTCAGAAAAAAAATTTGTTGCATTAAGTTTAAACAACTATCACATCAGAAATTTGCTTTATATCCCAGAATAAAATTTTAAGGAAAAAAGTGAAAATTATGAAGACAACTGTTCTCATTGGACACTATGAATGATTTCATTTTCAAAAATACAGTAAGTTTTTATATACTAAACTTCAGTGTGCATGAGTCCAGAATCTAAATTCAACCACTTTCAATGCATTCTTATGAGTAACATTGGAGATTTTACAGTAAAAAACAATAAAAGAAATGGCACAGTTTTGTACCACTCAAGTATATCTGGAATCACGCTACTGAAGTTATTTACAGAGGATTTTTTTTTTAAGCAAACTCTAAAGATTTACTGTTTTTATTTTGAGCTTTGTATAGCTCATTTGATTACTTAACAAAAAGCAGGACAGATCATTCCTTTGCATTCATGTAAATTAACTACAATTTGTGGAAGGAATAAACACCACAAATTCTTGGGAAAAGTCTTTTTTTTTTTTTTAAACCACAGTTAGAACCAGTAGACAAATTCAGGAAAAAGTAGTTAAATACATTTCAAGGCCAAAAGGAAAAACGAAGTCAGCTAAAAAATTTTAAAAGACAGATGTTACTTAGACCATGTCAAAGGTCTCTTATTTTCAAAAATCAGCTCTTCCTCAGTAAAATGGAAAGAGTAGTACCATGAGCATCCATACTTGCAAAGATGACTTCAATTAAAAAAAATACAATAAAAAAAGCCCCACATACTTCAGTCTCCTGAGATGTTAAGATAATGTATTATCGATTTGGAATAGGGTTAGAAAGAAAAGAATTTACTTTTGCCCTGTCCCCTGAAGCATCAAGTTTAGATTCTAGCTAATGTTTCCACAGTGAAAAGTTGACAGTAGGCTTGTGTGGTAGCTATTTTTCTGTTTTGCTCTGTAATCAAATTCATCTTTAAATATACACAGTAAGACTGTTTTCTTCAGTGTCCACCGTGGCATCACATTACTGTTTTATCAAGCACTTGCTTGTATTATTTTATAAAATAAGCTATCCTAATCTTGATTCAATAGGCAAAGCCTTAGTGTAAGTCTTTGCTTATGACAGTCAAGTAGGACTGCAGAGATGCTTATAAAATTGCACCTTCATCATTCACATAAGTTATGCTGAATGACAAAAAAGATTCTGCATCGTTTCTCCAAGCAGTATGAGCTTTAAATGTGCCTGTACCACATCCAAATTCTCCAGGTAGTTACAGAGCCCCTGGTTTTAATCCCTGCCCAGAAAGCTGTAGAGACCTCCAGCTCACTCTGAGGAACAGCAGAGTTTATCAAAGAGACCCTAGTTGTTTTAGCCTTTCAATGAAACAGGCCAACAGATTTTCAATGAGTAAATTTAAATACCAATGGGTTCTTAATACTGTACCTTCCCAAAGAGCATTGACCTTTTTAAGGTGATGTACTGTACACTACCATTTCCTATTGTCAAGCATTGTCTTTGAAATTCATTTCAGTTAGGCAAGTAGTAACTGATTAAACATGTTTTAAGAATGTTCTGTATATCCCAATCAACCAAAAAAAATATACATGTTCTCAACTAACCCTACTTCCTGTAGCACAGCCATTTAATATTTTGTAAAATTTTCCATTGTGGTAAAATGCATAAGCCTATTGGTAAAACACATAAACCTATTGTTTCTCTGCGAAGAGCTATCACTTAATTCCGTTTGTATCTGGGAACAGCTTTCTGCAAGCTAACCAGTTCAGAAGTTATCATGCGACAGATCGTCACTCAACTAAAAGTTGAACAAGATTTTATTAAAAATAACTGTTCTCCTTCTATGCACCAATTTAAGAGACAGTGGTTCACACTCAAGAAATTGTCCCCAATGCAATAAATGTGTGGTTCAGACAAACAGCAGTTTCCGATCTTTCTTCATGAGGCAGAGAAAAACCACTTCATGGAAAGACACTGGCTTCCAGAGACCTAGATTCTGTGACTCGATTGGCTTCTATAATCCATATTTGAAGAAAGAATTCAAACTGAAACAAGTGTGGAGTAAGAGTCATCCCAGAAGCGCAGCTCATCATCTCACAGTTGCGCTCACAGTGCATTTTTAGCTGTCCATTGAAGCACACCATTTGTCAGACGTGAAGGGAATTCAAAGAGTTGCGTGGTAGCCTCCCTCATCAGCACTCGGGGAGTTTGCAGGGTGGACTTATCCTGCACCAAGACCTGAGGATACTACACCACTACCCACCAGCCGAGTATGCCCTACCCTTAAGAGGAACCCAGATGCCTGGGATCACCTTAGGGCACTGCTGTGTAAACTCTTAACAGAACATAGCCTGCATACACAGGAGAAGACATTTAGTTTTTCAAATCTGTTTCTGAAAAATAACATTTTTCATAGCAGTAACACACACATGATTTTGAAATAGAAGCACGTAGAATTCAAAACCTGGCCACTCTCTGGACAAGTAGTTGCCAATCTCACAAATAATTATTTCCCCCCCCCGGCCCCCTTCAAGGTGCACTGCAGTCATTCCACCAGAGACCAAACACTGAATACAAAGAACCCTACTCCTGGCTATCTCAACTCGTGCCTGTATTTTAAGAGGGCACTTTTCCTGCTCACATGGTAGTATTTCCACTTCAATTACATTATGCCAAGCAGATGGTAGGTTATATGACAAACTAACACTTAGTGCCATCTTTCTAAAGTCTGTGTAATAGCAATTTTGTCAGTTACATACATTGACATTGTCACAAAAGTGAACATATACTGTGTGTAATAAAACCAACGTACAATGTTAGCAACAGATGAGTGTAAATACAAATACAAGTGTCATATTAGAAGATGAAGTTAGAATGAGAAATTGCAAAAATGAACACGACTAACTACGATCATTTTATAGGGTGGCAAATACATTTTGAAGTCACAGCATGAGACACTGTCAAAGTTATATTTCCACCTAAAAAGCTCATGGATGGAGACTAAGGAAAGTACCTTAAGAGCACAGATGATAGTTTTAGTCTGTGCCCGGTTACCAGTAGAAGATTAACTGATTACCATAAACACTAGCACTACTTTCCTGTGTAAACTGTTTTAGCAATGTCATTTATAGAGAAGAGTCCACATTCAGTTTTATGTTAGGCAATTTTTAACCTCTTTTTATCCATCAGAAGAGAAAGTAGTTTACTTGCCTAAATATGCAGAAACAGCCAACATAGTTCCCTCAGAAAAGCTAGTTAATTCTTTCTCTAGGATACACTAAAGGAAACATATACACTTATTTTTGGAAAGGTCTATCTCATTTCATCAAAAGTGATGATTTGACCATACCAACTTATATGACTGAAGAAATGCCTTTTTTTTTTTTAAGCAATATGGAAACCTTAAGAATTTTCATCCAAGAAACTTGTTACAAACAACTTGGCTTATACTATTCACTATCTATAGCTCTTTCAGAATGACCCTGCCATATGGATATTACTTCAAGACAAAAAAAATTTAATTATTCTATTTCCAACTATAGAATCCACATGGAGGATTTATTCTGAGACAAATATGTTGTGACAGTTGTCTTAGATAAGCTGGTCAATTTTATTTAATCTATTTGCCAAGATTATTTGCTATAATGCACATAAATACTTCACTACTAAAATCTGTATCAATAAAACACTCAAAATTTAGAATCACTGTATCCACTCAGATTGACAGCTTTCCATCAGTTTCCAACCTTTCTTTCCACTGGCATGCAGAGTGATGACAACCCTCTTTCACTCTTCCTCTGCCTTTACCTCTTTTGCCATGCTCTTTTATCATCACTTTGGCCCATCTTACGAAGCCCCCAGACCTGGCTCAGCCCACCCCAAAGCCTACTTCTATTTCTACTCCTGTATAGAGAGAGGCACAGTGAAAATGTAAATGGCCATGTTTACTACCAGTGTAAAAATAACTTATTAACTATTTTTCTACTCCAGTTCTGCCATCTTCTCTGGTGGACAACTACACGCAATGTCAGCGGCCTTTCAAGTCACCTCTCACTTCCACATCACTCTTCTTATGCAGTAGTTCACCAATTTCCTCCTATCCTGTGAAGGACGTTAGGAGGCAATGCCAAGGAAACATATCGCATATACTCACCGTTTTTGTATTTTTCCACAGGCATCTGTTGATGGCCATTTTTAGAGACAGACTATTAGGCTAGATAAACCATTGGTCTGATCTAGTATAGCCATTCTTGTACAGAAGACTACTACTCTCCCAGTTGCTTTTGCTTCCCACTGACACACTTCCATGTTCTTTCAATCTTCTCACATTTCATTCTCCTCTGGCATTTCCCTTCATATTAAAAACATAGGCTGTCACATTACAAATCTAGGCTCCCCCACATTTTAACAAAAAGCCTCTTTGATCTCATACCTTCCTAACAACCATGTTATCAGCATATTCAATAAACTAAGATATGAAAGGAGATCTAGAATTACTTGTTGTCAGTTCAGAACTAAACCCATGACTGTTAGGCTTCTGACCCCCATAATCCACTGAACCTCTTACCAAGGTTTCCAGTGACCTCCTCCTCGCCAATGACATCTCAAAATTGACACCACATCTCATTCTCTAACTGTAAGCTGCCTTCAACATTGAAGACTATTCTCTTTAAATATATATCTCTATCCTACTCTTTCAGTTCTCCTCTCCCAACTATCCCTGGAGAGATGGAGAACCCTTACCAACTTTCATCCTACCTTGCCATGTATAACCATGCTTGGGTAATTTCATCAACATCTTCAAACATCTCTATGCTGCCAACTTTCAGGTCTCTCAGTTACAGATCTATTTCCCCGTCTAAACTAAAATTTCCACCCATTTTGACATCATCTTCTGCATATCTTGCTGAATGTGCAAACTCAGAAGAGCTAAGTTCAACTCTATCTCAACTTTCCTTATTCACAGAACCAATTACCATCATCCTGTTTGTCATTCAATGCATTAACTCAGCATTATCAACCAAGACCTTTAACTGCTCATACCACCCCTATATCTACAGTTCAGACTCTTTTCTGCCTAGCTTAGTATCCACACTTGCACATCTATATATTCATTGAAACTCCTGTCCATGCTCTCATTGTTATAATTAATATCCACAATGACTACTTCTTGCCTTTTACAAAAGGCATTCTTCTGCCCTTCACAGCCATGTAAAAGCACAACCCTAAACATCACTTTCTTAGCTCATTTGCTTTGACCAGTATCTTCACTCTCTGCCAATACCTCCCATTCTGTCTCATATTAAACACAGGCTACCTGTCTTCAATTATAAGGCACTAGCCAATACTGCTCTCTTGCTTAGGTTACAGGCTGCCTGGAAGGAGGATCATATTTTACTGTCTTGTGTTAAAGTGCCCTGCACAATGGGGACCTCATACCTAACTTGGTTTGGTAGGCACCATGCTAATAGAAACAAGTAATTCGGGACATTGACTTACATTGTATGAGAAGGATACACTCCATTTTCAAGAACAAATTCCAAGACTGAACCTGTATCTAACAAGACACTTCTGGAACTTCTCAGATGTGTAAGATTTTCTTTCTCACTTCTCCATATACTTCCCTGCTAACCTACATTTATGACGAGAGAAAGACAAAAGAGGTCCTGTTAAATAAAATCTATTTCCCTTTTCTGACTATGGCCTAAGGGGGGAAAAAAGAAAAAAAAAAGTGCCATGGTGCACCCTGCACTTGCTCTCCTGCTAACCTGCACCCAGACTCTTGCTTAGTAAGACAATGAATACATGAAACTTGCTTTGCCACCCAGAGCATTTCCTATCAAAGTCAAGATCTATTGCTTGTTTCAGCATACAATCAATTTTTAATACTATGCTGAATTAACGCTGCTCATATGCAAGACCTGCACACTGACATGATTTTAACTTTTTCTCCAGAAGTCATACCAGGGGAAATGCAGCAAGCTCTGTCAGACTTAAGAAGAAAAACAAACAGAAAGGTCTAGAGAGTTTAAAAAAAAAATTACAAGAGGGGGACAGAATTTCATCAAGCTTTCTCCACACACCTCAGTTTTTCTGTCACACACACCCAGTATTTCTTTAAGAAGTTCCCATGTTGCTCTAAAGTTAGACTAGCATATCTTAAGTGTACACACAGATATACACATATATAGCATTAAAGCTTATTCCTCTGTAATACAGGGTTCTATCCCTACAGAAACCATATGCAGACCACTCCATGTGCAACTAACAGATATGACTGCATTCATGCAGGCACAAAAAAAAATTCTAATTAAAAACTACTCTGCCTTAGAGAAGGATCTAGGCTCCAACATTCAGCTTCAGACTTTTTCACCCCAAATCCAATGCTCATTGCTATTATTACTATAGCATTACTAAAAACTGAGATTGAATCTCATTACTAGGTTCAGATTCTATCTAGTAATTTTTACATGCACAAAAATAAATGTCTGAAAAAGATCTATCTGAAAACTATCAGTGAATTAAAAGTTCCATTTTTTTTTTGCCTTGGGAACTTGAAAGAATTACAACTATGGCAGTTTTCATTCTAGCCAAGCGCATTCCCTCTTCCACACCCTGCAAGAAAGCATTCACCAGCTACATCACCTGAGCTAAACGAAACTTACAATCAGACAACAGAAAGAGGAAGGAAAAGTACATTCGGGGATATTTTGTGTTGCTGGGCTTGTCCAAGAGCACACTCCAAACAATCAAGGAAAGAGAAACATTTAGAGCTAGTCAGTTTTATATAATGTATCTCCTTTTAACAGCACATGTGAATCACTTTTAAAAAAAATCAGTTAATGCCAAAATGACAAAGACAACTGGTTTAATCTCTATTTCATTTTTTTCTAGGCTCATAGGTTCCATATAGCCAAAGCTAAGTTTATGAGATTTTTAAAACTTCAGCATGACATATAGAGAAAAATGTGATCTGTGTTCGTGACTGTGTGAACATTTTTAATCCCCATATTCTCTCACTGGAAAACAAAACAAAACAAAACAAGTATTTAATGGAATGGATGAAATTAGGTCCTTACTGCTCCCAAGATCAGTGAAGAGATGCAATTTATTTCTTTACAAGAGCCTTAGTTACATGATCTGATGGAAACAGAATTAGACCCTATCCACACTATGAAGTTCCCCTTGTCTACCGCGCTTCCCGTAGTGCTTTCAGATTTTTGTTCCCACTCTGGCTCTTTGGATACTTGTTTTAGCAACCCAGTTTACAACAGTTTATGATTTGAGAGCTAAGGAGGCAACAGATTACAGCATGAGGGAAAGGACCAAAGAGTCAGAAGCAGAGGGAGCAGACAACCTTCTTAAGCCACCTTTACTACCAGGTAAGGCATTTGGGCAGATACATTCTTGTTTTCACCACTAACACAATTGAATCCATTGTGGACAATGATTTATTGCAAAAAGCCAGTTTCCTAGCACAGGAACAACTTCTTCCCTGTAAGACATCTTTAAGTTAAAAATGAAATAGAATTTGCGACAAATTAGCATATCCAACCAGGAAGCATTTATAGGAGCCATCCACTGCCAAGACACAAGATGTACATCCAATTTCTTCCAGGTAGGAACTCTGGGTCAACAGTTAGAGCCCAGAATTCCAGACTGAAGTCCAGAAATCCGAACCAAGGTAGTATTTATGGAATGAGAGGTACGAGACTTCATACACCCCAGAAAATCTTCACTGCTACTAAGAACTAAATAGGACTATAAAAAGATGTTACCAGCAAGGTTGGCAAATTTCTAAGTGAGAAAAAATGATAAATTACTTGACCAAGTATCTCAGTAACAGAAGAAATCAGAATTTAAATGACCACACCCCATTAAAAATTAAGTGTTTCTTATTTGAGTACTTAGCTTTATCTCTACAGGTAACATTGTTAGCTATTCAAAAAGGAAAGCTTCTTTCACAGTAAAGACTAAAGTTACATCTATGTTTTTTTATAAGATCTACTTCCACATCCACCCAATTTTCCTAGCCCAAGTCACATAATGTAATTGGAACTGTCATCTTTAACTACATTCCCAAGGACATGCCACTCTATTCCTAGCTGCAAGTTATAAAACTAGGATCCCTCACTATGCTGAATTTTCAAAAAACACTAAAAAAGCCCCAGATCTTCCACACTAAAAAAAACCCGATGATTCTAAGAAACAGCAAATTCACTTACAATTTTTACACAATAACTTCAAGTATTAACATAGTAAACCAGAGTAGTGTAACAAACACATTGGTATCAGGTATCTTAGAAGTAATCAAGATCTGATCTCTCTATACTTGACTAAAGACATCAACTGATTTTGAATCATTACACTTATTAAGGCTGAGGACTATGCATAACTGCACCTTAGAACTTAACACATAAGCTCTCACCCCAGTTTACTTCCAGCTCAACTGCTTTCCCTGACCTAAGGAAAAAAGAAAAAAAGACTTTCTGTACTATTTTATTAACTCTCAGAAGATCACAAGGACTTCCGCAGCCTCCACTCCTCTCCTATTAACTGCCAGTTAAAAACCAGATTGAAAAATCACAGCCAGCAAGGCCACCCCGAGTTCTCTGTTCCACTGCGGGCCCCCCAAAAACTTCAGCTTTTCTTTAAAGAAAAACACCTTCAAATAGAGAGCGCAAGGGCAACAAAGTTGCTACTTACGGGAGCGCGAAGGGACCAACAACCGCTGAAGCGAGATATATTAGGGCCACCACAGGTGCCCAGAGACCGGGGGGGGGGGGGGAGGAGGGCACCTGGGAGACAGGGGAGGGCGCGGGGGGACGCAGCGATCGGCTCCCGGCCGGGGCCGGGCTCCCACCGCGCCCTGCGCGGCGATCAACGTTCCCCCCCCGAGCCGCCAGGCGAGGCGCACCCGGAAATCCCGCCCGCACCGCCGCCCCGGGCCCGGCCCCGGCCCCGTGCAGGGCCCGGCCGCGGCGGACACCTTCCCCGCGGCCCGGGACGCGGCCGCCTAGGCCCCGGCCCCGGCCGCCCGCCCGCCCTCCGCGCCGCCGCGGCCCCGGCAGGCCCGGCGGCCGCCGCCGCTCGCCCAGCGCTAGGCCCCGCAGCCAGGAAGCGGCTCGGAGCCGCCGCGCTCGCCGCAGGCCCCGCGCCGGGCGCCGGCAGCCCCGCGGCCGCTGGGCCGCGCCGCGCCGCCCCGCCGCGCCCTGCCCACCTGGGTTGCCAGTCATTCCAGCTGCGCGGGTGGTAGTGCTGCCTGCTGCCGGTGCCGCTCAGCCGAGACCCCGGGGCTCTGCGGCTCATTACCTTGCCCGAGACGGCATGGCCGGCCGGGCAGCGGCGCGGGGCGGCGGGCGGCGGCGGCGGCTCCTCGGCGGCGCGGGGCAGGCGGCTGCTGCCTCACACGCAGGGCAGGGCAGGGGAGGCGGCGGCGGCGGCGGCGGCTGCTGCTGCTGCCCGGCCGCGCGGCATGCTGGGATCGCGGGCCATGGGGCCGCCCGCCCCCCTCCGCGGGGCACGCTGGGAGGGCGGGGCGCGCCGGGGGGCGGGGCCGCCGCGCGGCGGGCCGGGCTTCCCCCGCGCGGGGGCGGTGGCTCCGCGGGGGGCGGCGGTGGCTCCGCGGGGGGGGCGGTGGTTCCGGGGGGGCGGCGGCTCCGCGGGGGCCCGGCACCGCGGCCGGCAGCCTCCCCCCTCCCCTCCGCCCCCTCCCCGGGCCGACCCTCGCCAGCGGCAGGGCAGCCGGCGCCTCCCGCCCCCCGCCCTGAGGGGAGCCGGGGGCCCCGGGCGGGGGCGGCAGCCCCGATCCCTCCTGCCCTCGCCGCGCTGCGGGGAGATCACCCCTCGCGGGCGGACAGACTGCCGGCCCCCCGCGCCGCCGGGCAGGGCTGTGGGTGTGCCCCCGTGACAGGGGCTGTGGGTGTGCCGCCAGGACCAGGCTGTGCATGTCGTCGTCCCGCCAAGGCAGGGCTGTGAACATCCCCTCCCATGACAGGGGCTGTGGATGTCCCTCCCCTAAGACAGGGGCTGTGGACATTTCCCCCCCCCTCCCTGTGACAGGGGCTGTAGATGTCCCCCCAAGACTGGGGCTGTGGATGTCCCTCCCTTAAGACAGAGGCTGTGGTTGTCCCCCCAAGACAGGGGCTGTGGATGTGCCCCCCCCAAGACATGGCTGCAGATGTCCCCCCAAGACATGGCTGCAGATGTCCCCCCAAGACAGGGGCTGTGGACATTCCCCCCCCCCCCATGACAGAGGCTGTGGTTGTCCCCCCAAGACCGGGCTGTGAACATCCTCCCTGCTTCCCTCCGCGGCAGCCTCTGCTACCCTTCTCCTTGCTGGGGTCTCAGTGGGGAGCTTCCCCCTAAATAAGTCCTTTTCCCCTGCCTGGGTTTCTCCCCTTGGGATGTGCCACCCATGTGGCACTGCCAGCAAGAAGTCCGGTCTTTCCTTTGGCAGTGATCAGCAAAAAGCTGACAAATCACATACTAATAGTTTCTCCTTCTTCCTCCCAGCTGCTGAAATGCATTTTAAAAGAAATCTAGCAACATTTCTTCTTCCTAATCCTGGATTACTCTTCTGTGTGAAGAAGTCTCCACACTTGCTAGAAGGGCTTTTGATGCAAATAGCAGGGAAGGCCTATCTGTAAATAGGAAGGCAGGCAAACCTGGGAGGCGGGGGGAAAGCCTCCTCAGTTTGGCACATATTCTGGCTGCATTTCTCAAAAAAAGATGTAAAGACTGTCTCAGGCATATCGTTTCTCCTCCAAGATCTAGAAACTTAGCATATTTAATAAACCTGATTCCTGTCTGCAGAATATTTCCCTAGTTATGAAAAATTATAATAGCTTGGTCAGGTATTCAGCAAAGAGATCCAGGTAGACCAAACTCTTTTATTAATTACAATATCTTAGATTTAATATCACTGAAAGACCTGAGGAACTGTTTTAAATTCCTGCATGGCTAATACATCACAGTTCTGGTGGTGAATTAGCTAACACCCTGTTGCCACCTCTCCTTGATTCTACTGCACAGCCATGATCTTCGTGACACGATCTTGCTGGTTTACAGCCTGTAAATGCTCCTAAGACATGTACAGATTTCAAAAGCAGTCCCAGGACAAAAAAAAAAGTTGTATCACAAGGTTTCGTTACAGCATATATTTTGATGCAATAAGACCTAGTGTCCATCAGACTGCATTTCAACGGACATACTGTGAAAAGTAGTTGTAAATCTTGATTAAATGAGTCAGTTGTGCATAAATAATTAATTCCATGAGTCATGATAAATTGTTTTATTTTTCTTCTTTATAATTGAGATGGACATCCAGAATTACTTAAAATGCAACAAAATGAAGTTTTCTGACCTATAGCAACAATGCCTACTGCAAATTTGCTCACTCTTTCCAACAGAGTCTAACAGATCCCCTGCCATTGGCGATGCAGCAGGTGATGATTTTTCCTCTCATTTCACGACTGAGTAATATCCCAATGGTAACAACATGAATCGCTTGTGGGGAAAGGTAATAGCAGGAATGTATTTTCAACTACCTTTCAAACTGATTTAGCATGGGGAGGCAAGAAAGAAAACTGGCACAATATGACCAACACTGCCTGCAGATAGCAAGAGTTTAAGAACCACTAATTTAGTATTTGGTACAAGAAATTTTGTATCACAAATCGTGTATTCTAGTGATGAATTTGCTGCAGTCTGTGTGCTCTAATGCAGACTCTTCTGAGCATAGTTGTCTCATTTGTAAAATGATGATGTTTAGCTTTCTTAACTGCTGTTGTACACAGCCTTAAAAATGTAAAATGTTATATAGTCGCCAAGTACTGTCAAATACATACTTGATCTGTTTCTCCAAGGATGATTATATTGTGAAATTTGAATAGTATTATAGATAATTAAAATTCTCATAATGATTTGCAAGATACAGTAATAATTATTTGTATAACATATTTTCAATTATAGATTTCAATCAACCACTCTGTGCAGATGGACAAGGACATTCAGACACCACTTTATGGATGAAGAAGCACAGAGAAGCTGAGACTTAGGTTTTCAAAACTGCCTTCTGATTTCTGTCCTTAATTTTTGGACCTCAATTTTAGATACTTAATGGCCAGCACTGACATTAATTGGATCTGTAGGTTCTTGAGTCTTGTTAAAAAAAAAAAAAGTCTAAATCTGGACCCCCAGAATAGAAATATGTGGACTTAAAAGGCCTGTCCCAGGCCTCGAAAGCACTTGCAGAAATAGATACCCAGTCTGACTCCCTGGCTTATGCTCAGTCTACTCAATGAAACTGTCCATGTCCATCCTAATGCAGAACTCTGGAGTGACAGACACTGCGAGACACACTTTTCCTACTTTTTAATTCATGGTAATGATTTCTCTATTTAATATATAAAAGAAGACTATATTAATTTGAGTGTTATTTTTATTTGAAATAAACTGCAGATTGTATATATTTAATGTGCTTAAATAGGGCAGTAAGCACCATATTGCATCTTTTACTCCTTACTAGTTTATTTCTTTACTAAGCAGTATGTCTAGAAAAATCAGCATATGCTGAAAATTACAAGCCACTTTTGGCCCTATGGCTCCTTATGATCCGTAACAAAGCTACAGATTGAGAGAAAAACAATCACCAACCATGAGAGGGAAAAAGATGCTATTTCCTGTACTGGAAATAGGACAGAAGCCAAGGAGCAAAACAGTATTTAACTGGAGCAGAGAAGCACCACATGCCAAGATTTTGTAGCCTGAATATTGCAGATGCATGCCTCCTGAAAATTATAAAGGATTCCTAGAATAGTTATTCCCTATACCTGCCAATTCTACGGATTCAGTGACAGTAGACTGTTTTTATCAGTGACCTACCAGATTTTCAGTTGAATGGCCCCATACCCAGCAAGCCCACTATTTCCTGGACCTAGCAGACTCCAAGCACGTGATGTATGGCCAATCTGTGCAGGCATAGAAAACCTAGGGTGTCCAGAACATATTGTACTTGTGGTGCATGCACAGCTCATCAGCGCATGCACAGTAGGTCCCTCAGGACTCCTACTGTTTTCTTCATTAAAAATGTCGGTAGGTATAATTATGTATGTAGATTGTACTGCCGAGCAAAGATACTGTCTATCATGAACAAATGGTACAATCTGCATTGGGGCCTACTTTGTTTCATCCCAAACTGGATTTTTTCCTCATCCTTCTGTGTATATTAATATCTAGATCCAAACTAAAAATGGTCCTGAAAACAAAGCATGTTGAAACATTCTAGGGTTTTGTGTTGCAAATCTTTTTAATGCAAAAAAGCAGAATCTTACATTTTAGAAATATATAAATGCACTGTAAATTGAGCACTAACAAAAATCATCTTTTGTCTTCTTTGTTTACATAAAAGAGAAAGGAAAATATTTTACCTTTCCCGAGTAAAACTGAAATTTAAGTGACATGGCACATGGAAATCTGCCCTATTTCCTCAAGGTCTTTTAGAGGATAACTTTTACTGAACAGTGTTCCTCTGCATCAGTGCAAGAAATACAGTACATTAACTTTGTTAGAACTTACATTTTTGTTCTACAGAATTTCTTTGAGATTATTTCTTTAAAAGGTGAGCATTTTACATCTCCTAGATAAGACAGCATTGTATACTTTAGTATACAATATATGAGTAAATACATGAGTTCCTGCCACAGGTTCATCACAGTTTCATTATATCATGGATTAACCTAAGTCCTTGGTTGTGTGTGTAAACTCTGTTTCTTGGTTTTCTGTTTATTAACTGTAGGTTACCTTAAATGTTCTATATATCATTTGCATGCTACCAGCAGCAATCAACAGTCATAAAATCATAAACCTGAGTACTTCTATTTAATCAAATGGTACCTAAATAAGTAGTTGTTGGAGTTACTTTGACCTGACAAATATATAACCTAAAATAGATATAGGTCTTGAAATACTTGTTAAAATGACCAGGGAGAACATAGTAAAATAGTACATTTTCAGTTAATATAATGAACTCTATTACATCTGTTAGATTTCAGCCAGGGTAAAAATGGAAAGATAGCCCAAAGCAGTAGTTTGCACGCTGGTCTTCAGGAGAGCATGAACTGCAGCGATCCTTTTATGAGTTTTGGAAATCGCACAGAATGCCTTAGAGGAAAGTCATAGTAGACATGCAGTGTATTACACAGTTAAATTGACAGCATCGTAATAACTTGGTTAAAATTTTTTTCTCTATATCTCTGCAAACCAAACTCTTTGTGAAACAAGCTCACTTCTGATTGGTAGGTAACGCTGGCTGAGAGTCAAGTATGCCGAATAAAATATGTGCAACTCACACCGAATAAACTCCTTCTGAATAAAATATGTACAAAGAGCAGTGGTTCCCTCTTTTTGAATCATTTAGGAATCCAGTTAGACTCTCCTTTCTCGGTACTGTATCCAAGGTCCTGCCCGAGATGGTCTGTTATCTGCAAGCCAAACAAGGTGGCTACAGAACGGTTCATGTTGCTGTAAGAGCTGGCTGTTTTGACTGGAGGTTGTTGTGAGATTTGTGCTGCTTGCATTATTTTGGGAGAGCCTAGGCTGAAGCTTAATGAAAAACACTGCATCCTGCAAGAGTGAAAAGCTGAATCAGGACTTATGAGAAATTGCATATTATGAAATTGCTGCACAATGCTGGAACAGAGCTGGCATTAATTGTACTGCACTGCAGAAAAAGACAAAGTTGGAGCAAGAAGCAGTTACCTTTTATTGCAGATGCCAATTTTACAAGACTATTATACAGTGGAGTCCTTTTTAAAAATTAATAGTTTAGTTGATGCTGTGTTACCTTTCCAGTGAATTTTAGAATTTCTGTCTGTTGAAATAACTGCTTTCCCACATAAGCTTACATGTCCTATAGACCAAAGTTTATAGCATGTTTGTTGAAGAGAGGCTGCCGGAAGAAAGTACCAAGCCCTTAAGGCACAGCAAGCCTGTGGAAGTTTGTCTGGATAGTGTGATTAATGCAGTTTATTAATTTAGCTCACTTTGGTGCTTCTTGCTGATAGTGGAACTCTATGAAAACTAAAAGAAAAATTGGTCTAACAGGTACAGAACAATTAAACATGAAATATGTAGTAAACTTCCCCAAAGTATTTGTTCTTCAGTCTTCTCTAATTTTAATTGCTTTTTCTAGGCTTATTTTCTTTAATAAGAAACCTGTTTCTTTAATGTTTTCCAGATCTCAGCATTACAAAATCCTTATCTCTCGGTCTTTCCTTGAAGACCGTGCAAAAGACTTTGATGATATCACTAGAGATGTCACACGAGGTCATACTTTGCATGGCAGCCCGCTAGCCAGCTTTTCTGAGAAACAGCGCGGTATCGGAGCACAGACGGGAGGAGTCATGGAGCTAGACTCATACAGGTGTTTAAGCAGGAGGCCCCCACCGGCCCCACCGGCCCCCGGGGCTCCCAGGGCGAGCTGGGCTCGAGGCAGGGTCTGGTGCCCGTGCCCTGCGTGGGGAGCGGTGTGCAGAGCCCAGGGTTCCCGTGAGGAGACCCGTGTCCTCTCCAGCCCCGCTCTGGAGTCTAGACAACCTTGCTGGCCTGCCCCATCTTCCTGCCAGGGAGCGCTCGGCCCTTTCTTTCAAA
This sequence comes from Apteryx mantelli, assembly GCF_036417845.1. Lineage (NCBI taxonomy): Eukaryota > Metazoa > Chordata > Aves > Apterygiformes > Apterygidae > Apteryx > Apteryx mantelli. The sequence goes on from NC_089993.1 coordinate 12,064,331, forward strand.
TCTGGGGAGCACACCATCCCTCCTTTGGTAACGAGGCTGGGAGAGACACCACGCTAAGCCTCATCGAATGGAAAAGATCTACATTAACTTCCTCCTTCGACCACAGGGATTCAAACCGTGCTGTGCTCTAACCCTCGGTTACAGAATTTCCCTTGATAATTACATATTCATTAAGTGAATACACAGAACATATAAGCCTGCCCGAACCGCGGTGTGGCAGGGTGCTCGCTCAGGCCCAGGGCCTGTTTAACTACGCCATGCTGAGAGGAAACGCACATGCCGCAGCGGTTACAGCCCTGCTTCGGGAGGCGGGAGACATGGGTCACAATTTCCTTGCGTGAAGTCTCGTCCCTCGACGCGAGTCCCTCAAGAAATATTCTGGCCAGCAAAACTACCAAGAGCTCCCCAAAAAGGCAAAGGGTAACATCTGCCCCTTCATAAGCTCTGCATAATTGGCAATATCCCCCCAGGGAGTCAAGAGCAGGACGGGCGGCAGCTGCCCGGGTGGCTGTGCGGTGTCCGATCCTGCCCACGCCAGTCCCGCGGCAGGGTGGGCACAGCAGGTTTGACCAGGGTTTTCCCACCAGAGAAGCGCAAAGGCTCGGAATGCAGCCCAGGTTGAGGAGCTTGTGTTAGATAACTTAAAGCTTTTTAGTAAAAAACGCACTGACAGACGTATGCATGACTGAATACAGTAACTGCAGTCACTGCAAGCCTACACCTATAGATATCCCTTCGCGTTTTAACTGGTAAATTTGTGAATAAAACTAGTAACAATTGTGCAAGCAAATTATAACCACGCAAAAGTAAAGCAGTAGACATTTCAGTGAAATAATAAAAGTCATGTAAATTCGGAGAAATGTAGGAAAACTAGAGTACCGTGTCTGCTGTCATTATTGGAAAAGTGAGTTAAACCTGTAGTTCCATAAACTAATGAAAATAATGAAGATAATGAATCTCATTTTCTAGAGATTCATCATCCATCTGACTGATTTTATAAGTGAAATTTAATACAATTTTCTGTCAATTCTGCAAATATTTCTCAGGTCCCACTCTGTTTTTCTTACAGTCCATCTTGTGAAGAGCATTTTGGTAGAAACATGCAAGCTGAGCCATCTGACTACAGACCTGGCAGTGGCACCAGAAGTTATTAACAGAGGGCCCATGATCCACGGGCTGGCCAACGGATCCCGTAACCTCTGCTTCCATGGGAAACCAACTAAAAAGTCATTCACGCCTCTGAATGTTTGTGTGATCACATGCTGCCGGGGTGGAAAACACTCACCAGCAGAAAACAAATGGAGATGATCTCCATTGTCTGTCGGGTGCATAAAGCTCAAATAAAGTCAGCATGTCCGAAACGTCTGTGTTTAGCGCTCGGCTTAGTGTGAGGAAGGGGGTCTTGGTGGCCACCATTGCCTGGCACGAGCTAGAGCAGCCCCAAGAGAGGTCAAAGTCTCCGTATGCAGAATTAAGGCTTTGGGCACCACTTAAGCAAAACCTCACCCGCACAGTTATCTTAGATGTTATTTTTGTGAGGAGGGCTGTGCCCATGCCTAAATAATGACATACAATACAATTCAAACTGAATCAAATGAGAATAATTTGTCTCCTACTGCTGGATATGTTCAGCGCAAAGATTTTGCATGAATTCGAGTCTGTGAAAAGCTTGATTTAGGAGAGCTGTCCAGCATTACATGAAAGAGAATCTGATTTCCTAAATAACATACTAGCTCTGTAATCACCACATCATCTTCCTGTATTGCTCTGTCTAAATCACTATACTTTCCAGCTTCTGCAACAGCAGCCTTACAAACCACAGCTTCCTTCAATGCACAGCTTTGACTCATCCCCAGGCCAGGACAAAAAATAGTATGTGGGTTTGTACATAAAAACTGTACGTAACTCATATTTAACCTTAATTCTGGCTTTTCCCAGTTTATAAGTTTTGATTTTGCAACCTTCATAAAATTCTTTAAATCCAGCTTTTGTCTGTTTACATTCAAAACTCCAAGGGTTTAGTCAGGAAGAAACAGAAGAAAAAAAGCAGAGCTCTCATCATGTGATATTTACATGTTCTTTTAACATTTTTTTGTGATTTACATATAATTTATATTCCTCAATCCCCAGTACTTGTGGTTTCTCTTGTAAAAACAAAAGGATGTTATTCCACAAGACTGTGTATCCTGTAAGACTTTCTAGGCAGAAATGGCATCTTTGCTTATATTTAGCACAGGAAGACCTTGATCTCATTGGGATCTCTGAGCACAACCATAACATTAAGTCTAATAATTATGCTGTAGAAGAGCCCAAGAGCCTGAAGGCAGTGGGAACTTGCCATTTGAAGCAGGATTAGCTCTCGAGCAGACCACATCTCCTGCTTTCGCTCCTTCTTTGCTTTACCAGAGTCCAGTTTACGCTACACCTTTGCGCAGTTCCTTGCAGTGCAGCTGTCCTCCTTGGGGCCACAGCTCATGTAGCCAATGCACAAAGAAGTGTTACAGCCCTTAAAGTAGGGCCTTTTAATAAACATGATTGGCCTTTCATTCAGTTAGAAAGCAATCAATAAGTGACATGTATTTATTGTTTTCTTTCATGTAAATTGCATTAAATTCTTATTTGGGATATTAATTAGAACATTTTTAGTCTATGGCGTGTAATTACTTAATTCTCACAGTTCCTTGAACTCATCATTCCTCAGTCTTGCATATAAGACATCATCCAGAATGAATAAAAATTAACCTTGAAATAATCAGTGATCCACTAGCATGGTGCTTCATCATAGTGTTTTTTCTTGTTATTTTTGTTCACTGAATATAAAAACAGGCAATGTTTTGGTCTCTTAACTCATTCGTTCAGCTGTTTTTGTAAAACAATGACACTAGAAAGGGTGCTGCATTTATTCAGGCTGATGTGCCCATTAGTTAAACACTTATTCTGCAGATAAACAAAATTCAGCTTCGAATGTCCAGGACAGTCCCCCAGCCCCTTAATGACGTGCTCACAGACCTATAAATCCCGGCTTTACACTCTCACCAACACATGGCTGAAGAACAAGCTAAGTGTTTAAACACTGAAAAGAAAATTCATGATGAGACAGAAAATTGACACTGAGAATTGCACCAGTAAATGCTACAGCTGCACAAATAATTGCTGTTTCAGTGTAATTACCACTCAGAAATGTGTGTGTACTATATACATACCTATGCATACATTTCCACATAGTGTTTGGATCAATATAATCAATTTATTCGAAATCTGGAATCCAACTTGAAAAAAAAAGGGTAAGTTTGAATGAAACGTATCCTTCAAATTCTGAACTTCTTAAGATTAAAAATGACACTGAAGCAAATTACAAAGGAACCCATCACTTCTAAGATATAATGAAATCAATCATTCAGGGGCAGCTTTTTAATGCATTTTCCTCCTCTTTTTCCCTCTCCACTGCCCCTAAGCGTGTCAGCAGCAGCCTGCTGGCTCCACAACGCCGCAGGTAATTTCAGGGTATGCCTCCTACAGCGGCACGGCTCCGCGCTGTGCTGAGCAGCGCTGGAACTCCCCCAGCCCAGCATACATAAGTAAGAGCCAGAGCACATCAGGGAGATGCACATCAGCATGTTAAAGCAGCCTCATATGTAAATAACTGATTTTTTTTTTTAATTAGAGAATATCAGTGATTTGCATAAGTGACATGATATATGCAATTTCTTTTGGTTCCCCAAACCCTCCTCATTAGAAATCATGTGGCTTAGTAAAATATGTAAAATTGATGTACGTTTATTGTAAAATGCCTGAATTGATTAATTACTCCATTTGATTTCTATATTTAAATTCTTTTAGCTGCATTCAGCTGTTCCACTGGAGTGGGCAACAGGGCAGGTCGAGGGGCACCGTGGCCTCTTCTGCCACCACAGCAGGAGCCGCGGAGCTGGAAACTCCAGCCTGAGCATGGAATTTCATCCTTCCCGTAGGCTGCTCTATTTATTTCCGATTTTTTCCTGCTCTCTTGGCATCCACTCTGAAAAGTGTCTTCCCGTGCTACTGTGCCCCAGCTGCACTAGGCCCGTTCTCCCTCTCCTCTCAAAAAGGAGATACTGTGGTGTCGAGCCCGCTGCTTGCCAGCCCTCCAGCCCAGCAGCGACCGCGCTCCTGCGTGTCGGCCGTCGCAAACCCCAAATGATAACTTCTCTCGTGCCTTGGTTTTCTTGGTGACAGCCTACACTCCTGTCCTGGCCAAAGCGGTTTCGGCGCACACTGCCAGGACACGGGTAGGTTTCCCCAGGCTGCGATTGCTGGGACGCCGCTGCCTCGGCCACTCGCTGGGCGCCAGGGTGCCCTCGGCGTGCTAGCGCGGACCCGAGGGCTGCGGCCAAGCTCGGGGCGCTGGGGGGCCTTGGAGCGGTGAAACCAGGCTGCGGAGCCCGCCCTGCGCTGCACGCCTCCGTGCCCTCGCCCCCTGCCAGCCCTGCCCCGCGTCACCCTCCGCCCCGGCCGGCAACGGCGCTCTCGTGGCTGCTCTCGCGCTGCTGTAGCTGGGCGTTTTTGCTTGTTTTGCTTCCCGCCGTGTCCGCAGACGACCATCCGGCCTGCGCTCCCTGCCCCGGCCCTCGGCTCCCTGGGCCGGAGCTCACGAGCTGGTTCTGCTGGTGCCCTAGCTCGTTCGGTCCCTCACGCTCTTTGTGATTTGCCTCTTAATAATCTTTCCTGCAATTACGCGCCCCAGAAGCGAAGCGCTTGGTTTTGCTTAGGCAGTCCTCAAGGTCTGCAGAGTTGCAGCTCACCCACATCATCCAGCAGCTACTCCTCCCTCCGCGACGGTCTCGCTCTAGAGGCAGGCGTGCTGCGAGAGCTCGGCAGAACGCAAGCGGGCAGAGCTGAAGAAGAGGTCCTGCATGCGGGCGGCATGCCGGACAGCCCGCGCAAGCCGTCGAACCCCTCCCGCACGCGAGGCTGGCCTCGGCTGCAGAGCCGTCCCGCGGAGGCCGCGTGCTGCACAGCCCCGCGCTCAGAGCCGCGCCGTGCCGCGCCGCAAGGCTCCGCGCGGGCCGCCCTTGGGCCACCCGGCCGGGCAGCGCGGGCGGGAGCCGGAGCCTCCAGCCGCCCGCCTCGCTCGGAGCAGCGGGTTACGAAACGCGCGGTCCTGGCGGGGCACTGGGAGTTGCTAAATGTGTTCTGATAGTCTCCATAGCAATGGAAAAGCATACTAAGAAGAGAAACCACAGAGAAGATATATGCCAGAGATATGTCTCCTTGACAACGGCAGAGGCCTGGGACTAAGAGCTGCCTGGAAAAGCTGCAGCCAGATCCCTCACGTCCTCCTCTGCCGGCGTGACTCAGGACGGAGCAAGGAGGCTACACCAAATTACAGCAATAAGTACCGAGACAAGAATAAACAGGACCACTAATGCCAGGAGTGAAACTACAACTGATTTACCCGAGCTGGAAGTATGCGTGTGTCAGCTCGTTTGCTTGCATATACAAATTACGTATACTTTTGATATATTCCCATGTCGCAGAGTCAAGAATTCAAAGATTACCAGGCTTAGTATAAGCCATGCAACCACATTCAGCCTTCCTGTTCATTCGCCTTATGAGACATTCCCTAATTACATGATCAAATGAGATTTTTTTTTTCTCTAGGACCCCTGCCTTGTTCCGTACACCAGGCAGATGATGCTGAATTGGTGAGTCAATATTTTGTCTTCTCCTCATTGTTCGATAGCTTGCCTCGGGCCTTCTTTATTTCCTGCTGTGCAAACATATTCATACAGACGGAATAAATTCCCTCATGAAGATTTCTGCAGCGGTTAGTATTGCAAGCAAGGTTAAATGCTACCAAACTGGAAAAATGCTAAAAATATTAGCTAAAGCGTAAACAGCAACTACAAGGGCAAAAAAGGCAGGAAGAGGCAAGCCAAAAATGCTCTACACCTGTGCATTTCACCAACTCACATGCATCGCTCCAGCAACCAAATAATCCAGCTGCTACTTTTGTTCTCGTTTCCCTCTCTGTTTACCTAGGTTTTTCTAAGGTTACCCAGCACCGGAGTACCCAGACACTGCTCCCGCGGCCCTCGCTGGGCCTTGCGGGGACCTGTCAGCTCCGCGAGGGAGAGCTTGGGTTAGCCATGCGCTAAAGCAGCTAGGATACTTTGGGGCTCTAAAAGGTATAATTTATAAGTAATGCTCAAATAAGTAAATAATACACAAAATCAGCTTAGGGACAGGTCCTGCCAGTGAACTTTGGCATTGACAGACAGCCTTGGGCCTGCAACTTGAAAACAAAGCATAGGTCCCCGTTTTATTCCTCAATAAAATGCAGAGCATCACGACTGGGAATTAGGCAAAGTCCCTACCATCGTTTATCATGTTAATGGTGAAGACAAATAAAGCACAGTATTTTCAGGCATATAGAGTATCACAAAGCAGGAAGTTCCACCACTTTTGCAGTAAATAAAACTTATAACCGAGTTGAGATTTTATTGAAATTAAATCCTATTGATTTCCCTCAGCTTTCTTCTAATTAAAAGATGTAATTGCCTTTTGATCGTTTAGGTAATTTCAAATTAATTCCATTGTTGTATCCTACTAGCTCAAGGATGCAGATCTCAAAGGAAAGGCGCATAGTTCCAGCTGTGTTGTTCACTTCTCCTTACCAGCCGACTATTCCCTGCATTGACGTTTTCAATATTTCCTAGAAACTGGAGGAACTCGGATTAAAAGTTTTCATGAATAACCCAGCCTCCAGTTTTGCAATTGCTAGATATTTACGCTACACCAGATGCTGCCAGTATAATACAGCAGCATTAAATGCTACTGGGCATATCATTAAGCTATCAAACAGGATGGGAAATTCAAATACAATTGCTGTGAGTGCTGTTAGGCCACAGAGAGATTGTAGCTGCTTGCAAAGAGATTTCCACTTAGGATCAAGGTAAGAGAGAGCACAAGCATGCACAGAGTTTTTTATTTAGCGAAGTGAAGGAATTGCCCAGACTTTTTGACAAAAGGAACGTCGCATTCACTGGAAGCCAGACCATTCACTCATGAGAAATTTGTCCCCACAGATCCATCTAACAGCCAGGTATTCCCCCATAGCTCTAGCTTGGGTACCTCACTCTCTCTGTACGATGTCTCCAACAATTACTCCTATTTGCAACAGATTTTTTTTTTACTATAGGACAAAGCAAAAACAAAGAGCCACACCACTGTATTTGACTTGATTGACACTAGAGAAGGCTCTGAACATCACACAGTCTTGGCTGCATGCATTTCAAACAGCATCCAGGTCCAAATGTTGCAAATTGCTCAGCTCTTTCAGAAAAGCCAAGCTAAAAGGCTTGGAACAGACATCCCTGTCTTTCTGACATGCACAGAAAGAGTGCAAAATTGCATATCTTTGGATAAAGTGATAGAAAATAAAGTTTTACAGGCAGAGGAGAGGAGCAGAAAGGATAGTGGCCCCAGAGGTGCCTGCACCCCGGCCCCCGAGAATGGGCACCCCAAGGATGGCTCCTTGCGCCGGCAGTGACCATCCACATATTGGACTCCACCAATTTGGCCTCCCTGCCATATATTGTTCCCATTCCTTATCCTGTTCTGTTTCCCACCTCTAGGGTCTGGTCTTCTGCTCCCCAGTGTGTGACCTGACACCAGGACAGAGCATCTGAAGGAGTGACCAGTGTCTGTAGCCGACGCCAAGCGCCCCAGCTCTGTTGGAGGTGGGATTGCAGGGCAAAATGCCAGCTGCATTGAAGTCAAAGAGAAAATTCAGGAATAATTCAGTGGAGAGAAATCTGAAGAGATCGTTTAGCAAAGCATGACTTTTCTAAAGAAAATCACTGTGCTATTATTTTGCCTGTCTCTTTTAGAAGCCTTTCTTGACTCACTGTATTTCTGTGGGTTTGAAAGCCACGTTCCCTCTTTTCACCTCCTAGAAAACCTCCCCGCTACCTTTCACAGGGCGACGGGGAGGAGAACATCTGATAGTTAGCTCCCACCGGCTGGAGGAGGAGAAAACAAGCAGGTTTTTCCAGAGCTCGCCTGACTACCTCAGGATGGAAAGATCACAGTATTGCATCCCTTTATGCAACCTCCAGGTGATCGCCTTGGAGCACATGTGCAAGACCCACATCCTGCAGCACGCGCGTGTCCCCACAAGGCCCAGAAGGGTTTAGGGGTGGCTCCTGCTGTCCACTTGCCTCCTGCTGCCACAGGGCCCCAGCCCACTCCTGGCTTCTCAGTCCCAGCTGAGGCAAAACCCACCACTTCTCCTTCCCCAGGGATGCCTGCGGGCCAGGAGGACACTGAGGGGCTTTCAAGCAACGAGTTTCCATTTACCACACTACACAGTGCAAACCTAAACTTCTCTTTTCTGACATGAGTTCATCACTTCCACTACCCTCCCTCCTTTCAGTTTCTGACCCTTCCTCTTCTCTTGTTCCTTCCCCTTCCACCATCAGCTTTTCCTCTTGCCTCAGCTACGCCTGCTCTTCTATGCTTCCTTTGACCACCTAAACCAAGGCTTTCCTGCCCGCTCTTTATTTAGACCTTTCTCACTTTCCCCCCCCCCCATTTCCCCTTCTTTCTTCTTGCATCCCTTTTTCCTTTCTCAGCCGTCAATGTTACCCTGGTACCGTTCCATGATACAACAGGTTGCAGACACTTATTAGGCAACCACATTTCTTGCACAATCTCCAGCCACCAAAAGCACCAAGTGTTTAACGAAGTGGCTGTGGCCAGGGAAAGTCTCCTACGGGCCAGCAGGATGATCCAGTAGTCATGACTCACAGATGTTGATACAGGTCGAGGTGGTGAAACAAAACCTGGAAGAGCATCAGGTCTCTTCTGGTTTCAGAAAACCCTGGTCAGGCTGTCACCCCACTGGCAGTGCACTCGGCAGCAGCTGACAGGGACACCTTGGAGGAGTCCAGGTACCCACACGACCCTCCCTCATCACCAGGCAATGGCTTCCCAAAAACACCCCCAAGGAGACACCTCCAAGGGGCTCTGCTCCACCATGATGTGCAGTTCTTACTGTCATCAGCAGATGGCCAAACATTACCATATATTCATAACATTTACACCAGAAAGGCCACAGTGTTGGGCAGAAAACTCCTTTCTTTGCCAGAAACATTTATTTATAAAATGGCATATGTACACTTGGCATTTACCTTTTTATAGGCGTTATTACAAAATGCATGACAAATGTTAACACTCATTTCCTCTCCTGATCTCGAGATGCTCGCCAAAGTAAAGAGGATTACACAGACAAACAGTATGATAAATCTCTACCCTGAAACACCTAAATATTAGTTCTTATTTCAAATGTATTTCCAATAAAGGAAAAGAAAAAGAAAAGAAAAAAAAAAGGCCTAAACCTGACTGCTATTAAGCCAATATTCCCATCGGCCGTCAGTAGGTGGCAGAGCACAAGAGCCTTCCAGGCAGCATCACCGGGGAAAGGGGATTTGAATTCAGAAAGTGTCTCATTAAAAACAAACCAGCTTGGGGCTGTTTTTGCAAACGCATGTCTTTATAGTGTTAACTATTTTGAAGAAAAGTAAGCAAATCTATTGCACCGGATCACAAGGGTGGAGGGGTTTTAACTTTATACTCTGATGTTGCATAATGTCTGAAATAATCAGCCCAGGCACTAACGTGGCTAACGGGAGCCAAAAGCCAAGGAATAACCTTTCCCGTGTCGCCTCGGGGCACGCCACGCAGACAGTCAGCCAGAACTCGAGACGGACGCAGTGAAGAGCAGGCGATGGCAGCAGGCACAAACAGCAGCAGCACGGCCCCAGCGCTAGCGGCCTCTCAACTGCCTTTCGGGAGCGCGACGGAAACACGTAGCTGCATCTTGCTCCTTTGGCCAGGACGCTCGGGCAGGTTCACCTTTCCCGAGATCGGTCAGGAAAAACAACTTTGTAAGGGCTGTATCACTGAAAAAAAAGGACAAAGCAGGAACCAGCTCCGTGACTCTGGTGAGCTTTAGGAAAACAATTTTCCTGAAATGCCGAGTTTCCAATAGCTTAGGAATTGCCATTTAATCTTCAGCTCGTTAAAGATTACTCTAGAGCTTCAACTGTAACCAGACAGAAATGCTTCCCTCTTTGTGTAATACTGTATTTTACTTTTTCTCAAACTTGTTCGGCTCCATTACAGCTTGCCAGCCAGCTGGGTAGTAACGTGGGTCGCCAGGATGGGTGTTGGTGTCTCCATCATCTGCAGGAAGTGCGTGACTGCCTCCCCCACAGACTCCAGGTAATTCCTGACCAATATTTTTTGAGACTGGTGACCCACAACTCTTGGTTACATGAAAGATGTAGGGTGACACAGGATCTCATCCGTGGATCCAGCTGGCAAAGGGTGAAATCCAATTTCTGCCTTTTGCTCTGGATTGGTAAGACTACAGATGTGCATTACTGCACACAAGGCTTTCACGCCTGGGAGCCCAGAGGCTGCTGGGGCTCCCCCTCCTATTCCTGCCCGCAGCCTAGGGAAGACATGGAAATGTTCCAAATGAGAAACGCGGCATAAAGCACACAGCAACATAGCCTACCCTGGATTAAATAGGGAGTGATTTTCACAGATCACTTCCCTGGATGAGGAATCCAATTCCTGTTCCCCGTTTGGGACGCTGCACGGTTCCTCCTGCACAGCTTCTGACATGTGGTGGGCACCAAAACCCTCTCCGTCCAGCGCGGCTGCAGTCAGGCACCAGTGCCTAATGGAGACCTTCTGTCACAAACAGAATTGCTCCTGAAATAGCATCTGTCCTTGTAATGACTAATCCCACACTGATAACCAGGCACCAGTTTAATCAAGGAGATCACAGCCTTCCTTTCACTCCCTTGGCCAGATGGATTGACCCTCCGTCCTCCCTCCTCTTGGGCCGCCTCTGTGCACCCTGAGTGTCCCACTGCCTTCTCACCAGGAGCCTTCCTGATGCCCTCATCACCCATGCTCAGAGGCCCACAGAGCCCTACAGCTCTGCAGCTGTGACCGCACGGCCAGTCTCCAGCTGGGACGCCTGCCCTGCTACGACCAGAGGTACGCTATGAGGAGACTCGAGTGCAGGCACAGGATCTACAATACATCTCAGCGGGTCTTTGACCTGGACAGCCAGGCTAGGATGTGCCCCAGGAGGCACATGCAGAGCCTGCCTGACTGCTCTGGTTTGTCAGATTATGCCCAATTTTCCACTCTCTGCAAACCAACCATCTTGGGTTTTGTTCCACATCCAAACTGCAGTTTTTTGTTCACCTTGAGGAGTATTATTTACATTATCCTGGCATCTGAAAAGGATTAGAGACGCTAATAGTGTGCTCCAGCCTGCTGAGCTAGGACCCTGTTGGGAAGTTCTTATGCTACGATAGTTCAAGAGTAGAGCACTGAAGGCCAGACCACAGGACGAGCAACAGTGCTCAAGGAGGCAATGAGGGTGGTGGCTGCTATATGGCAGTTCCTTCCTGCCCACCCACGAAAGCCCCGTCTTTGCACTCTGATCTCCAAGGCCTGCTGTGACACTTTAGTGAATCCTTGGGGAGACACCTAGCAAGGCCATGGTGGCTGCTCACGTGCACAACAGCAGCCACGAACAGGCACCATCCAGAACGAACTCTGAGCAAGACATCCTCAAACAGAGGGTGAGAGGCAGCCTTGCTCTGTAAATAACCTACTCTAATAGCTCCTAGGGGAGCCGCAGCAAGGTGGCTGTTTCGGCTTTCTAAGGAACCCGTGCTCCTAAATCCCACAGGTACTTTGGAAGAGCGCAGCAGTCCACTCCCCAGCAAATACCACTGTGCCGGCTGCTGGGAGGTACCACAGGGCATTATTTTGGAATCCTGCCATTTGGGGAATCAGTTGCTAAAAGTTCTCTTCATGTATTGTCTTTTTGTCTACAGTAACTCATTTCAGGATTTTCCAGCTTTAAAAGAAGTCTGTCTGATGGAGACTTAAAAGACTTTTTTCTTTAGCTTAACGTATTTATAAAACTATCTGTGGCTCAACAATCTGATTTAATCAGTTTGAGCAGATATAATTTAAGTACTGAATTCTTCAATTTCAGAAGATAACTCCTTTTGTCTTCCAAGAGCCCTATTATGACTAAGGCTATTGCTGACTTTATGACAAATAATTCCACTCTCAGACACCAGTGATCCTGGCAGGCAGCTTTAGAAACATGCGATTCTATGCATGTCAGAGAAAATGGATCATCCGAAAATAAAATGGCTCACTAAAGAACAAACAAAGCACACTGCCAGTCTTTTACGTGCTGCATTTTCTCGGCTGACAGCTGGGGACTTCCCGAGTCCCAGCCCTTTCTGATGCCTGCTCCCAGCCAGAGCAAATCCAGCGGAAAGGGCCTGCAGCCACCCTGCAAAGCACCGGGGCAGGAGAGAGCGGCTCGGAGGAGGCACCGGCCGCTCTGCTGTCACACGAGTCCTCATCCCCTTTCGCGGGGCCAGGACCAGACCCGCGAGCCACCCTCGGGTGCCGCCGAGCCGGGGGGCCAGGGAAGGGCACGGCTCCCCTCCTCGCCCGGCGCGTCCGGACGCTGCTGGCTCCGCGAGCGGCCGCTGGGCGCGAAACGCAAGGGGATCTCTGCACGCGCGCCTCGACAGCCGCCCGCTCCCGCGCACGGCGGCTGCTAAGCAACTAAGCCCCGGCCAGGAGGCACTTTGGAGATAAGGCTAAAAATAGGCGCAGGGCAGGAGAGCCGGAGCGCAGCATCCGAGGCGGGTGACGCCAGGCCTCGTGCCCGCGCCGGGGCAAGCGCCGCAGGCACCGGCACACGGCCCCGAGGGAGGAGAGCGGGCACCTCGCTCCAGCTCACCTTGCGCCCAGCCTCACTGGGGACAGCAGAGACAATAAGTCGAAACAAAGAGGTCCACGTACACTTTATGCAGCGGTTTCCTGGTCCAGGAGGGAGAGGTGGCAGCGGTGGACTTTCGCTGCTTTGGCAGCTGCTCCCCAGCTGCCCCCTCCTGCCCTGATGGGGCTACACTGCCCGCTGGGCTCTTTGGGAGGCGCTATGCAAACCGCAGCAGGGAACGGGTCCAGGACACGAATAACCTTCCTTTTTCGCTGGTTTGTTTCCTTTAAACATCCTTGAATGGTTGCTCAAGCCAGCACAGTTGCCTATGTAACCACGGCCTCGGGCGTCACAGGCCTTTCTTCCGGCAGCAAGAGATTTCCTCGAGCACCCCCCCCACACACACGTGCACAATGAATCGCATCAGGGGAATTACCAGCCTGAAAACAGCCCCCCTCACCCCACCCAGGGATTATTTCGGCCTGGGTGCTCCCCGCTGCAGGAGCTGCCGGCAGGGAGGGGCTCGTTAGTCACCTGCATTGGGCAACAGCGACCTCCACCTCCAGCAACACCAGCCGCAGAAACAGGAAAGTCCAGGCAGATGCTAGCCCACGGTTAGAGATGACTATCGCCCTAAGCAAGGCATCCCACAGAGGCATTTTACTCCTTGAAATACCACTTTGCTTTAAAACGGAGGCCCCTGTGCACAAGAAGACAGTAAGCAAAACTGCTCAACTAGCAAATAGCAGCAAGGCTCCCCCAGCCAAGTGGTGCAGTGAGCTAGGAGACCTCTTCTTCCCATTGCACCCCACAAAGCGCTTGGTACCAGCCCCCCAAAGCTCCAGGTCTGCTGTGGGTCTTGTGGCAGCTTCCTCCAGGTAGCTTTAAAGGTGCTTCCCCTTCTCCCAGCCCTCCTCAATTTAAGCTGCTGTTAACGACCTCTCACATCAGGTGCTGTATTTCCACCAGGTCCTCTCCAGCCCACACATGGTGTGAAGCTGCTCCTCTGGTTGTCCAAAAACAAGAAATCGCAGGAGGCCGGAGCTCGTTGCGGAGGGAACGGCCTGCACGCGGACGCACTGGGGCCATAAACCTCTTGGGGCGCGTGAGCAGGGACGTGGGTGCGCGCACGCCTGCCAGACACCGGCGTCGCCTTCGGCAGGAGGAGACGCTCGCTGATCCTTAACACGCAGCCCTTCATTTCCCTGCCTCCAGTGCCTCGGCATCACGCCGGGGAAATAAACACCAGGTTTTAATAAAATGAGTATGTGTCAAGAGATCAGTGACTCACGCAGCCAGCCGCAAAGGAGCATCCGGGTTGCTGGGGAGGACTGTGCCTCCGCTCGCTGTACCAAGCACCAGTGCTAACACCCGGGCCAGAAATGCTGGTGTGCTGTGGGTCTTCCCCGCTCTGTCCCCGAAGCAGATATCTCAGCACATTTGGAGACAGAGGGTCTCCAAGTGAAGGATATGGCGGGCGCTGGCCGCAGAGCAGCGCTGCAGAGGCAGCAGCCGCTTCGTGGGTCTGTGCTGCCCGCAACGTCTCCCCTTCCTGCAAAACCCCCGAGGAGGTGTCGGCCAAAACGTGACACCCGTGAACGTTTTCCAGCAGGCTTGTCCTGACCGCTCTCGGGCCACTCTTGCTGCTCTTCCTCCTAGGGGCTACTTTGAATTACCTTTAAAAAGCCGGGGGGTGGATAACTCACAGCTCTGAAGACCTTTGGAGATACCTTGTGCCATAAACATACTCATCTGTGCTTGCCTATATCTAGGGGATAAATGAGGCCCAAAGCACTTGAAAGGGCTCCTGAATCTCTGAAAAGCAAACCAGAGCCAGTAATCGCCTGTGCTGTATTACACCGTCCGCCCGGTTTCTTTGGCCCTGCTTCCAACGCCTTGTGGCAGGCAGCCACGCTCCTGGTGCAGCACCGCCAGGAGCTGGGAGACCAGCCGGGGTGGAGGGGCGACACGTCGGCCGTCACGGAGGAAAAGCAATGCAGAAGTGGGGCCCGGACTCAGGGAAAACAGCCTCTCTTAAAAGGCAATACTGGCTGAACGCAACGCAACCGGAGCAGGCGGGTTTGTGCCGCAGAGACCTCCGTGCGCCTCCCCCCACTTTCCCGTTCCCGGTGCGCGGCGGCAGCTGCTCTGCTCTCCGAGTAACTGGGGGCTCAGGCAGCCCCGCTGCCGCGCTGCGCGGGGACACCTCAGCGCCCAGCCTCTCCCTCCCGAGCCGAGATAAACGCACTTGTGGGAAGAAAGCGGTGCCCCAGCCCTCGCTGCGCCCTCGGCAAGAGCAGCTCCTGGAGGCGGCGCGGGGTGACCCGCACCCTCGAGGCATTTCAGCTCCTTTTCTTTCATTTTGTTTCACTTCCCAACTGCAGAGTCGTCTGCTGTAACAGAGGCTCTTCCAGGGACTGCAGCCAGCAGCAGAGAGAGTCTCAATTTCTCCTGTATTAATTTGAATGCTATTTTCCAAGAGATATTACAGCACTCTCAAGGCCATCTCTGAGCAGTATGAGCGCCAACAAAACCTTCAGCGATTTGGGATTTTCAGGTTTCGGCTCCATGCATCCTTTCTCTGCCACAGTTTTGATGCATCCCAGGCAGCCAAAGGGCTTCTGGTTTCCTCGCTTATCACTGCTTCAAGGAATACAGAAAGAGATTCAAGCTATATGGTGTAGGGATGTTTTGAATAACTGCTCAATGGAGCTGGTACTTTGCCAGATCCAGCGATCTGCTTGCACCCTGTAGACCAGGACGTTTTTGCCCTTTCGCTGATGGGGAATATTCAAGTTCTCAATGGGAAAAAGGGAAAGGAATGTTCCTGGGACCAGTGTTTTGTGTGTTTGCTAATAAAAGGCACTAGAAAGCAATGAATATGGGTTCACAGTTAAAGAGGACAAGTCTGAGGGGCCCAGCGATTCAGAGGCTGCAGCAGAAGCCAGCCGGGACCTCCCCTCCCCACGGAGGCCTCAGCCACGCTGCCAGACTCTGACCTCACGGGGCTGGGAGCCCTCCTGCTCGGTCCAAGCTCCCGTGAGACCTCAGATATCCACCAGGAAATTCAGCTTGACCTTAAACATCTGCTAGATACAGTGCCACGTGCTGTCTCACATCTGCTGTGATGCCTGCAGAGCTTTGGGGACCACTGCGAGCCTGTCATCATGGCAGAGGCCACCAGCTGTCCTGCAGCCACCCGCAGCTCTCTGAACCCAAACCTGCCGCCGTCACGCTCCTGCCACGGGCTGGGAGGGTGCCACAAAAACAAGGAGCCCAAGGGCCTGTGCTGTGCTTTCTTTCCCCCACAAAGCTCCATCATGAAGTCTCTTCGATAATGTCTTTATGGTGCCATCAATCTTATTTAAACTTCAGGATAAATAAATTGCAGCACATTCGCAGTTCCATCACGGTGCTCTGACTCACCCGGTCCCAGCAGACATCGTATATTAAATTAATTTTAGAATGTATTCCAAATAAATTGTTTCAGCTTCTACAACGAAGAACTCTCCATGTTGTACATTAGGGCAAAGCAGCACAGGCTAGCTAACAGGGGGACTTTAATGAGCTTGTGATTAGCCTCATTAGGGCTCAATTCATGAATGATAAAAGTCAAACCCCTGCCTCCACCTTTCCCTTGGCTTGGGGAAGGAGGGGAGGCAAACGTTACGCTAAGGGGAAAAAATAAAGTGTCGATCCAGGATTTCTTTCCTAATCTGCACAGACCATGGATTCTTCTTCAGATATAGGGCCAAATTCTGCATTTCATTACACCTGGAGTAACTCCAACAAATCAAATGGACTTCAGATTTACTCTGGCATCACTAAGAGCAGGATTAAGCCTGCAGACTTACCAGCTGTGTGGAAAAAGTACATTTTCCAGCTATTAATTGCTGCCCCATCCATGCGCACAGCTTTGGTTACTCATGTGGAAAGCGTGCAAGACCGAGGAGATTAGGGACTGGGGTTACCAGACAGCCCATTTAATATGAATTTTCTGTACTGCTGGCTCAAGGCTGTGTCTCCTATTAAACGCGCTCAGGATATTATTTCCTGGCGAGCGCTGGGCGCGTGGGCTGGAGGCGCTGCGAGCCTGGGGGCGTTCAGCCCCATCGCGGGCAACTAGCGCTGGCGGGACTGCCGAAACCCTCCGTTAAAATGGGGGAAAAAAGAAAAACCTAACGTTTTGTTCTGCTGCTTTCTGACCCAGCAGTAGGGAGGCTGTGAGCGCCGGGCCGCCGCGGCGCGTGGGGACGTGCACCCCGGGAGCAGGGAGCGTTAGTCAGTCGCAGTCCCCGCAGCACCGCAGCAGCGAGAAGAGAGGTCCAAGTGCCAAGCGTGGCTCCAAACAGGGAAAAAAAAAAAAAAAAAACACTGATTAAATCAAATTACTATTTGACTTACTGGCTGATAAGATAATTAGTTGTCCTGTACAGCTAATTAGCAAATTCCTGAGGCTGTAGTAACCACGAGGCCCAAAGCATACCAAACGCCTGGCTAATCTAGCCGTGCCGCACGGCCCCTAGTGCGCATCCTTATCTCCTTCCAGCCCCGCCGGGGCCGAGGAGGAAACACCTCCCTGCTTAGCTGCCGGCGCTCGGCAGCGGCTTCCAATCAGGTCGGGATGCAGAAACCCAGCTAATCTAATCTGCCTGGCTGGTCGCTTGATATCCGCGAGGTTTGCGCTGGGGGGAGAAGGCCCTCCGAGAGCAGCCCGGCACAACGACGCGGGCAGAGGGGTTCGCAGCCTCCCGCGTCCCTCGGCCCGGCACCGCTGCGGGGAGAGCCGGCGGGGCTGCGCGGAGATCGCCTTCCCCTCGAGGCCGGGCAGGGCAGCCGCGGCGCAGGCCGGGCGCTCGCGCACCGCTGGGGGCCCACGGGAGCCGAGGCAGCTCTCGGCTCCGCGTTTCCTCCTGGCCGCGGGCCCCACGCCGGCGCAGCCCCAGTCCCGGGCCGGGGCACAGCGGTAAGCCTGGTGCCGTGGTTCCCGCCACGCTCCCGTGTATGTGGCGCTCAAAATACCCACCGGCCCGCTGCTTTCCTGAGCTGTCATCTCAGCCGGGGCCGGGCTGTGCAGAGCAGCAGCTTTTAGCAGTGTGCCTTTAAA
This sequence comes from Apteryx mantelli, assembly GCF_036417845.1. Taxonomy (NCBI): domain Eukaryota; kingdom Metazoa; phylum Chordata; class Aves; order Apterygiformes; family Apterygidae; genus Apteryx; species Apteryx mantelli. The sequence goes on from NC_089993.1 coordinate 12,082,258, forward strand.
TCCAACCGGGTTTTTGTTTTCAAGCAAGAGGGAGAGAGGAGCTGCAGAAACAGGGACTCCTGAGGCAAGAGGGCATCTATTGACCTTGAGAAAGCAATCAAACTGCTGCTCCGCGTAGCTAACGGAGCCGAATCCTTCTAGGTCCTGCCAGCGTGTTTCATTATGATTTGCCATTTCGTTCGTGCTGGGCTATTTACCCGCACGCGCACGGGCTGTCACTCAGCGCTGGCCACCGGCCGACCTTTCGCTGAGCCGTGCCGCTCCGTCCCGGAAAACGGCACTGAGCCGCGCGGCTCTCCTCTCGCCCGCCACGTTGCACCAGATGGCGAGGCCAAAGCTGCTCGGCCCCCTCGGCTCCTGCCGCCGTCCCAGAGGCGACCGCGGGGCCGCGCGAGGCCGCTTACACGTGGCCTTTTCGGTGCGGTGTCGCTCGGGGCACGGCGCTGCGCAAAGCTGGAGCTGGCCGGGGCCTCGCGCCCGCGGGAACCGCCGGAGCCCGGGGATGCTCCGCAAGCCGCCACCACCGCCGCGGGCGCAGGCCGAGCTTTGCTCTTACCCCTTTTGCAAAGCTGCCGTATCGTTATCGCGACGGGGACCTGAGTCGCGGGCGCTGCCGGGGGCCAACAGGTGCACACCACCCCACGTTTTACACACCTGCCCGTCCCAGCTGCGCGAGCTGGGCACGGCTTGCTTTCTTGCTGAAAACAAAAACCAGGCACTCCGGTGCCTGAAACCGCATCCTGGTTGAGTGATTTCTGTGTCGATGCAGAGGACGGACGGCATCAGCGTCCCACTCGTGTCAGGCACCAAGGGGAGGCAGCGGGTTTCGGCAGCACACGCACCGCGAAACGCTGCAAAACCGCGGCAGCTGATAACGTCTGCCCGTGATGACTCACCGCTGCTGATTTGGGCAGAAGCAAGAAAAACAGCCTGAAATGTGCCAGTTTGGCATTCGCACTCACAGCGATAGAATATTAGCTCAGAAAGGTCCCCCGTCCCCCCCCCCCCCGCTTTCAGTTCAGCATTGCCGAAATTTGTTTTTCTATATTGAAAAAATGATATATGGACAGGCTTATATTCAGGAAATCAGCTCATGTCACTGCTAGACATGTCGCATTCAAGCAGATCACATCTGCATCAACAAAATACCTGACACTATTTGACCCTCTCATCTCCACAGGCAATTTCGCTTTTTCTTTCTCTTTTTCTGCAGCAGTGCCTGGCCTCCGGCAGCAGAGCTTCCCTTCCCACCGGCACAGGGGTTCATTTGCTTCCCAGGGACTTAAAGGGAGTTTCCTCATTCTCCCACAGTTTTCATGGAGGTGACATTCCAGCGGAGCCCCGACCCCCATCACCATCCCAATTCTCCTGAGTCTCCTAACAACAGAGAAAAAAATTGAACACTGAGTCCTTGAAAATTATTTTTCAGGCACCAACTTTTTTCTTCCAAGAAGCAGCGTCTTATAAAAGCAGGGGTCTGGCTGAGCCAAAGCTGCTGAGCTGTTCATCAGAGCATGCCCTTTCTCACCATTTCTATTCCTCAATAAATATGGGAGTTACGGTAGTAACCACGTGGCAGCACCACTGCTGGTGCTCCAGACTGCGCCTGTGATTATTATTTTTCTTTCTCTCCTCTTCCTTTCTTTCCTTACCACTTTCCCTGCCCCTGGGAGCACAGCGTGACTGTGACAGTGCTCACGACTTGCTGGTGGGAAAGGTTTCACGCACGTAGTCTAGCTTTAAGCACTAAAAGGTTCAAAACAGCTTCCCAAGTCTAACCAGTCCCAAATGTCACGAATCAATGGATGGATGAAGTTCATTTCTGTATAGCAGGCGATGGTTTCCCTTATGCTCCAAGAGCTGTGGCTGTGTTCCTACGAATCTTTAAAAGCAGTAATAACTACTAGAATCGACGCATTCATGCCTGCTCCCTACCGGTACACGTACAATAGTTGCAGGACCAATGATTATGCAATTAGTATCTCATTCTCGGAATGCTGTATTTTGGGATACGTGGCTGTGTTTGGAGAACGCTGTGCAAAGCGGGCGCCCAGCCGCAGGGGGCAGCTGCCTGCAGGCTGCTCTGCAGTGTCTCCCGGGGCGCTCCGGAGGCAGGCGGCAGAGCCGCCCCCCGGTTTGCCGGCAGCGTGTCTTCCCTTTCCCCAATTCCTTCTACGGTGCTGCTTGGCTTCCGCCCTCGGGGCCTGCCCATTTCGCCCGATAGTCGCTCAGAGATAAACCTTCCCCAGAGCCTAACAGAAGCGATAAGCAGCATTAGTCTAAGAGGGGAAGAAGGACACGGCACTTCGCCATCCCCAGATCCTGCCTTCTTAAGGCAGCAAGACGTCTCAAGACCCCTTCAGGCATCTGTCCGTGATCATTTCTGTGCAAAGTGATGCTGGTATTTCACTTTTTAACTGTCTTATAAAACTGAAAAATTTCTTTGTCTCAGTCTTTGGGCAAAACCAGCCACAGCTGAGCAGCAACAATAAACCTAGGCTCATCCTAACAGCAAGACTGGCTACGAACATCAGCCCTCTGGCTTACTCGCAGGAAAAAGCAGCCTGCCTATCCCCAAATTATTGTATATCTTGTTATTTATTACACACATTCCTATTCATTTATATTTTTCTAATAATTTCCATTTTCTATTCTCTTTTCAAAGGCAAAAGATCACAGATGAGCTCTCTGGAACCACACAAAGAAATGCCGCTGTACTGACGAACGGTCTCTACATCTGATGGCCCCTGGGTCTGTCAAAGCAAAACGCCTTTTCCGCGGGAGGGGTCGAGCCGGAGGCCTGCGTGGTTCCTGAGGGACAGGTGTGTGAAGGCAGGCTCAGCCCAGGGGACGATGACCCCCAGAGAAAGACCAGGTACCATGTTTGCTAGAGTTCATTTCTCAAACCTGTTGTGCTTGTGGTAGTATATATCGTTCAACCTTCAGCAACACAAACACAGTAAAAATGTATATAATAATACAGTGCTCATTTTTTGCTGGCTCTAAATTCCATTTTTAAACCCAGGGGAAAACGCTACTTATATAGCTCCAGGTATTATAGCGTGCCACTAAAACAACTAGACAAGGCTGCCCTGAAAACAGAATTTTCAATATCCAATAATTAATTCCAAGTTCACAGAAAATCTTCATCAAAGTTGGATAGGAATGCTAAAAATGTATACTTAATAAAGTACATTTTGTTTTGAAGATAGGAAGCTACAGCACAATAGTTTTGGCCATTGGAGAGGGAACTAATGATTTCTGGTTGCTAGTAGAGGCGCACAGGAGGCTCCTGCACCGACACGCAGCCAGCGGAGCTCGCAAATGGCTGGGAATTCACCCAAACGCCTGCTGCTTCCGACCCTCTGTCATGTGCCCGCTTACCCCATTTATACGGCATGGGATCTGACTGGCTTCGAGGGGGAACTGGGAGCCTTTAGGCCGGCTCCCGCAGCGCATCACCCTCCCACCTGCCCGCACGCCCGCGAGAAGCCCCTCAAGCCGGGTTTACGCAGCATGGCCCCGTCCAAAAACCGGGACTGGGATCCTTCCAGCGCGGACCCAGAGGTCTCCGGCAAGCCACCAAATTTCTTGCTGCACGGATCAGGTCATGCAGGGAGCGGTGGAAAATATCTCCCCTCGACTGTTTGGTAGGAAAATCATTATGCCCTATTTCACCTACGTAAAGGCTGCAGTACTTAGTCTGTGGGCACTTTTTAAAATATGCAGAATAATGAAGCATAATGCACGAGCAACATTTTCCCTGCACACAGCAATTGCCATAGGACTCCTCCATACATCTCCTGATTTGCATAGCCAAAAGATGGCAGCACTCTCTCACATATGTACCATGGCAAACACACTCTCTCTCCTTATAAATGCATACAAATGTGTATGACTTTAAATTAATACAGCTGCTCTGCACATTAGAGGGATGTTTTTCCTGGTTCATCTGCTGTAGCATTCGTAGCTGGACTAGCAAAGATACCAGATCATATTAACCTCCACTTTGCTTTTGTAAGTATTCTCTTACTTAGCATTCTGGGGCTGCCTGCTCATACAGCGCCTAGCACAGCCCGCCTGTGACTTGGCCTGCAGAGCGTTTCCACGGGCTAAACAAACAGCAGCGAGGATTTGGTGCGCACCTGGTAATCGCCACCAGCGCTGGGGGATGCTGGGCTGTCCGTCCGGCTGCTTGCCAGAGCTCAGGGAAAGGACTTGCTCTTGAGCTGCTTAGAGTTATTAGCAAAAAACAAACAAACAGACAGAAGTAAGTTATTAGCAGTCACCAAATTTTGCATCTGGACTGAACCTTCCTTCCCACACTGCCCCGTGCGGCGCAGACCCCCGGCTGCCCCGGGAGCAAACCCTCGGCCAGGTCAAGGGTGCTGGCAGAGCCGCAGAGAGAAATTCAGAGAAACATTCATCCCGATTTTTGCATTTGCCAAGGTGGTGAGCACACCACAAGGTGAAACAGGGATTAATTCCACTCGCTTCTTTTAATTTTTTTTTCCCTAACCTGCACCTATTTTGTGCCTGAATTTGCTTGGTGCGTTTGTGCGGCTGAGGGAATTTGCCTTGCGTGAACCCGCCGGACTGCAGAGGCTGGACAACCCTCGCGCCCACACAGGCCCTTGCTGCCGCCCGGGCTGCAGCAGCCACCTGCTCGCTGGAGCTTTGCAGACACCGGGGTTTTCTTTGAATGAGCCTGACGCTGAGCTTTGCTCTGCAGTCGCTGTTAAAAGGCCGCAGGGCGCTGGCAGCGGGGGGACGCCTCGGGAAGCCCATGGGCAGCACGGTGTAACGGCACGATGAGAGCCGTGCTGCACTAAAATGCACCGTGTCTGCGGTGCGCTAAGGTTTAGGTCAGGGCTGGAGGTTGCCAGCCCCGGGGTGCCGTGCCCGCGGGGGAGACACCTGCTCCCGTGCTGAATTTGGGGACAAAACCTCTTTCCTCAGCTGTCACCAGTGGGATTTTGACTCGCAGCTCATCAGCCCCTTCCAGGCCACAACACCAGGACCGACCGCAGCCGCCTGTGCGCTGCCGCGCTCCCTGTGGCCCCCTCCATCCTCGCCGTGCCAAGCGCCGCTGGCGCGCGGCGGCCCCGCACCGGCTGCGGGAAAGCCAGGCCGGGAAGTGCCTGGGACAGAAATTAATTAGCGACGGCAAGCGTGCCGTGAAATCCGCCGCTCCGCGTTTCTCGCGCTCCGGCTCCACCGCCTCCGTTCGCTGCCCGAGAGCCAGCCGCACCAAATCAGGGGCCCGGCGCCTGCCCCCAGCGGGGAGCCCCGCAGTGGGGAGCCGGCGGCCAGCCGCCCAGCCACGCTCCCGCGAGCGGCAGTGCGAAGCCCGCGCTGGAAGCATTTACTTGGGGGCTCCCCGTTTAAAGAAAACGCGTGGAGTGCTTTCCGCAGCGTGGAAGAAGTGCTGCGTGTCGGCCGCCTGCTCAGCCCAGCTCTGCTGCTCAGGCTCTGCTCCGTGGGGGTTCGGCTGCTCCCACCGTCTCACTGGCGTTCGTGTGCAGGGAAAGCCGTGCTAAAAACCCAGATCCGATGCCTCTGGGATTTGAACCGATTGTAAACCACACCACCAACAGAAAACATAGGGAACGTACTTTGTTTGGTACTTTCTCCCCGATTTCCCACAGATGAGGTGAATCGCCATCACAAGGCTCCCGAGGACGTTCGAGGCCGACACAGCGCTGCGTTAGGCTCTGCTGCCCGCAAGCGCACGGATGTGACAGGCTGCAAAGGCAAAGGCAGCTGTCGCTGCGCTGCCCCTCGTCAGCCCGGGTGGATCTGGCCGGCAGCGTCCGGCGTGTCAGCAGCATTGCTGGGGGACACGCACCAGCAAGCATCGCTGCAGCCTGCGACGGCAATGCAATCGCTGCCATGTCTCCTGCAAAACGCATAGCAGAAGGGCTCCGGGATTTGCTTGTGCTGGCAGGCGTTTCGTTTTTTTCCAGTGGTACTTCAGGATGCCTCATCTGAGTTAACAAAAAACAAAACAAAAACCCAGAGCAGTTTTGAAATTACATATCCAAAATGAGCATAACAGAAAAACAAAAGAGCAATATTGTTTCGGTATTTGCAGATGAACTGCAAGCATCAGAAGGAGCATTATCTGCATACCAGGCTGTGATTCATTGTGCAGGCTCATCCCGTTCCCAGCTTGCGCTTAAGCATTCAAACAAAACAGACAACTGAGCTTCTCTGTTAAGAAAATGGACCATCAGATGTAATTTCCATAGGATTTTTATAAGCAATGTTAACTGCTGCTTTTAGGTCCCAAAGCCGCTGCTAAATCCTCCAGCTGTCATGAGCATGGGAGCTGCGTGGCTCCTGGGGCCTGGGACAACTGGGCTCCATCCTTCCCAGAGATGCCCAGCACTCACCTCCTGCTGCCATGGACCAGCCTGCGACAAACGTGCAGCTGAGTAAGGAGCAATTTTATGCAGGGCATAAAAAACCCCAAAAAACTGGAGAAAACAGTTAAACCATTAAGTAGGATTCACAAGCATCTCTCGCTTGTGTCCCCCTCGCTGCATTTCCCCAAGACGCAGATGAGTCTGGACCGCATTGCTGCCGCCTTGCAATGCACAGCCTGCCCAGCGCGCGCCCATTTGCTGCCAGCGAGCGCGGAGCAGAGCCCTGCCGAGACACCGGCGCCGCGGGTAGGAAGGGGCTCCCCTGGGAACGCAGCTGCCTGGGGAGAAAACACGCCCAAGGAGGCAAAATTGTCACCTACGGTAGCAATCAGTACACTGCCAGAAAAGGCAGAGGCCAGCATCGGTCATGGTTTAATAACGGTGATTTTAGGCTTTGTTTTTAAACTGCTTATTTAGTATTGAAGAGGGCACTTCAGGATGACAACAGGAATCCTTCTGAGCCTGGCACGGGGGATCCTGGGCTGATTTACACGCCGGGCATCTGCAGAGAGATCAGTATAAAGTAAGCCAGTGCAGAATTTGGCCCCATGAAAAATCTGCCATTAACGGGGAAACCAGTTCCCAAAGTCAGCTAGCAGAGACAAACCATTTAACTAAAATAAATCACTGCAAAGGCAATTCAAAGAAATAGAGAGAAAATTGCTTTTGTTTTTCAGTCGCTAGTTCCCAACTGCCAACTGCATTGGTTCCTAGTGTGCTTGCTCGCTGATAATCCCTTTTCCATAGGGATTTTTCACTTCAGGGATTTCTTCATGCAGAATGCCCAATTCTTTCATTTCTCATGCACTTACATGAGTTGAACTGAGCACCACACTCCTCTCTTCCCTCCCCTCCCCAAGAACCCACCTGCTGGAAAGATCCAGATCAAGTTTTATGTGTAGTTTTATTTTTCCCATCCCTGCTACACTGCGCCTGCTGTTTTTGTTGTGCCTCCGCTTGCAATGTCTTACCTGGCGCTTGTTATCCCAAACACACCTATTTATTACCCATGTCTGAAAACTAGTCCCTCATGAGCAATCAATTCTTTTCTCAGATGGAGGCAGAAAATGGTAATAAATGGTAAGATGTTACCATTTATAGGACTCCGAGTCCTAGCAGCAGAGCAGCTTTGTGGCCCTCTGAGCTTGTGGTCTTTATTCAGCAAGAAGCTGCCGCTGGGCCAAATTCAGATCACATAACAATTTGGATGATGTTAACGGAACTGGAAAATAAATCAGCCGTATCTTTTTTGGCCTGTCAGAGCTGGCTGGAAGAGAGAATAGGAGAAAACAAACAAAACAAACCCTATATTTTAACCAAAAAAAACCCCCAAACCCACAGGTTTGGGGTGAAATTCAATTTTAGCCAGTTAGTTTGGTCAGTTTTAGCACTGCCTTTGACTCTGCCAGGCTCAGACACTTAGTTTCTAATACCTACAAAGACCAGGTCGGCTCGGTAGATTTTGTCAAAATTGCCCTAATTCACATAGCCGGGATGATTCAGAGTTGGTTTTGCTCCAAGAGGCTTGGCAGAACCGCGACAGCTGAGGCACGTATAAAGACAAACTTGCTGGCGAAGCAGGATTTCAAAGCCCAGGGAATGACCGCGGGCGCTGGACCAAAACCAGCTGCGGGAACGCGCCCGTCCCGAGGTCTGGCCCCAGTTCCAGCCAAGCCGGTGGGATTTGGCCGCCGTTGGAGCAGGCCGTCGCGGAGGCGGCCAAAAGCCATCAGATCTGGTCCTGTCCTCGCCCGGGTTGCCTTGCTGCCCGGCCCAGCCTGCCCGGCCGCGGCGTCAGCGAGCACGGCGCCCGCGTGAGGACGCATGCTGAGATGCCCGCCCGCTTCTGACAGCGGCACGTGGCCGTGGATCAGCGCCCGCTCCGTCGGCGTCCCGAGGAGCCCCACGGACGGCCCCCACTCGCGCAGGTGCTAGGCACGGGCACAGGGCATGCACACCAGCCGGCGCGGCTCCAGCACATTCTTCATTATACGGGCAGCTCCGCGCAATTGCACCGCGTCAGCAAGCCAATTATTTTTCCAGGACTCTCTGCCGGAATGAACTATTTTCCCCCCATTAGGTCACACTAATGAAGAAAACACTTCTTTTTCTGATGGAAGAAAAAAAAACTAATCACTTGTTGCCGCGTGATGTTCAGTTGCTGGATTCTACAAATTAATAAGGCTAGGAAGAAAAGCGCCCGGGATGAGAGTGTCTTGTTTTCACGAGTGAATTCATGTAACAGTAGGCAGAGCTGCACTGCTAAAAGCTGGGTTTGTTTGCATTTTGGTTTTTAATGGTGAATCCAAGAAAGAAAGTAGCTACAGCAAGCAGTTATAGCTCTGGGCAAATTCAGAGTCTGCTGCTGCCCTGCACAAAGCGCTGCGCTGGCTCCCTCTCCTGCTTTCCTCGACCCTCTCACTGGCCGCGAGCGGTGGGAAGGGCTCGACCCGCAGCGCCTGTCCTGCGCGTCCCCCGCGTCCTGCGCGTCCCCCGCTCGCCCGCCTCCCTGCGTCACCTGCATCTTTGCAAGTCCAGCTTCAAGGTCTCCCAACACAGGTACAACCTCTCCGCAGGCAAGAATCAAACGTCCCTCGGCCGCCCACCTGCCAGGGACGGGGACTCGCTGCCTTGTCCTGCCACCCCCTTCTGCGGTCCCCTTGCTCGGGGCATTGACATATAAATACACAAACTGCTACTGGTTCCTATTACTGCTCGTTCAAAGCAGTTTGAGACAGATCTGGTTTCCACTGCGCAAACATAAATCTAAAAGTAATCCTGCTGTCATTAATGATGTTATTCTGGATTCATTCTTCCATGCTAGAAATCAGAACATGGCCCAGAACACAGATATAGCTAGAGGAATTATCACTAAATCATTGCTTCTGTCTTCTCCTCTCTTCTGAAGTAATTCAGGAACGATCCCCGGTTGTCACGTATCTTAGCAGCTTCTTCTGGGGACCACGTTTGCAACCCATCCCGATGCCAGGCCAGCGCCAGCCACCACAGCACCCAAGCTAGCTCAGATGCAATGTCCACAGAAGTCCGTTAGGCTGGGACAAATCCAATTTAAGTGGAACCATACTAGATTTTAGACTAAAGCATTTAAAGAAAATTACCAAAAAGTAGCCAGGAATACAGAAAGTGCAAGCTCTAATACATTCAATAAGTCATTGGTGACGACTGAAACCAATTTAACACTGCAGCTCTGTAAGTGGTACTTAATTAGCACCCTCACTGTGGATTCACACTCCGATCATTCAAAACTGTATTCGAAAAGCGGCCAGAGGAAATCACACTGATGTTCGAGACTGCCAGGGCCGCAGCGGAGACGGGCTGCACCAGCCGCATTATAACTGTTTGCGATGCAGCAGCCTGCGGGGCCTTTTAAATGCTGCACTAAGTGTAGTCTTTCCAAGAACTGAGCATCAGTCATTTGAGAAACCTTGCAGAGCAAAGAGCCACCGAAGAAAGCTAGCCGCGAGGAATCGCCCCCTTGGCCTGCTGGCGGCCGCTCGGCCCGGTGCGCTCGCCCGCGCGGCTCGCGGCAGCGCTGCAAAGCCGGTTGCGAGGACCGCGCGGGAGACCATTTCCCATCTTCCAATCAAACCGAACATCTGTTTTGGTTTGATAACGGTGCAAATAAGGTCGCCTTTGCTCTTCACTCCTGTGCCAGGTGCGGAAGGGGCAGATGTCTGCGTGCAGCAGGGACAGCGAGGGACAGGTAGCTGACGTTAAATGCCCCAAAAGTCAGTCCACGAGATCCCACAGACAAGGCATTGTGCAGCAGTGGATCTGGGGGACACAGGGCAGAGAAAATACCTGCTAAATGATTCACAACAACTAATAAACCTATTTTCTATCATTAAACACTTTGGCTAAGTCCAGTTAACCATCATCTATGAAAGCTCAGTCCTAGAGGGAAAAAGAAAACTTTAAAAAGTGATTCCATTTACTGTTAAAAACAGATTAGTTTAAAACAGCTGAAACGACAGCATTTCCTGAGCTCGTGTAACTTGCTTTCATTAGCATTAATGGCTTTTATTAAAGGAGCCGCAGCCTGGAGGGGCAACAGCACAGCGGGCCTGCCGGGAGGCGCCCGGGGAAAGTCAACGCGGAGCCCCGCGGGGAGCCGGCCACGCTGCGCGGGGAGCCGGGGCGGCCCCGGAGCCGGACCCCGCGGTGCCCGGCCGCCCGTCAGCCCCGGCTCCCGCGAGGTCTGCGGCACCTTCCCGGCGCCCGCTGGCCCGCAGGCGGCCAATGCCGCGGGCTGGGTCGCGTAGGCAGAGCGGACTGAGCTCCGCTCCCTGGCTCTCTCGGAGGGACATGCGTCTCCTTCCAAGCTGCAGCCAGCTTCCAACAGCTGCCAGCCGTCAAGGGCACGGGCTCTCTCGGCATCTGTGTCTTTAGAAACCTCTTGCACAGCTCAGAGATAAAACCGGCATTCAACAGCTCGCCCCAAATTAAAAGACAGGTCAGACTCTCCGACAGGGACAAGCTGCTTGGTGCTGTTCCAGTGAGCTTAAGCAAGTATAACCTCAGTTTAACCACTAAATCAATGAGGCCTTAAGCATACATTGGGAGCCTTGGGGCAGACAGGAGTGCACTTAAAGCCTCCGTTTAAAATTAAAACGCCTCTAAAGTGAGCAGCTGAGCTATATGTTAAAATAATGTAAATTGTACGGCTCCAGCTCCCACTTAAAACATCACCGTGCATCAAACCTCCGGCAGCTAAGCTCTCGGTCGAGGCCAAGCCGAGGGCCGGAGAGGTGGCAGGCCGGGAACGACGCCGGAGCCGCTGCAGACCAGGTTTCGGCAGGGCTGCAGTGATACCCAGCGGATTAGGAGGAAACCGCGGAGCTCGGCGCGCAGATCTGGTCTCATCAGTGGGACGGCTCGGCCTCGCGGCAGGGCCGAGCTGCACAGATAAGGCCGCTCATCCACGAGGCCGTTCCAAGCACCTGGCTCATGCCGAACCCCCGGTAAACAGCAGCACTTACGAACCAGCAAACTTGCTAGGTGCTGTTGAAAACCTTATTGAATATTATAGCCTTTTTCTGAGAGCTATTCTCAGCAGCACATGAAGCATTTGCACTACAGTTCAACCAGCTAATCAAGCTAATGAGGTGATACACACAGCAACTTCCTGTGGTATATAATCAGCCTGCAATTAAGTTTTACTGTAAGTCTTACAAAACATGTCGCTTGGAACTTCAAAATGATGCAATTGAACTCCTTTGGAGGAGCGGAGGACACGGGAGGCTTTGGGAGCCGAGCACAGCCTCCCCGGCACGGGATGGTGATGGCAGTCGCCCTCCTTCTTCTACCTCGATCCCTCCTTGGCCCGGAGGCATGGGGAAGCAGGGGACAGGGGAAACCTCCCCCTGCTCTCACACCTCCAAGGAGCCTTCGCTGCCTCCGCCGAGGCCACGGCTCGCCCGGCGCCATCCGTGAGCCCCCACCAGTGCCCCAGGTGGCCGGCGGGGAATGCAGCCCAGTTCGCTTGCAGCCCGTGTGGCACCAAACACCCACGTTTCACCTGCTGTTCCTCAGGCTGGTAGTAATTACCATGGCTTCGGAAGGGTAGGTGCTCACTCAGCAAGCCCCAGAGCACAGGGAAACTTTCCTCTGAAGACTAATTGGATTAATTATCCCTCCTTCCTCAGAACACTTTGCCGTTCCCTTTGGAGACGGCAAATGCTAATTAAGAGAAGATGATTTGCACATGACCTTGAAGGTCCACCCAGCGCTCCTGACTTTGAAGGGAACAGCTTGCACTTTCTGCCTGCACGCTGCCGGGCTGTTGATGCTGAGAGATGACTGAAGGGTTTGATCAGCATCTCTAGGAGAGAATAAAATACAGGGAAGCAGGAAAGGGACAGATGACCAAACCCCGGCACCAAGCAGACTGGCTTCAGCTTCCGCTCTGCAAGGCAGAGGAGCAGCTGCCTTTCCCCACTCCAGCTGTGCCGAGCTCTGGGCTGCCGCCCGCGGACCTGCTTGCCCTGAAGCCAAACCCTTGGGCACCCCAGGCCGCAACGGTGTTCGTTGGGTAGACAACAAACGGAAACATGAGGAACGTAATCCTCCTCAAACTTGAACTTGTTACCCTGGAACTGCAAAATTAACATATTATCTGCTAGACTAGAAAGGTGCTGTTTAAAGCCACACTTCAGGCTGGGTGTTGGAGGAAGGAGTCCCACGTGTGTTAGGGAGACACATTTCAACTTGCAAATAAGATTACGATTTTAAAAAGATATGCAAATTGCACACATCCAAGATGGAGTTCAGACAACCCAATCTGTGCAATTTGCTTCTTCCAAAAATAAATTTGACATAGTACTCCTCCCTTTTGACTCTGCGTTTCCCCTTACAGCGGACATCTGTCGCAAAAGTTTGTTTTCTCCGAGGACATTAGCTTAACGAGGGCTGTGTGGAAGCACAAAGAACAGTGCTCCAGGAGATGGTACTTTCAGGCTCGTCTGTCAGCACAGATGCATGAGAGGCAGTATGGCTTTCTCTCCCTTAGCTGCAAATCCTCTCTGTGACCTTCCCTAAGGTCCAAAAATATCCCCCCTTTGTCCTCTTCCACTTCCCTCTTGCAAGACACACCATTTTAGGAGGGATCTACTTAGCCTGCTTATGAAAAGGATTTCAACAAATTACTTAGAAGGAACAAGTGTTAAGCTTGTGTCTAAAAGCACCCATGAGAAAAATGCCATTTAGCCTTAAAAAAACATATATAAACACTGAAGCCAGTGCATTAGGCGCAGCCGTTTGGCATATGCCATTAATTGCATAGGTTCTGTCACTGCGTGCAGACAAGGCTGCTGCCACTAGTGGAAAATTCAGGCATATTCCCCAAATGGCATATTAATAATGAGATCTTTCATAGGAGGATCCATGACTCATTCGACAAGAAAAATGGGTCATTCACTGCAATGAGACTAAACAAAACAGCAGCTTTGGGGGTTTGCTCAGTTTAAACCAGAAGATGAAGAAAGCAATGCAAGAGAGGATGTGGTGACTGCAACTGTCAGATAATATTAGCAGTGTGAGTCTGCACGGGCATTTTAAACTTAACCACCCCAAACCCTCCTGGGCATTTTATGCCTTTATGGTTGCATGCTAAAATCGGGAGTGGAGGATCCTGTGAGCGTCATTCACCAGGGCCTCACCCTCGCTCCAACCAAAGCCACAAAATCGCCACTCCTTCCCCAAATGTCACGGCCTGGGGGTCCCCAGGACTGCAAGCAGCCGTGGCAGCAGGGCCCCAGGACTCCGCGACAGAGCTCCTCCTCGGTGGCGCGGCTCGGATGAGCAAAGCCGTGGAAGGGCACTGCGCGCGCGGCTGCTCCGGGGGCACGGAGAGGGAAGGAAACCTGGCCTCCTCACACCGCTCATGCACATCCACGTGTCGGAATTATTCACATCCACCCTGCAAACGAAAAACACTGGGCAATCGCTTCTTACAGCCTCAAGGGGCCGTCTTCGCGACCTCCTTCGGGCACACGTCCGCAGGGCGTTGCGAGCCGTCCCCGCGGGTCCTTCCCGTGTTCCCTGTCCCCACGGGGCGGTACGGGCAGGGAGCTCAGCTCCAGAGCCCGGCACGGCGGCTCTCATTCGGACGGCTCTACTGTAAAGCTGTCACATGCAAAGTGACACACAGTTCCCCCAGACAGCTGCAGCAGACTGCTCAGAATGAGTTAATGTATAAAAAAAAAAAGAAAAAGGATGTGTTACAAAGTTGACATTTAAGATTTTATTATAGCTGTTAATCTTACTGCTATGACAAAGTTGTAGTCGCTTTCACAACCCAGCTAAACCCATGGTGATTTTCCATATTAGATTAATATCTTCATTACTAGCATTCAGCATCTATTTGGGCCCATAACTTTGTACGACGCTTTGGAGAGTAGGAAAGGCCGCGGCCCTTTCCTGGAAGACTTGCCCTTCACACCGACAACATACCATATTTAATTGCCTTAGCCCGCCTTTCCGCTGTTTTCACCCCTCCCTCCTCCCGCGACCTGCACGTTGCGTGCTTGCCCAGCCTCTCGCGGGGAGGGCAGACAGGCGCGGGAGCGGTGCCGGCGCGGCGGGGAGCACCGGGCAGCCGGGCAGCGGGAGCGAGGTGCTGCTGGCGGTGGCTCAGCAAGCTCCTGCCTCCCCGGCTGCGGCACCCTGGCCGGGGACGCGACCGGGAACGGCGGCGCCAGCCACCGCGCTGAGATGGCCCGTGCCTGCCTCTCCGCGCGGATGCGGCAAGGAGCACGGCTCTGCCCGTCCCGCTCCATGGCTTCCTCTCCAGGACGCTTCCCATCGGCAGGCGACCTTCAAGAAGTAAAGCAAGGGGGTATCATCAAAACAAGCATCAAATGGATTGTGATCATCGGCGCTAAGTTTTTATGAATTTATTTGGAAAGAGTTTTTAAACTCCACGTTCTGTGTAATTCCTAAAAAATGTACTTCGAGGAGGAAGATATCAGCTAATATTCCCAAGCCATAAGGAAAAACTCTCCTTTTCCTTATGTTCCTGACATACAGTTTCCTCATCTGACCTTGCAAGATCAGGGAGCTGCTCTTAACTTGGTTACAGAGGAAGACGGTTATTTCTCAAACCTCCTTCCAATTAAACCTCCTCACCTTTTTACCTGGTGGTACCTTCAAACTTCTGAGTGTAGCCAAAGGAGGACATTTTATTACAGTTCCTTCCACACTAAAGACACACAAGAAGAAAGCTCGTACTGCAAGCTTTTCCCTTTTCTCCGACAACGAGCCACTCAAATTTAACATTATCCCAGGCAACTGTGAGATTACAACAAACTGATGTCCAAAGGAATAGCCAGAGTAAGCACATACATCCTAAATGTGGGGGGGGGTTACGTTACTTGGTTTTCACAGGGGGGATATAGTTATAACATACATCATACTCAAGTACAGTTTCCATTCAGAAATCTGCATTATAACAATAACACAGTCAGGTGTACCGCATTCTGACAAAGCACAAACCTTGAAAAAGACCCACACAAATGATGCAATCAACAGCCAAGAATAATTTTCAAGGAATACAACTGAGTAAATATCTAGTTGGCATGGTAACTGGAAGAACAGGACTATATTTTTACAGATTAGAAAATACTCCTGTATTTTGCAAAAGTAGCAATAGTATTGCATTTGTGACCTCATTAGAAGATACCATCCAAATATTTCTGAGAAGTATCATCTCTTTCTGCAGTCTTCCTATTGCACCTAACTAAATGAACACCACGATGATAATATCCCAGAAATGTTTAATGTGCTAAGGTTGAGTGTGCACCTCTCGCACTCCCCAAATGAATACAGCTGCCCCACGGGCTGGGTGTCCAGCAGAAATACATGGAGGTCTGGATTTGCAAGAGGCTTTCCAGCATGGCCTGCACGGCAACTGCAACAGTCAACACAACCAGCAAACCCTGCTCTGCTGGTAGCGCGCGTCTAACAGAGTAACAGAACTAAAGCTTCATCAAGAAGTTTGGGAGTTCACTTCTTTACAAACAAAAAAAGTATCCTTCTGCACTATTTCCTCATGAATAATTTTCCCAGCTTTACTGAAGAAGAAAATATGACAAAATAAAAATGAACACAGAAAGTCTGGACAAAAAAGTGATCCCAAGAAATTTGGTGAGACCCTCATTTCTAGGAATTAGTTCAGGGCATTATGATTTTTTCTGTCATCAGATACTGAAAGAGCCCATTTAATTTTTAATCTTGGGAGCAACTCTCTGTTCATGCTTCCTGGATGCCAGCTGACTCAGGCTAGACGTACCGGGCACCTACAGACAGCTGCCCGTGGTCATGGGGCTGGAGCAGAAGTGAGCACCTGCAGTGGCGAGGCAGCAATGGGCAGCTGGGGGTTACTAGGCTGTCACAACTGGAGAGAGAACAGATTAGCTCTCTGCACCTTCATTGCAATGACTGTAGCAGATTCGTATTTATTGTGACAGCTAATATTCATTTCTCTACTATTTCACCTACATTTTGGCACAGTGGCCTTCAAGGATGACTGGTTTTACGAGCAGAAACCACAGTGGGAATTAATTTCTTGTTAGACCTAGACTAGTCTTCCGATCAATGGTGTCTGTTACAATTTGCAACCAGTAGTGAAAGTTTAAGGCCGAGTTATAGGGCTTGTAGAAAGGAAAAGCTTTTAGTAAAGAAGCCGAACACCCTTTTAACAGGGTTGCACTGCAGAGCTCTGCACTAAAAGGAGGGAAAGGCCCTAACCCTTGGGCTGAAGCTCTCCATTACAGCAATTTTCCCTGGCAAACACAAGCTTTCAGATCAATGTTGAGCTTGCCAGACACTTGTTTCTGTAACGCAGTTCTCAGATCACTGACGTTTCCAAATTTAAACTCATACCTCAGCGCTTCCTGGGCCAGTTTATCCCTTGGAGGAGGGAAGCAGGCAGGGAGGGGAGCAGACATCTTTTGAACAGAAACAGCTGTGGACATGGCCAGCTGGCTGGGTGCAGCGGCCAGAAACCCTCCGCTCGAGCTCCTGGGCCATGAGATGGGCAGAATTGCTGGGACAGAGGAGGAGCAATCGGGGCCCCAGCACTGGCATTAGCCACAGGCACCAGCAGGCAGCCTCCGCTGCGAGCAAAGCCCTTGCAGGGTCTCCAAGGTCTAACGGGGCAACTGCTCCCCGGGAGCAAGGACCTGCTCGTGGATAGATAAGTGGTTTGTGCTGGGTCTTCATTGGCTCCTTAAAGCTTCACTGGGCTTTGGAAACTAATAAAGGTACAGTCGGACACTGTCAGCTCACAGAGTTTATAAATCAGCCTTTGGCCAGATCTCTGGCCCTTTTCTTGGCAATCGTCTCAGTTGAGCTTCTGAATGGAAAACCAACAGTGCTGAGATATCTGCCTGCCTGACCCATGCACTAAGCTCAGCTATGCCCAGAAAAAGATTCATTTTTGAGCAGGTTTTCCCCATTAACTTCATGTCTTTCCAGTTTATTCACTGATAACAGCAAGGAGCAGCTGTTTTAAGGGGGGACGAGATAACCCTCCAGCAGAACAAAAGGAAAATCTCAGTTAAGCAAACATCTGTTGGACATCAGCTGGGAACAGCATAACACGCAGCCAAATCCCACTTGTCTTCCTCATGCAAAAAGCCCTGAAACTTCACTGAACCTTCCTGAACAGAGCACCGTGACAGGATTGGTCTTCAAGGGCTTTCAAAAATATGTTTGCCCTTTTCTCATCACGAATTTTGTGTATTAAACATGGCACATAAGTATTAAATACTCATGCAACCCATGGACCAAAATCTACACTGCAAACACAAGTCAAAATCTGGACAGATTTTATGTATGCTCCCAAGTGATTCAAAGTTTAATCGAATTGGCAGCGTGTTTGGCTGACTGATTGCAGCTGTGCAAAGCAAAATATACTGAGCCCTAGCGGGACCACAGTCACCCGCTTTCTGTGAGCATTCAGGCCATGCTCTTTGGTTTCTGCTGCCTTCCCACAGTGTCACTTAAAATCCACAGACTGCAGAGCTGGAAACACAAGGGACCAGCGAGCTGAACCAAGTACTGGGAGCCTGCAGCAAATTGGCACAGAGCAGGACCTACATCACCCACGTACCAAGGCTTCATCTATATGCACCATGTGCATTTTGAATATTAACATTTTGTGATCCCCTCCACAGAAAAAGCTCAAAACCAGAGATCATTATTTGTTTAAGAGTACCTGAAGAAATACGACTGATCTCTGAGTGCCCTGGGGCTTTGAAGACCTGCAGAACATGATGCACTGGCAGTTTCAAGAGGTGATATCTACAACCACCTCTTATTTCTTGTCTAATAGAGATTTTGTGACATGGGGCTTTTCTGTCTGGGGTGTGTGCTGTGTCCTGAGCTCTTTAGTGAGGAGTGTTCAGCATAAAAAATTATTTCATTTACAGATTAGGACTTGGTCTTCATGTCCTTAAAGTCAATGCTCTTGCTACCTTGAAGGAGCAGGAGAGCTTGTTATAATGAGATTTCTCTTCCAGTATTGCAGGTTTAAGAGCTGCAGTTTGGGTGAATTCAGTGAAGTGTCTGCTTCAGGCTGCCTGGCTCAAACCAGCTCTTGATCATCACCTGTCACTTCCCACCCAGCTGACTCTGGATAAGGAAACAAAACCTCACTCTTCACCCTGTTGGTCTCGAAATCCCAGAAGCATCCCTGTAAGCAAACGGACTTGCTGAATCCCTTCATCTCCTGGACTTTACTCAATTACCATAAAACAGAAGGCACCAGCAAGGGAAGGGATTCCATTTTCTTTTGAAGTAAGGATTCTGGAGTCCGGGGAGAAAGCGAGGGAGGTTTACAAAACAAAGACCCCATTAACTTTGGTCCTGACTTTCAGGATTACTAGTCATGCAGATTTAGTTCTTTTTGCCTGAAAATGAAGATGTTAATTGGAACTGACAGTTTTCATAGGTTTTCCCATTAACAATATTTTTAGCCACTGTAGGGCCCAATTCTTCCGTTACTTCAAACGCTTTCCCAAGGGAACTTTTTAACCTTTCTTTTAAAATGTCTTGTGCCACTTACAGGGGAAAAGAGTGTTTATTGACTTGTCATATACCGAATACTGGCAGTTATGAATTCCAAGCTCTTCTGAACCTGGGACGCCCGAGGATCTGAGTGCCCTGGCATGTGAGCTGAATAGGTAAAACAAACTAGCATGAAGCAGCAATAAGTCTGAAGCAGAGCTTTGAACTTTGCTGGCCAGTTATTAGGATCAGTCCCCATGTCTCAACGTGGCAGCTTTTTCCTGCAATGCTCTGAACTTCCTACAAGCTCTGGGCAGGGTTGCACAGCCCTGGTAGAGCACTCCCTCCACGCGGGCGCCCTCCCGGCTGAGGAGGTGCCCTCCTGCCCAGGGCGACACCCTCTGAGTAAGGCTGAGCTTTCCCCAAGAAGCTGCAGCGAAAGTTGTCTTCTACTGGACTTTGCTGACTGGTTTTACATCATGCAGCTGATTTCAGTCACAGCAATGAGACATCTCTCTGGGCCACTGGCACACTTACAGCAGCAACATCTGGAGCCAGGATTTGATTACACATATGCGGGCAACATGCCACAGAAGAGTAAGGGAATAAGGAAAGGGAAACTGAAGAAGGTAGAAGACAATTTGAGATCCAGCCTGTCCCAAGGAGTTGCATGGGGAAGGTGCTGCTTTCAGGTCTTCTGACTTCACCTGCAAAGCTTCCAGAGATTTTCTCTGACCATTAGATCTTGCTCATAATGTATTTTTAGAGTAATTAAAAGCCAATCCTCCTAAAACCCCCAAACCTCTCATCAAAGAGGGAAGAACTAGAAAGAGAGTACGCTGTCTCCCAGCCTTCCTGCCCTGCACACCAACCACCTCTGCTACCATGGCCCACTCCACCATTTGACCTCCTGCTGCCCTCACGAACTGTGTCTAGCCTGGGAGATGCATGGACTGGAAGTGCAGATGTCATGGTTGAAGTGTTTGCACTGGGATGCCAATAGCTATGGAGGTTCCAGCTGACATTAACCAAAGTATAGTACTTTTTTGGAAAGGTCACTTTGCATAATAACTCAGTGCATGAGCATGCAATAATGGTGTCACCTGACTTGAAATGCAGGATGGGTCACTGCTGACAGCTCTGCCCGATGCCGGTCAGATGCCCCAGCCCAGGTGTCTTCATGCAGGCATAGCTCCCTGTAACTGCATGATTCTGCAAGACAGTTGTATCTGCAGCAGATGCAGGCTCCATTCCAAAGATGACCTCTACAGTAGCAATCAAGATAGTTGCTCAAGCTCTTTTTCTGCCATAGATCAGATCCTACATGCTGACATTTTGTTAACTTGTTGGATCCAAGAACATTTTGTTTTTACAGCTGGTTTCTTTATGTAATGATATTATCTATATATAATTTATTGTTTTCATATGACACGTGAAGCAAAAGCCTTGAGAAACCAGATTCATTACTTCCTGCCACAGATTTGCATTCCCTTCTCTTTCTAGAAAGAAATCCAGTTCAGCCCACTGGCACCCCAGAGCCAGCGCTTCCAGCCCCTGGGCAGGCAGGCACGAACCAGCCCCGCAGCCTCCCTCCGTGTCCTCACAGCTGTTCTGCCAATGGCAGCACAGTACTAAGAAACTTATTTTCACATGTGAAAGAAGGAATTTAGGGTAGAAAAAAAATGGAGAGAAGATACCGTATATGCACCATCAAGAAAACACGGTAGCCCCTCTCTTCTGACCTGCACTGCTGATGCCAGATGGGCAAAACAGCCCCCATGGCTCTGCCGCAGCCACCTGGACTCGCCCCAAGAGGCCTTGGTTTCATGATCGCCTGGTTGTGAAGCCCAGCAAGTCAGCAATTAATAGTCCTTTGGGGATTCGGGATCACTGCCCCACTGGCTTCCCATGCCGATGTCACTGCCATCATCTCTGAGCCCAAAGCATGGCTATTCACAGTAAATATTATACAATGTCAGGGTACCTTACAGCAGAGCAGGAAAACCCATCATGGTATTTTTCATGCACCACCTTTTACCCATCTGGCATGATTTCCTTGCAAATATTAAGACTGAATAGCAGGCAGGTTAAGGTAACCTGACAAATGTGATGTTGATAGGAACGGCCTTGGTACTTGATATTTGCCGTGTGGTCAGGACTGTGCTTGTCGCTAGCTATGGCAGAGAGCCAGGGACACTCTGCGACGCGCCTTGTGTTACCAGGCACACACGAGGGCACAGTCTCTCTTGGCAAGATGCCCTCTGACGGGGTAGGACACCCCTTCTCTGTCGGTACCCAAAATAAGCAGGGGTGGAGTATAAGCCTCTGCTGCGTGGTGGTGAAGCCGGCGGTGGCCCAGAGACAGACCTTGCTGTGCTGCAGTGCCCTTGGGCAGGAGAGCAAAGGCAGCCATTGACTGATGGCCAGGGTAGCATTAGGCAGACTAGAAGTGGCAATAAAATTCCATTAAGTCATTTAGCTATGAAATATTGGAGAATCCCAAATGGCATGAATCAAATCTGAATTAGATACAGCTCTGAGACACCAGTTCTACAGCCTTTCCCACTGGCTTGGACACAGTCTCCAGCTTATTGTCATGTCAAGCCTGATTTGGTCAGGTTATAAGCACTTCACTTTGAGCAGATTCTCTCTCTCTCTCTCTGTATCAGGGACTGTTATTCCCAACCCTCCTCCTCACACTGCATCCTCAACACAACGACTTCTACCTGTCGTGGACAGGCCAGGCTTAGTTTTCTAAAACACCAGTTGTTCCAAAACTGCCAATTTGGGAGGGGGTGGGGGGGGTGTCGTGTCAAGAATTTGTCCAGAGAAATTCTAACACATTATTTGCTGCAAAAATACAGGCATTTTCATGGAGAAATATGGTGAGTTTCCCTCAACTGCATCAGTTTTATTTCCATAGCAAAAAAAGAGTTTTCTTGTTCGTGGAGGAAATAAATGGGTTTTGCCTTCTGGAATTTTGCAGGCTGACTAAACACTGACCACACGCACATGTGTCTGTC
The DNA here is from genome assembly GCF_036417845.1 of Apteryx mantelli. NCBI lineage: Eukaryota > Metazoa > Chordata > Aves > Apterygiformes > Apterygidae > Apteryx > Apteryx mantelli. The sequence continues at coordinate 12,104,237 of NC_089993.1, forward strand.
TGTCTGTACGGGTGTGTGCATCTTGCATGTTGACTGAGAGCTTTTCCCAGGGGTGCAAAGTTTCACATGCAATTATAACTCTAATAAGAATGTGTCGGAGAGGAAGCGCCGGGTGGGGACATCAACCCCCTTCATCAGTCATTGCAGTGGCTTGTTTCAGGCTTGCAAGCAGCCGCAAAGCCTGCCCACACCCCCTCACGCTGGGGCTGGAGTCTGGCGTTATTCCAGAAGAAATGTAGCTTCCAGGAGGAAGCTGACACTGTGCCACGACTACGTCGCTGCCTGGGCTTGGCCTCGGCAGAGACAGCAGCACTTGGCCCTGCCAGGTCAAAGCAGCAATAACCCACCCCCCCAGTTCTTATGGGGTCGCTGCTTTGCTCCTGAGAAATCCAACGTAGAGGCTAGAAGGGGCTTGCTAACTCCTGGCCCTTGGAAATGAAATGGAGAGTGGGAGGAGCAGGTATTTGCAAGGCAGAGGTGTTACACCTGCAGGCATAGTTCTGCAGCCCAGCACTGCCTAGGCACCACGACTAATAGGTCGGTGCTTCCCAGGAGCTCGCGGGAGACACTGCGCGCTGAAGACTGATTTGTTCTTTTGGTGTATTACACAGAAAAGTGCCTGGCCTTTTCCTGACGCTGTAGTTTTTTTTAGAGAAAGGCTACAGAATACAAGAGCATAAAAATTCCTGTGTATCTAGACAGGCTCTCTTGCAGGGGTGCTCCTGGGCGGCTCGGTAACAGCAGCAGCAAACACGTGGCTTTAGCACCCTAATGTGTGTCTCCATGCCCATACAGCCTTCACAGCTGCCGTCACCCCTGCGACCGGGATCAAAGCTAGATGGAGCATGCCACCATCACACGTCACATCACCCCCCATCACATGTCACATCACCCCCATCACGTCACATCACCTCTGTCACACATCACGTCACCTCCATCCCACGTCACATCGCCCATAACAGCAGGGTGCCCCGCCAAGAGGGGTGGAGGGACCTGAGCTCTGGGCTTGCTCTGCGCCACCCGGTTGGGATCTCTGGTGGAGCTGGGATGCCTGTGTCAAGCTCTGACTGACACACAGAGACTCAGGATCAGGCCCAGGGTGCCTGGGGCTTGGCAGCACAGCCTCAGCCTAACTGCTCCTGAATCACCCCATGTAAAGCACGCCTCGCTCCCGGGGAGGATTTTCACTTCACCCAGCGGGAAGCACCTATGGCTTGAACTCACAGCGGACCCAGGCCACACGCTGCCTCCAAAACCCCGGAGAGGTTTATCTGGCTGCACGATTCCTCCTCCAGTGCAAGGAAGGGGCTGTGGATCACACCATGGCCCACGCGTCCCCAGCATGCCGGCGCAGGCTGGGTGGACGGGGTGGCCACCCTCTGCCACCCGTGCTGTCTGGGCAGAAACTGGTGGGAAGAAGGCCTTCAGCTGTCTCTAGCTGAAGGTATGGAGAGGTTCCAGGGGGAGGCTGGCTGCAGCAAGCTGCATCTGGCCTTGGCGGGCAGTGACAGCGCCACGGTCCATGGTCCTCCTTGCTAGAGGAGGCGATTTTAAATCCCCTCTCATTTCTCCCTGCAGGGCCACATGTTTTCAGCACAGACACCCATGCGATGGGAGCTGCAGCAAGGGACCACGACTGGCATCACTCGTGAGAGCCAGCGCGTGGCTCCAGGAGCAGCATTGCGAGCTGTGCACCACCCTGGTCGGATACACCCCAAATCTAACTAGTGTGCAAACATCTCATCACTGCTCGTCAGCCTGCTGGACGGGCAGATCCTCCACTTCACGAAGCAAGGAATGGGCGTTAATCGTTTTAACACGATTGTACCAGGAATATAAATAGAGCAGGGTAAGTCCGTGGCCAGTAATTGTGGCAGATCCCTACAGATAAAATAGGTTTCCTTCACAACCCACAAGTCTCTCAAGGTGGATAAGACCTTGCAACCTTTCAGCCATGCCGGCACCCTCAGAAGCGTTCTGATTGCTTTCACAGCATGAGATGGCTTCTGGCCATCAAGGCATCAACATGTTTTGACTTTGGTTTAGATGATTAATTCATTGCAGTATCACCAAAAAATGTAAACAAGGCAGCCGCGAGCCCCTGGGGAACAAGGCAGGACTGACCGGCACGTATCTATCTATACCTGACCGTTGTTCTGCTGCTGAATTCGCAAGCAAAACAACAGGGAAGCTCAAGCAGGGGCCCCTCTGGCCTTGCTGGAGCAAGGGCCATTTACAGCACCTGAGGCCCTGCTCGTGGTCGCGGGAGGAGCCAGGATCAGAGCCAACCGCAAGATAGCCAGTAAATTCAACATTAACCTACAAATCTGAAGAAAAATCTAGCAGGAAAGCATCCACCTCGCTGCTAAGGGTCTATCAAACGAAATAGCCTTTGTGTTGTTCAAAGCACATGCACACAGGCAAGAAAAGGGGAGAAACAGCCAAATCCGGTGGTTATTCACACCCACCAGCCCTGTCTCCTGCTGAATAGCGAGCTGCCAGCTGCCCCATGGCACGTGCTCCATGCGGTCGGGCGCCGTCTGCAATGGCCATGCACCCTCAGGTCTGCTTCAGGCCACCAATTTTTCCAGTGCAGGCTTCAAAAGCAGCAGAGCCGGTGCCCTGACATGGCCTGGCAGCTGCTTCTGCACGTCCGCATCCGGCCTCCTTTCTGTCGCTGCCGCTTCTCGCTCCATTGACTCCAGGTCCTCCGGAGCAGAAAACGGCGACAATTCGGATCAGAGCGTGTCCAATGCTCGGTGCGCGCTCGTCCGCTTTGGCTTCGGCAGCGCACCCGCTCACCCAGCGCCCCGCAGGGCTCCAGCCCGCTGCAGGGTCGCCCGGGCCACGCCACGCGTTTTAAAGCACCTCTTGTGCTTTTCCTGCCCGGGACGAAAAATTATGCAGCCTGCTCTCCCCTCCCCCAGTATTTTATATATATATTCTAGGGATTGCAGTCTTCCCGTGTTTGAGGAACCTGCTCCTGCACAAGTGTTCCCACCTACAACTGCGACTTCCCCCACCAGTTATGCAGTTTCTCTCCAAGCTCTCAATGGGATTGAAACGCATTTTAGCCAAAAAGCGACGATGACGACACCACAGTAAGTTATTATAAGCTCCCAGCGGCCTTGATCTCACTGTATTTAATGTAATCACTCTGGAAAGTATTAGTTTGGAAATTTTACGTTTGTTAGATGGTAATATCAAAGGAGACCAAACAATTTTGTAAGGATGCAGACGTACACTTTTCCTCATCTCCGCAAGGGAACAGCCTTGCATCTGTGTCAAGCACGGGATCGTCCCTGGTCCCCGGCCTGGCAGAGCGGGGCGACAACCCCCACAAAGAGCTGCCTGCACCTCCTGATAGAAGTCAGCGCATTTCAAAGTTGATTTTTAAAGGACAATGCAAATTATTTTATTATTTTTATGTTATAGTTATTATTTGATTACTGTATAGAAAAAAAACCACCCACCATGCAGCTAAGCCATCCGAAGGGCTTGTGACGATAATGCTGCTTTAAATACCCGTGACAAGCTTAGAGGAAGCAATTAGGAGGAATTAGTATTGCGTTCGCTCTTGAAGGGCGGCAAGTCAGCTATTTCTGCAGCGGCCCCGGGGAAGGCCGCGAGCGCGCGGCAGAGCGGGGCGAGCGGCTTCGCCGCTGGCCGCGGGGCAGAGCGCCTCTCCCCGGCCCGCCACCGCCGGCCCGCCGGCCGCTTCCGAGGTTATCCCGCACCTCCCGCGGCTTCGGGCCTGCCCACGCGCCCCAGCGTGGCTCCGCTGGCGGTTCGTTTCTACAGCTGCTCACTATTGGTTTTAGCGTGTTTACTCAGTCCCCTGAGCACTTCAGGGGCGCGAGCCGGCGGACAACGCGCGAAGCCGTGCTCCGGCCGGGGTGCCGCCGCGGCCTTTCTGCCCCCGGCCTGCTGCAACCGCCAACGCGGCCCGGGAGCCAGGGCGCAGGAAGAGGCGCAAGGCGACCGCTCACCTGGGCGACGGAAGCACCCCTCCGGCCCCGGCGGAGAACGGGATCGTGGTGGGAGCGCGCCCGCGGCTGCCGGGACACGGCCGCTCCTCCGCCGGGGACACCGGCGGTCACAGCAGAGCCTGCCCGAAGGGTTTCCTCGGCGCAGGCCCCTCGGTGCCCCCGGCACGCATGCATGCACGCACGCATGGCGGCAGCGGCCCTCAGAGCCAACCCGTCCCGGGCGCTGCGGCCGGCACCAGCCGCCCGGGCCCCCTCCGCGCCCCGACCCACTCGCTCTGCCGCCCCTGTCTGCACCAGGCCCCGGCAACTCGCCCCCGTTTCCTCTGGCAGCCTGAGAAAGACGGAGGAAATTCCTCTTGCCGTTTGCCATTTATTTCAGCGGAGGGAGGATAACTTCAGCAACGCGAAGGTACTTTGCATGACTTAACCAAAACCACCGCTTCTCCTCTGCTCTGCCGACTCCACAGGCAAAACCATTTCCTACACGTGGCTATTTTGGTGTGTGTGTTGGGGGGGGGGGGGTGGTAACTGTTTGGTGTAGTGGTAAAATAACGGGTTTCCTCTAATATGATGCAACGCTACATTTGGAGCCAAAACCCGGGCTCGGCTTCGGGCGCGCTCGCTTGGTGTCCGGCGCAGCCTGGCACGCTGGCCGCCAGCGCCGGGAGGGCTTCGCGGCCCCGCTCACCCGGCCGCGGCTCCCTCCCGCCGCAGGGCTCCCGCTTCCTTCTGCTCCCGCCTGGCCGCCTTCATGCGTTACGGACGTTTCCTTCCGCCTGCGCAGCGGGTCCGGCTGGGGATGCTGTGCCAGACGTACCGGTGCGCGGCAAACCCGCGGTGCAACCCGGCCCGCTCTGCCGCTGCCCGCCGAACGCCAGCTGCGCCTCGGGCAGCGGCCAGGGCCCCACGGGCACGTGCCGGGCAGGGCGGCCGCCGCCGGGCGCGCAGCTATTTACAGGAGCCGCCGCCGCCGGGGTCGCCGTGCCGCCGCGGAGCGTGCCGGCGGGGCTGCAGTGCCCGCCGCGGGCGCACGGCACAGCGCGCTCGCCGCTAGTCGGCCGCCAGCGAGGGGATCTTGCAGACGAAGGGGAACTCCCTGCCGCAGCTGTTGTCGTTCCAGGACCGCAGCGCTGCCAGGGAGAGAAAACACAGCCTGAGCTTTCGTCCGTGCGGCGAAGCACAGAAGCGACACCGCCCCGGCTGCTGCTCCGCTGCCGCCCGCGTCTTTCCGTCCCGGATCGGGGCAGGTTGCGGCTCACGCGGGCGCAAGGCGGCAGCGGTGTAACCCCTGGACTAGGGCACTGGCCCATTGCTCCTGGGCAGGAAGGAAGCAAAATTAAACGGCAGATGCAACTTCTGCCTATGTCCCCAGGGCCGGGTGCAGCAGTGAGGGTCTCACGGGAAGCAGCAAGGGAATGAGGAGCTGTGGTTTGTGCCCCACGTCTCTGCAGGTCACATTTATCTATCTGCCCTTATTTGCTAGGAAAAAGCAATTTTGTGCTCCTCCACCCTGAGTGCGTAACACTCTGCAGTGACGCTAAGCAATAATAACGGAGAGCATGAAGTGTTAATTTTTGCACAAGCAGAATCTTGCCTCGCTTCAGTGAGATCCCTGTGGCCTAAATGGGGGAGGGAAAAGCTAGCAGATTGACAGATCTTTGCACAAGCTGCGTGCAGGAGGGGGGAAATCAGAAAATTTGACCTTTGACTAAATGCAGCAATTCTCTGGAGTGAGTGATGTTCCCCTCCTGCCTTCTGTTCATCAGGAACGGCTGTGATTGGAGAGGGAACGCATCGGAGTGGGAGAGAAATGGGTTATAAACAGGGAAAGAGAGTGCGTACGTGTGTACGGGGGGAACAGACCCCTGCAATAGGACCACAATAACAGAAAACACATCACCTCTCTGCAAAAAAACCCGGAGAAAATAATAATACAAATTGAAAATGCAAATTGTCAGCCTGCCAGCATCCTCTTCAGAAGAGGCTGAGCTGCAATGGATTGAATTTATTTACATGCAAATAAAACTGAACGCGTCCTTGAGCCGCGTGGTGCGGCACTCACCGCTGCTGTGCCTGTACCAGATCTGCACGCAGTCCTCCTCCGCCGGCATGGCATGGATCCCGTCGTCCGGCTGGTTCCCGTCCCAGTAGTTGTAGTCGTACGAGGAGCCGTCCGTCCACTCGAAGTGGCCCTCCTAGAAAGGCAGCAGTTCAGCCCCTGCGCCGGGCCGCGCCAGGGCACCCGACGGGAGGCGGACGCCTGTGCAGCAGGCTAGCAAGGGCAGGGAGCCGGCCGCGTGCGGGAAGCACCAGCCCGAGCAGCAACCTCCATGGTGTTCGCTATGAATTCAAACCATTGGGTCTTAGCCCCCTCCACCGCCCCTAAGAAGTCAGACTGGAGCAATACATGAAAACGCACATTTTGCACTTCCAAACTGGGTGACATTCAGTGCCGTGGGAGGAGGGCGACCCAGAGGGTTTGCAGCACGCAGGGCCGCTCACGCGAGCCTGTCCCCGTTGAGACGAGTGCCGTGGCCGTGAGCGAAACCCGCAGCCAGCAGGCACCTTCGGCTCTCCGCTTGGCACACGGGAACCCAGAGCTGGTCAGAAAGGGAACTAAATGCCCCTATTTCAAATGGCCTTTTTTTTCTAAATGAGGTTTCTGAATATATCCTGATTCTCTTCAAATCATCCTTATGACCTGAGAGCACAAAAATTCTATGTTTCTCATCCTTCTCCCATTTCCCTTCTTTTCCCAATATCCACAGAAGAATTGTTCACCTGTGACTATTCTCCTGACTTTCTCAATTTTTATTTTCGCATTATATATTTCCAAAATTTCAGCTTTTGAAAGGCTGCAGAGTATCCGACAATGAAACCCGGTGATGCTGACAGTACTTTTTTTGAAGTTGGAGACATTTTCAGCTTACCAAGGGACAGCACTAGATTGTGTTATGCCATAATTTCATACGATAATTTTCAAATTTTTCAGAACTATAAAAAGAAAAAGCCAAAATGCTTATGCAGCAAGAGTTCTACCATACTTACAGAAAACATAGAAAAAAGAGGCCAAAGAAAAAACATATGAAAGATGCCACAAAAAAAGTTTTAAAATTTGAATAACTGCCCTGTTTAGACTCTGTAAAATGGAAATAACTTTCACATTTCAAACGGTGCGGAGCTTTGCTTTGCTCTGCTTTCTTGCCTTGTTTACTCCTGCTAGCAAAGCCTCAGTGGCTGGGGAGAGTGACTGATCCGCTAACGTTACTCGATTAGGCTAAAATATTGCAAGCTGAGTGGACGTGCCTAGCATAGGCATGGATAAAATATTTGGACCAGGAGTATAATACTTTTTCTATTAATTGATTAATAATGACATGAATAATCAATCATTCTTAATCTATTAATTCTAGTAACACTTTTCTTTTAAAAGCAGACCGGAGGAGAAGAACAGACACCTTTCCCCAGCATGCTGCATAACGACTGTCACATCATGAGCACCACGTGGAGCAGATTAACGGCTTTTCAAGGAGAGAAGAGGAAAAACAAGCGGCTTTCCAGGGATAAGATGCAGGTAAGTGAATTTAAAAAATAAATAAATAAATTACTGCTGCATCAGTCGGATGCCCATGTGAGAGGCGGCGGCTGGGGGCCAGCGGTGGTTCCTCACCTGCCGGAGGTCGTTGAGTCCCGTCCAGATGTCGGTGGGGATCCCCGGCACGCGGCTGTTCACCAGGTCGTACACAAAGACGTTTTCTTCCCAGCTGCAGCCGTTGGGAGGTCACGTTAGCCAGGCGGTCAATGCCCTCACTCGCTCGGCGCTCGGGACAGGCACGACCCTGTCTCTTAACGCCGCCGACAGCCGCAGAGGCGCCCTTACCTGTGGATGGAGGCCAGTTTCGCCGACCGGATGCCGATGGAGAACTCGGCGCAGTAAAGGTCGGCCTCAGCCCACGTTTTGTTGATGGGGAAGTATCTGTAGCAGTGGCCCTCGTACTCGGTCCAGAAGAGAGGGCAGGAGTAGGCCTGCACAGGCTCTGGCATCGCTGGGGGAAAGCAGAGAGGGATGGAGGCGGTCGTGGCGCTGCTGCGCAGGGTGGCAGCCAGCAGCTGCCCACCGCTGTACCCCGCCAAATGCACAAAAAAAAAGGCTGCTGAAAAAAATACAATGTGCAAAAGCCGTGAGTTTCCCGGGAGACAATGGCTGCAGAGGTGCAACCACAGTCGTCTCCTGCTGCCACCGCCGCAGGAAGTTCACACGAGCCCGTTCCCGTCCAGCCCAGACTGGCCGTGGCAAATGTCGCATTTCTCTAGGTTTGGCCTCAGCGCACAGGGAAGTCACGCCGAAGAGGCCATGTATGTGCACAACACGCATTTCTGGAGCCTTTGCCCTTGCCATGGTATAAACACAGCTGGTGCTTTAAGGCACTCCTGATTTGAGGCACACTCAGCTTTTTCCCGCGGCGATCCCACACGTCCCGCTCCCTCAGGATCCTTTACAAAGGAGAAGGCAGAACCCGTGCGCAGCACCCCAATACCAGCCGCAAACAATCCCAAAACCATCAGCCCACGGTCAATACACTTAAATCCCTTATTTGCCATTCCTGGGGCTGTTCAAAGCCACCCAGGCGTCCCCAGTGGGCTGCGCTCCTCACCGCTATTTCAGGTCTTGCCCAAGTGGGAAAGACCAGCCTGCGGTGAGGTTGCTCATGGCACGGCTGGGGTGGGACGAGTGGTTGTGCTCTTCGAGACCAGAGGGACCGACCAATGCAGGCGAAATCCTCGGGGGAGGTAGATGCCACAAAACCATCCAAGCAGGTAACAGGCCCCAACCCAGAGAGGTCGAACAGGAGCTAAAAAGCCTCAGGTGTGAAAGGACGTCAGGGGGAAACGGCTTTGCAATGAGAGGAATTGCTGCGCGGAGCCAAACGCTGCTCGAGGCAGCACGTGACATGATAGCTCTGAGCGTAGCATTGCTATGTGGGAAAAGGAGAAATTAGATGAATTTTAAGCGGCCACAGGAGCATTAGCTGAGCTGAATAATTTCCTCCTAGTCCCAGCACTGGCATTGGCAACTCCTTGGGAGATAATTTTGTATTTCATCAGTTCTTTCTGCATGGGGATCTCTGAGCATTTTACAGACATCAGGCAATTAATCCCACAAATCCCTCCTGAAGCACGCATTACACACGATTTGCAGATAACAGAAACCAAAAATGCAAAAAGCCTTTTTTTCCTGAAAAGGGTACTGAGCAGATGCTAAAATGGGGCCTTTCCCCCCTGCAGAGTGCGGTGCCTGCCAGTCCCTGCAAAGCCGGCCTCTGTCCCTAGGGCCAAGGAACCCTGGTGAGATGCATGGCTTGCTTGCACAGCCTTATCTCTGATGGCTTTACAGGCCAGGGAAAAAAGGAAGATAAGGAACCCCTGGTCGAAAGCAGGAGGCAGAGCAGCGTTCCTGCTGCTCGCTGCGACGTGCCGATGTCCCGGGTGCACATGGTTTCACAGCAAAGTCTCCCCGGCAGGACTGCACCCTACGCCTGCATGCACAGGGTAGCAACTGGGGCAGTGGAGACACTGCATTGACAGACACCATGAGCTCCACAAGCCCTCCGGGAACCAGTATTTTAGAGAGGCTGTTAAAAACCTTGCCGAACTCTTCACCTTTAGCAGCACGATGGCAAAATTAGCAGGGCTTAAACCAGCAGCAAATGGGGCCCTCCACTTTGGAGTGCTAATTGCACTGGGGGATTCTGGATCCCAGTCCCAAATGGCCATCGCGGGCCTGGCAGCTGACCTCATTGTCCAGCAAAAGTCATCTCCTTTTGTTCGGAGCAGCCGAGAAAGGTCACAGGTGGGGCCAGTCCTTCTTTGATATTCTACACTGCTTTCCCATTAGGTATCATTAATTTGATGAGCTTCAGCGAACCATAGGTGCCTGAAGGAATTTGAGGTTAAATATACCAAAAAGGAAAAAAAGGGGAGGTCAGTGTTTAATTAGCATCTTTTCCGTTAGGTCAACATTGGAGGCTTTCATATTCTCTTTGGAAGCAAAGTATTACTCTTAAATTTACAGGCAAGAAGGACCGTGGTACTGCTTTTATCTGGGAACTCTGGGGGCTATTTTTAGCAGAAAGGTTGTAAGAAGCTGCATGTATGGTTGTGAGTATATGAGTACACGCATCGCCCTGTAGGGACACTTCATCACCTAAGCCAGCAGCTGAGGATGGTATTTGGATCTAAAAAGAAATGGGGGAAACATTTGGGGAATATTTGGTCAGATTGCCACTTTTAAACGCACCAGCAGACACTGCCCCCAGCAGCATCAGCTCACCCTACAGAGCGGGAGGATCGGAGTTTCCCACCGCTACAAGCCCCTGGTCGCTGGAACGACTCCAAACCATTTCCCAAATCCCAGGGGAAAATGAGGGCAAGATCCTTCCTTCTGCCGCCTGTTTACACTGAAAGAGATTATGGTCAGGGCTGACTTTTAACACAGCACCAGCAAAATCAGTGTCCAAACTTGGCTGAAGGTACGAGGTGATACTACCTCAAGAAAGCTGGACAACAAGAATTTGAGGTCATGAAAAGAGTTTTGAGCTCTTGGGATCTGTTTTGGTGCCAGCAAAACTGGAGCCTTTTTATTTACTAATGTACTAAGACCCACTGCAGAATCACCAGGATCCCTCTAACTAGCAAAATCACTTGTCGAAATTTTGTAGAAGCTGGCACATTCCCAACAAAAAGTCTCACTTCCCCAAGTGGCCACTTTCCAACCAGAAATAATTAATTGAGAAAATCCCAGCCAGTGTCAAGGTTTTATTATGCCAGGACGCTACTGAAAAAGACAAAACGTTGACTGCGTGGCTCGCGCAGAGCTCGGCCCGTGGCACGGGGGCTCTCCCTTATCGCTGCAAGGCCGCATCCCCCCAGCGGGCAGCAGGTTTGAGATATGATGTGTGGGGCTAGGACGAGATTGGCAAGAGATGTCCATGCAAGTGACATTCCTGCGGCGGCGGGGGGTACAGTGACATCGGAGCACTTTCTGCAGCAGATAGATAGGATCAAGTTAGGCTGGCAGCAGATGCCAGTATTGCTGCTGAGAGTGAGAGGGCCCTGAGACACCGCTCCCAGCACACCCATAAATTCCCTCTCCCTTGTGACCCCAAAAAGCATTGGACCTCTTCAGGTCTTCAAAAGCTGCTGGGACTGGAGGGTGCCCATCAGTACCAAGGGGCTTGCACCAGGCTGAGGCCAGCAGAGAAGACCCGAGCAGGTCCCCGGGCTGTGGGACCACCAGCCCTTCCCATGGAAACCCCCGGCATCAGCAGCAGATGACGGGAGGCGTTTGGTCCCCGTGTGGCAGGGGGCTCTGTGGAGCCGGGGGCAGCCAGCGGAGGGCCTGCAGATCATTTAATAAATGGGCAACGTTGTACAAGTGTTTTTCAAAGTGCACGTCGCAAGTTGCCAAGCAAAATCCTAAACAACATCTGAAGTGTGCTAGAGAAGTGACATCCTTTCCAATAGAGAGGGCTCTGCTTTTTAAAATCCTGTAGCAAAATCAAGCTGTTTTTACAGAATAAAATCTGCCATGTGTGTTCCCAGACGTAAAGACACCGCAGCCATTCGCAGCAGCCCTCCTACAGCCCAGCAACACCTCATCGCTACCACTAACAGATAGGGGTAATCTTACATTTTTTCCTCCTTAATTAGTTTTGGCAAAGCTCCCACTGATTAGTTGTCTGGCAGGAAAACCAAGCTCGTATCGATGATTTTTCTCCCTAACTCACCGAGCCCCTTTCTGCTCCCATCCCCACATAGGTGGGACAGGGCAAACGCAGGCGAGCGGCAGCTTGGTGCTGCAGGGGCTCCCGCTCCCTCCGTCCCCGTGGAAAGCTTGTGAGACTCGAGCGGTGCAGCGCGACCACAGTCCCTCCGCACGGTGCCCCCCAGCAGCGGGGGGGAAGAAACGGGGAGCAGGGTGGGGGGGAATCGCCCCCGCGGCGGCTGCAGCGCCTGCTAATAGAGAAAATCCAGCCTGTCCCGTGCATGGAGAAATGAAGCCAGTGGAAGGAAAGCACGAGCGCACAGGAGCAGAGAGATCGGGGCTGATTTGTGCTTCCCAGGTGGAAAGTCTGGGCTTGCTGGAGTAGTTGGAGAAGCTTGGGAAGTCAGCGGCTTGCCCCGGGAGAGGCACTAGCTTTCCAAACTCCTGCCCAGGCGACCGCAGCCCACGGCTTCCCGTCGCCGAGCCGCTGCCGCGCTTCGCACTCACCTTGGCTGATTTTTATGTTGGTCTGAGGGAAAGCCTGGGTGGCGAGCAATGCCGCGGAGAGGACGGCGCACAAATCCCCCCTCATGCCCATGGCCGGCGGCCAGGCTTCCGCTCCCGGCTCCGCAGGCAGGCAGCCGCTGCTCCGTCGGGGCTGGACGTGCCACTGAGACGCCGGGGTGGCCGTGGGGGCGGCCGGCGCGCTGCACCCTCCCTCCCTCCCTCCCCGCGACGCGCCGGGAGGCTGGCCGAGCGCCCCGCCGCATGGCCGCCGAGGGCTGAGCCCAGGCGCGCTCGCCGCATCCCACCGCTCCGCAGCGCTACCCTCCCGCGGACCCTGGGGAAAGCGAGTGCCGGGGGGACCTCCGGCCAGACAGCCTTCATAACCCGCAAGGGACCTTACTCCAGCGAGTCGCTACCTACCCTCCTAACCGCTTCCCGGGAAATTAGTGATTTTGTGCCAGCAGATTTACGGGTGCTGGCCTGCCGGCACAGCAAGGCTTGGAAGGGGAGCGCACGGGGCAGGTCTTTTCCTTTCGGTGCCTGAAAAATGCACCCGTTTTGTCTGAGTGAGACTGGCAGCCCCTCAGATACGTGGCAGACTTGGAGAGATGCTGGGAGCTGCGTTAACGCAGCGAAACCTGGCGATGGGGGCAACGCGGGCACGCTGGCGTCAGCCAGGACTGCACGCTCCCCTCGCCCCGCGAGCCGCACGGAGGCAGGTCAGGACCCGTGGCTGATGAAGGTCTACCTTTACGCCAGGCTCATTTTTGCTGCCTTTAGTTGCATCTTTTAATCCATTACTGCCCCATTTTGTGCAGTCTTTTTGAAAAACAGGGGAAAGGCAGTGTTTGGCACACTCGGACAGCCTGGATGAGGAAACCTCCAGCTATGCTGCAAGGCCCACGCTGTTTCAGCAGCTCGCCTAGCTGCCGGGGCCATGCTGTTGTCACGCCGTCCTATAGCATCCAAAAGCCTTCAGCATCAAGCAGCAGTCAACGTTATGGATGCTCTAGCATCTCTTCTTTCTGTGGTCAAACTTGTAACTGGAAATAAAGATTTAAGATATTGTATAAAGTCCTTTTTTTTTTTTTTTTTTTTCTTTTTAAGCTGTTTCATCTGATGAGAGCATACAGGAAAGGGAAACAGAAGAGGTGCGAGAGTTGTGAAATTTTACAGTCCTGCTCCATTTCCAGCTGATGCCTTCAGCCAGCGTTGAATAAACTGCTTGGAAACACTGTCAATGTGCTATTCACTTTTTAGTCTTAGCTACAGATTTACATTTTCAGTATTTTCTGGGACTACAGTTTGGATGACCCCTGTTTTCACAGGCAAGATTCAGGAAGTAATAATTTGGGGTAACACAAAGCATTCAGTACAGCAAAATGCCCAGACTTATACCAGAGACAAAAGCGCATTCAATCAACTCTCACATTTTTAATTCTCTCTGCAGTTTATAAAGCCTTTCAAGAACACTCCTCCTCTTTCCTTAGGAGTTCCACACATTAATGTGAAACTAGACAGCCCAAGGGAAAGTCTAGCGATGTATCAGACCACTAAAAATAAAGGATTTCAGACTATTTAAAGACAACTGCATGCCTTCTCCCTTCTTAGCTGTACACCGTTCCTTGATACAGCTCGTGTTATAGGCTATCATCAACAAACCATGGAATAAAACGCTCCAGCTTATTAGCTTACCCCCAAAGCACAAAAGTTGATGCTTACCGAGAGCAGAGATCCCGAATAACTAATCCCAGCCCGTTTCTGACAGGCGCAGCCTCCGCAGCGTCTCGTCCCCCTCAACACAGCCAGCACGAAGGCTGTGCGTGCCGCCAGCGCAGCCCGGGACTGCGCCGCGGAGCAGCTGGCCACCAGCTTTGGCACAGCTCCGGGATGGCACCGAGGACACGCGTGCCATGCGTGTCGAACACATGGAAGCTCTCCTCTTCGACGTGCTACAGTACTGCTTTACTGACATTGCCTCGTGCTCCTCTCCTTCCAGCTGTGTCAAGTTTTGGCAGTGTACGTATGCGACCACCCCCTCTTCCTGCGAAACAAGGTAGACCATGGAGACCTTGTGGCTCCAAGGACAGCCTTGGGGGCAAGAGTCTATTGTAGGTTTTCTTCCCCCATGCTTAAGCAAAACACGTCACAGGTCTCATGTCAGCTTCAATGGGTGCACAGAGCTCATGCAGCTGCCCAAAACCACCTGCAGAAGAGTATCAATGGCAATGCTAGTGACTGCTAACCCCACCACCACCATCACCTTGTCTGAGCCTTCCCATATAACAGATACAGACTGGCTTCCTACCACGCTTGCTTGCCCAGGGTTCCCCCGGGGTTCCCTCTCCTCAGTGATTTATTGATGAGATGAACCAGGAGGAAAGACAAAGAAGAGAGAGATTTGCCACTGACTTCACTGTGGGACAGAGGAGGTGTTTTACCTGCAGGATTATCTTTAACTCACAGACAGGCAGATGAGAACTGAAAGCCATCATCCACAGAGGAGGCACTTGGAAAGAGGGACCTCAGCAGAGACCCTGAAGTAACCTCTGTCCCTGTCCCTGAAGCTTCATGCTCTTTCTCCAGCTGTGCTGGAGAACAGCTAAAAGCCAGGTGGACACGAGCAGCTGTGTGTGGCCACAAGAAGTGCAGGTGCTCACCTGGTGAGGTGCCATTCAACAGGTGACAGCGCGTGACCAAAGTAACAAGGGCAAACTCCTACCTGTGTTTACCCTCAGCCACATCAACCAAGTGATGGTCCAGCCACAAGGTCACCGAGGCCTTTCACCACCCTGTAGTCAAGGACATGTCAAGCTGTACCTTGGAGTGGGGTGTCTGTGCTGTCCCTCTCCCCCAGTCGCTGCAAGTTATCTTCTTGATGCAAAGAGGAGAGCACATCTCTTGTAGGAAACCACGGACACTTGAATCACCTGTTCCTTGGCCAAACCCCCATCATCGGCCAGTGCTGAAGATTTTCTGTTAAACACATGTTCAAAGACTGGGTGCTCTGAAATACCTGAGAAGAGCAGATGGGTGAAGAACAGACACTACGGCTCACGGTTCCCCCAGGGTTTTGCCACTGCCCTCTCCCATCTGATCACATTATGCCCCATGTTCAGAGCCCGATGCAGCAGCACGTCTTTGCGCTTGGAGCCCAGCAGCTCCGGCAAGGCCCCTCCTACTCTCCAGCTGCAGATTTTTGATGCTTTGTGTTGGCTTTGAGAAGAACTTTGCTCCTACACATCTTACCTTGTGTTTGCTGTGATTTCCTCCTCCATGATGGCAGGGTCGCTGTACCAAATTTAGCTGTCGCATGTATTATGCAGAGATCTGTGTTCAAGCACAGAGGGGAATGAAACACCCACAGCTCAACCTAAACCTGAGCAGGTTGCAGTCTGAAGGTGTCCTGTGGGGTCCCCGGCTGCAGAGCAAGCAAGCAAACCTGTACTCTGTGGCGCAGATACCCCGGGCCACAGCAAGGCTTATTGCCTATCACAGTTACATTTGCTGAGACAAGTGCCTAGAATTTTACTTATTCTTTTAAATGACTCACTGGTCCCTAACCGTAGCAGCCAAACAGTGAATGGAGATGCAACATGCGTAAGTACGTGCTGTTTTCTTTTTTTAAATCAAAATATTAAAAACACGAGAGGTAGCTGGAGCTCATTCTGGGCTGTGTTTGGTTAAATAGAGAGGATGGCTACCGCAGCCATAGCTGCTCCAGGCACCGCTCTGCTCTCCAGCCTCCCCGCGTCGAGGGGCCACGGGGGCAGAGGGAAAGCCAGGTCCACGCCACCACACCGGCCCTGAATGCCGCGCCGATTTGCTTCGGACTCATCTCCCCATGCAAGCGAATAGGGGGTCTGCTCTGCGCCAGGGCAGGCGGCAAGCGCGCAGGGCCGTACAGCCCGGCGGGGCCGCAGCGCAGGGACGGGGCGCGACCGAAACGCCCCGGGGCGGGCAGGGCACTCCCGCCTCTGCTCGCGCTGCAGGACAGCCGTGCGCAGCGGGTGCAAAAGGCCACGGGTTGTTATAGAGCAATTACACAGGTGACTTAGGGAGCAGGACAGGGCCAGAGCCCCGGGGCCTTCCTCCCACCTCTTGGGTTTGACCGCCAAAGCCCCGACACGGCAGCGGAGGCAACCCAGCGCCTGAGGCTTTCCATCATAACCTGGATAAACACTGCCAAAGACAGAACAGACACTTCTCTCTCCAAAATGAAGATACAGAAAGACAAATTCATGGATCAGCCCAGCTCCCTTCAGGCTGATGCCCTTTTCATTTGTTTTTTGAACAGACTGTAAGCAAGATACAAGCTATTACGCAGTCACAGCAACATTGATAAACCGAGCAATGAAAAAAAATTCATTTGGGGCCCAATCTTGCAAAGAACGGAGACCCACAGCCTGGTACAAAGCCTTTTTCACATCAGATTCCCACACTTTGGGTGTATTCTGCATGGGAGCTACCCCCGGGAAGAACAACACATTTGCTCCTCTTTTGGGACAAATCTGCACCAGCGCAGCTCCCCGACTGCTCCCCCGTGGATCGCCTGCGGTGAGCTAGAAGGGGGTAACCTCCAAGCTATGTCTTCCCTTGGGCCACAAACAAGACCGACTGACCTCAACATACAGATGAATTGTGTCACCAAGCATCACCTCAGCATACATGGCACAATTAAATAGATTTTTATTTTCAATAAATATACAATCTGCATCCTACCAGACAACACGCTATGAAAAAATGTACAGAAGCAGCCAACAGAACAGACAGCTTGACCGTAGCTACATTCACTTGGTGACTCGGAAAACTACCTCGGTTAATACACGGGACACGGAAAGAGCCGCTGCAGTCTGTCGGAGAATTAAAATTGCAGATTTGGGGAGTTCCTCACTGCAAAAGTCCCCTCAGCGGGTCTCTTCTGCACACCGTAGGAAAGGCTTTAAAAGACATGAGCTGGCTTTCCCCGTACACACGTTATCGGCAACGTTTGCTATATCGTGACGGTATCTACTCGACACACACAGGCTGCTATGCGGAGCGGCAGGGCACGGGACCGGTGCGGCATCGGCTGCGCCCGCTGCGCGGGTGCATCGGCGCGAGCGCACAGCCGCCCGCGCGCCCTGGCGCACACGTGCACGCGGACGCACTAACAGGGGTTAACTCTGTCACTAGCACAAGGACAAAACCGGCGTGGGAATCGATTTCACCACAGTCTACCGCTTAAAAAAATATCCTAGCCTAATCACCACGTTCACCAACGAGAGCACAAGGTACTGATATCTCCGAGAAAACGCGTGGCGGACGGGGACCGCCAGGGCAGCGGAGGCGGCTCCGAGCCCTGCCGCCAGCTCCGGGCCCCCGGCCGGCACATCCCGGCCCCGGCCCGCTCGGCGGCCGCCGCCGCGCCGCACGGGGCTAAAAATGGCCGCAGCAGTTCGGAGCGTCGGCAGGGGCGTGCGAGGGCGCGGGGGGCTCGCTCTTCCCGGTGGTTCCTCCTCCGCCGGCCGCTCCTCATGTCGCCTCGAGGGAGGCGGGGGAGACGCGGTCGCACTCCTGCCGGGAGCGCAGGCTGTGCCACTGCTCCACGGCCGTGCGGTGGGAGCCCAGCATCCGGCGCCAGTGGTTGGACTCGGGGGCGCCCGTGGCGTACTGCCCGATGACGATCCGGCCGATGAAGTCGTTGCTGCTCTTCACGTTGTGGCCGTACACTGGGAGAGAAGAGATGGAAACGGGTCAAGGCACAAGTGCACGGGAAGGTGCTCGTGGCCTCCGGGGCACGGAAAGTCGGAGCCAAGAGCTCAAAAGCCGAGCTGGGCCATCCAGCACCGCTCCAGCACCACGCTCGCCCCGTCCCTGCCGGGGCTCGGCCGCCCAGCACCGCACAGGGAGCCTCAACCCTCCCCCAGGACGAGCCCCGCTTTTGGCAGAAAAGCGCCTTCGTGCCGCACAGGCGGTCGGTGTGACGACGCGCTCAGGCACCAGGCACGGCAGCCAGGCTGGTGACATTTGGAAAGCGTTTCTAGAACAGATTTCGCAGAAACCGTAGCCAAGATGCCAGAATTGCTGGTGCATAACTTAGTACCTCAAAAACATTAGCAAGACCTAACTGGTAGTTTGGAAAGAATAAGATAAGCTGCACTGCCCATTAAAATACAGCTTAAATAAACAGGACCCTCAAAGCCACAACTCGCTAGGACGATGTTCAGCGAGAAGAGGCGAAGCAGAATTACACTGTGTAAAGAAAGGCTGAAATATTTGTCTAGGAGTGATGACATGATCAAACAAGCAAACCAGCACAGATTTGGGTAAATGAACAAGGAGTATTTCACACTGTTTTCCTCTAACGCAAACGTTAATGAACCGTTCTAATGATAACCGGTATCGTTCCCAACCCATGGACAAGAATCACACATGGACCACGCTGCCAGCGGGACGTTTATAAAGAAGCAATTTTCCATAATTGTCGCTACAGCTACTTGTTAAAAGCCCTGGAAAGGAACCAAGGGGGAGACATACACTGACCACCCTGGCCTTTCTATTGGCCTCGTCTCACGCAACAAAAGATTGCAGACAGCAATGAGCTGTAATTATGGGCCCGATCCTGGAAAATGCCGAGCACTCCCGTTGGGCAGGAGCGAAAGCACTTTGTGTTTTCCAAAATAAAGCCCCGCCTCGGCTCATTAGGAAGTTGAACAAACAGGCTGGGCGAGCTGAAGCCAGGATATCCACAGGCACTGGCTCGAACACGAAGGATTAAAAAAGCTTCTCATAAAAGGGAGGGATTTTTAAGAACAAATGACCGCAGGGGCTCCAAATCCACTGAGCGACCCGGACGCAGGCTTGCGGAGCGAGAGCAGGTTCAAGGGGAAGGCAGCCGGCAGGCAGCTCGACGGCACCGCTGCAGCAGCAGCAGCTCCCTGCCGCCGGCGCGGGAACCGGCCCTGGCGGCGCAGGCGAATGTGGGACCCCGCGCAGCACCACGGTCCGATGTGGACTGCAGCCGCCCAGGCAGCTCCGTCACCAGGCTCTCAACACCTCTTTTAGCCGGGGGTCTTTTTCAAGATTGCATATTTGCTATCATAATAATATATCTTGTGATTAATTAGTACTGTTTTAATGTGCGACTTAAGTATGTCTGCCATCTCCATATTTATGTAGAGTCTGATTACTAGCTGCTGTACCAGGAAGAAATGTGTCACTGACAAACATTAATGACCTAATGGCCGTTAACATCTGGATCACGCATGGTATCACACCCTGGTGATTTGGGTGCTGCCTGCTAGTGCAGGCACAAGCTAAAGCCACGCGAGGCTGGACCTGGCCGTAGACCACCTGCCAGATCCGGTGCACGCGTTTATGGGCTGAGAAGCTTGCACTCATCACATTACCTGGGGGTATCTTTGCTAATCTTGTTCCCTCTGCCCTTCTCGGCTGCCTCAGCAGAGACACCCGTAGCAGGGACTGCTGCGGGGACCTTCGCAGAGAGCTCTGCTGCCGTGGCCCTGGCGCCTCCCGCGTCGGGGCTACTCATGGATCAGCTCAGCCAGCTCTAACCCAGCGGTGCTCTTGGCCATGCACACAAACCTGTCAAAGGTTCCCCATCATTCCCAGTCCCAAACCCTAACCAATCATTCCTCCAAATTAATGCACTAAAAATATGACATTAAAACTCGGAGCATTTCAAGTCTATCTTTAAAGTAGTTAGCAATGAAGTTGAGGCACATCGTCACGTTAGGAAGCCCGAGTCTGTCCCGACTGCCACCATCATTCCTCTGGGGGCAATGCCATCAGCTCTCGCAGACATACCTCCGAGGAAGTGCCAGCACAAAGTGGACAGCCTTGTTTTATCTGGAACGGCCATCTTTTGAGTGTGCAGTGAGGATTTTTAAGCCATCCATCTCTAACGAGTACACAGCCTGTCAAAGTTATTAACGAGCTCTCCTGCAAGGCAATGGATCACCAATGTAGCTGGCATGACTATGCTAAATGCCCTGCTATGACTTATTATCCTAAAGAAAACAAATATTATGATAAAAAACACATAAAAGTACCCCAAACCAAATGTCTCCTTAATTTTTTATATAGGCGTATTTCCTTTCTTCTTTTTTTCCTTCTGTATTTCAAGAAGGCAAGAAGATGAAGTCTAATCCTGGGAGACAATACCAAGTAATTCAAACTATAAAGTCCTAAAGGCCATCAATTAATCACAGTTTAAATTAGCAGCAGCAAAGTATCCCAGGCATACAAATTCTTCAAAAATAATTCATGTCAGGACTGTAAAATGAGTAGATGTGTTAAATGCGGGCACCAGCTATTATACTGTTGATCCAATTATTTTGAATTCCTATGACTGAAAGTGTCTTGCTCAAAATCCTAGCTTTTAAATATTAAAGCCTTTTTTTTTTTCATTCTAATGGAACTGTTGGAATCCATAGGACTCATCTCTTCATCCCTGCTGAAGAACGTGAATGCTAATCTCATCGTGTCAGGTAATTACCATGTTGATTCCTTTAGGGTATTAATGTGCTAATTATACAAGCACTGTTGCTTCCATCATTAACTAGTTTAGGTAGCACAGATGTAGACTTACTGCTGAAGAACAGGGAAGAGATTTTCTGACGGGAGCTTGAAGGCCAAATGCTTAATCATGACCCATTTGCTGACTGTAAGAGATGGTGCTATATTCCACCCTGTGGAAAAAACCTGCATCTTCACCACAGCAGCTACCTCACAAGATAAGATGTCTTTGTGTGTCAACAATTCAGATTCACTTAACAACTCACAAATCTTCAGAATTCCAGGACATATCTTTCCTGGAGGCTAATTGCTTTTTTCTACTCTTAAAATAGTCAGCATTTGCTGAGCAAATCTGTTGATGGTTCAGGTGCATGGATCTACTGTATGGACCTTACCCAGAAGAAGGTACTAAAGTTCCCATTGTGAAAATAACCTTTTCTCTGACCACGTTCAAGAACACTTCCCTGTTGCTGTCACTGGTTCTTCCAAGAAGAGCTTGGGAAGAAAAACTGTAAGAGTCCATAAACACAAGTCAGAAAAGCTGAAGGTAAAACGTGGGTCTCTGCCAGCTGCACCTTGCATACAGCAGACCGGGTGGGTGCTGGGTGTCAGAGGCTCCAGTCCCAGGGGCACAGAGGGGCTTCAGCTCTTGTCGACTGCATGCTCAACTGCTTTGCTTTACTTCCGCTGCAGCTATTACTTCTTTTCTCGGTCAAAGAGACGAGGAACCTTGAACACTGACTGACACACGCTAGCCATCCTCTTTTATCACCCTATTTGTACTCCATTCAGTGGCACGCGTGCAGTCTGCTCAGAAGTCCAGCAGAAGCGGCTAATGTCTCATTCCCTTTGCAGGCCCCGAATGCACCGTAATGTGCTCATGAGAACTCTTGGGTGCTCAGACGTGATCCAAAAATGACAACTTTTCAAGATATAATGACAGCTGCACGTTATTCTTGGGGCAAGCCCTGCTCTGGCGGGAAGGAAACCTGCTCAACAAGGCGAGCGTCTGACCTGGGAACACCTGTGAGGACGCAAAGCCTGCAGAGGTGCAGGAAGGCACCCACCCCTGGGGCTGAGGCCCGTACTGCCAGCAGCCGGGGCAGCTCGGCGGGCGCGCAGCCTTCGGGGAGGCAAGGAGCGGGTGCAGTGCAGTGCACGCTCCAGCTACCGTCCCAGCTGCGGTGAAGCCAACTCCACATGTGCTCATGCCTTCAGCACTGGGAGGAAAAGAGCTCCAGCTCTTTCTTTTTCGACTCCCACAAAGGGTACAAGTAGGCAACTACTCACCGTCGAGATCCGTGCCCATCGAGAAGGCACCCACGGGCCCAGGTTGGCCTCCCGTCTGCCGCTGACTGGGTGCTACCACCAGGACCGGCGCGGCAGCAGGCAGGAGACCACAGCAGGCATTTCTGTTGCACAGCGAAGGCCTCCCAAACCGAAGCCTAGACAGGGCCGGGAGATACGAGCACCGCGTCCCGCCTCGGCCTCGCGGCCCCGTGACCGCGCTGGCCCGCCTCGGCCCCCGCGGCCAGCGGGTGAGGAGCCGGGCGCTGCTCCCCGCTCCCCAGCCAGGTTACACCACAAACGGACCCAGCAATATTACCCGATGGCTGAGCATCCCCCTCCCGTGCCTGAAAGGCGTTCAGACTAGGTTTCAGATTAAAAGTGCTCTCGGCCTCGAAAAACAGTAACTGCGAAACCCTTCAGAAGCGCAAAATGAGGTAACTACCATTTGGGTTTCTCAGGCTGGCCCAGACTCTGGTTTACAGACAGGTAGGCACTGTTTTCCATTTAAGAAACCTATTTTCCTGACAGAAACTGCACACCTGATCTCATGAGCTCTTTTTCCACCATCGCAGTAATTCACACAATAACGACATCCATTTCCAGGCCAACACAGAGCAAAAAGCAATTAAGGAAGCAGAGGTCAAACCAATTCCTTCTGCAGCTGCTCTTTACCGAGCATTGCTTTTGGAAACAGAAAGGCTTCTTTAAAAAAAAATAAATCTGTTTATAATGAAAATGCTGAAATATAAATCAAAATTGGGTTCACTTATGCCCATTAAAAGGGTTGAATTCTTGAGGGCAAGCAATGTGATGCAAATGAAATATTTGTACGTTATATATTTATTGATGCTTTCTTCCTAAACGTGCCACCCCTCGGGTGTGCTGAACCCCTCGCTCTCTGCGCTGACTGTGCCACTGGGCTCCTGCCCATGGTGGGAGCAACCACGATCTTGCTGCAGGATCACGACTTCGAAGGAAACTGTCCTCTGTGCATGGGTGTCCTCAGAGCCGTTACGGCTCCAGGCTTGAGGGCTCCAGACAGTCAGCAAAACGAACAGGTTCTCCGAGGATGTGGTAAGGCCGGGTCTGCCAAGCTCTTCTGCAGACCTGGCACGTGAGACACCACAGCACTTACCACTCCCCGATCCAGCGCCCGGCTGTAGCTCCAGCACGAGCTTTCCCTTGTCTCCCACCAGCCTTGATCACATGCAATTGCTTGTAACCAGGTCAACAGTTTTGCCGGTCACTATGTAATCTGGTGCTCCCTTCTGACCCAAGAGCCTTCTGCTGAATCGTATCAGTCTGGGGACCTGACTCAACCCAGACTCCCTCCACCTCCCACTTTGCTTCTGCACCGAGACATCCAAATCAAGAACTTCTAAAGGGTATGACTGCAAAGTATTCATGATTTATGACTTAAGTGCAATAGTACAGATTAAGCTAGTATTTAATTCATCCTTCGAATGAACACAATAGCAGCCCTGAAATAACCAGGAAGAAGCACTGATTCACAGTATTTCCTTCAGCTAACTTCAAGGCAACGAGTAGCACCACTGATGTGGACAGGGACAAGCTCACGCAGAAGCCCCTTGTTCAGCTGGGGCCACAGAGCATCGGTGTCCCCCCAAAACCCCGCGTCAGACCTGCCCGAGCAGTTGCTCAGCAGTCACTGCGGCACTGTGCACTACCGAGCGCAGCCACGCAGGAGCTCTGCTGCCGCCTGCCGGCGCTCGGCCCCGTACCCACGGGACGCAGCGGTCCCCGCAGCCCCCTCGAGCGTAAGGGCCCTGAGACCAGGGCAGGCAGAGACATCTGCACTTACAGGAGTGACTGGGAGCTCTGGCACAAATAATCTGACTCTTTCCCAGTCACCTACAATATGATTTCTACCATTTCGCTCCAAGAGAAAAGAGAAATCACAAGCAGGAACCTGTCTCTGTTTTCCATCTGCGCTCTCATTTAGGCTAGACATCAAGCAGACATCTTCACCTATTTTATGCCAATTAGCTTACTTACAGTATATGCCACCCATTCTCTTAACAATTTCCCCAGAAGTTTTGTTTAATGCAACCTTCTTGCCTATTGCATATTTTAAAAGGCCTTGAATAATTGAACGCCACTGTGCAGATCGCATGCATCCAACTCACACATGACATTGCACCACAACAGACTAACCAGTGCGATTACCCAGCCAGCCCATGGATACCTGGAGGTATTTCCTGGCAAACCTGAACACAGCCATAGGAACAAACCCCATCACGCTCTTTTCACACAGCCCCTCAGCAGAGCGTACAAGTGACATTTCATTCCCCATCCTTCACCAGCAGGACCCGGGGTCCAGCCTTTGCTGAGCTGGCTGGTGAGCTGTGCCCATCAGCAGCGGGCCTGGCAGGTTAAACGGGTCTGAAAACTACTCCTGAACTGCTTGACATCAATACTAAAAAGCTATTTAGCACAAAGAGCATGCTATTAGGAACAGCCGACCAAAGGACTAATGATACGTGCTATGAAAGCCACAGCTACAGAGTAAACTGTGCCCTTTGCTCCTTCACTGAGGCCCGTAATATTTGGTAAAGAAGACAGAAAAGTAGGGGAGAAGATGCAGTGCTTTCACATTTATCAATCTAGTCTCCATCAGGCTCTGATTTGCATGCAAAATTCGCTTCTCAGAATTTCCTTCATTAAGCTGCTCCCTGCAACATCTGCAAGCGCTGAGCTGTGGGTGAAGGTTTAATCGCTGGAGCCAGTGACCGAGTCCGTGCTCGTGCACTGGGCCTGGCAGGGCAGGGAGCACCTGCACCTCCACCACCCATCTGCTGCTTCACATGGGGAAACACCACCAAGTCAAGGAAAGTCTCTTTCTGGAAAACCATTTCTCCCCGCCTTGCCCTTCCACAAGGGCAGCCCGGTGCTTTTGCTTGCACCACCTAAGGGAGCAGCCACCACTGCCCCTGCCGGCGGTGGTGCTTCAACATTCTGCCTTCTGGGTCTGGCCTCAAGTGGAAAGAAGAGCAGAAAGTCCTGCAGGAGAGAGCAGGGGCCCAGGGAGCAGGGGAAATGCAAATGAACAAGTTCCTCTCGTTGAGGTCTCAAGGACACACAGGGATGACATGAAGTTAGCTCATCAGGATAAACTGGAATAAGGGATTGGATGCATCAGCAGTGTTATTGCAACAGCCAGGAGGATACTGAAAAGGAGAAGGTGCAGGTAGGTTATTCACCTTCAGATATATATATTTTTTAAATATACTTCAACTCTCTGCACCACAAGCCCAGATCCAGGAAAGCACATGAATGACTTCATGCATATTTTATATACGTCACTGGGACTTCCCATGCAGTTGAAGCCATTCACAGAAACAAATGCGTTCCCACAACAGGACCACACCAGACAGCCGTCCCTTCCTCCCAGCACCATCACACCCCTTGCCAGCCTTCCTCCTACAAGAGCAAGCTAAAACCTCGCTCCAGAAAGTCCTCCATCACTGCCAAGCCATGCCTGCGTGCAGAACAGGCGCACGGTCGGCCTCCGCTCCCTGCTGCCGCAGTGTTATTTGGGTCGTACACCCCAGCTGGGAGCCAGGGCTTGGTCACGCGCAAAGGCAAGACCAGAGCTGTCCCCCAGCCCAGAAAGGTTGAAATAACAGAAACGCAGCGTGACACCAACGTTTGTCACACGGAAAGGACAATGTGCACAGTGGAAGCGGCTTCACATGCCGTTGCTCCTCTGTGCATATCAAAAACAAATAAGAAGGGGGAAAAACAATGTATAAACTGCTACTTGACATTCTCCCGGTTAAGTGGCACTCCATAGTATTCACAACAGCAAATCAATTACATGAAGGCAATTTCTTTTCGCTGTGCCCGATCATTTGTTTTCTAATTAAACAGATCTAATCAAACTGGAACCATCACCCAGAGAAGTCAAGATATACACAGAAATTAAAGCAGATATGCACAGAAATTAAAGCAACGACCAGAGAAACGCAGGGCTCGGCGCGACGTGCACGGCAAAGCTCCTGGTGGCGGCGGCATGTATGGGGCCAGCCAGCGCGGGGCGCACCGGCCAGCCGGCGGGGTTATCCTCTCAGCCAGGCCACATCAGCCGTGACATTTACACCAACGTCCACGAGGAGTATTTCACACCGAACATTTAGAAGGGAAATACCTAAGCCATCGCAGGCAAGGGCGTTATGTTATCAGTTTTATGTCAGGCGGCTGTATTAGGAGTGTTGGAAACAAACAGAAGAGAGAAGAACCTGGCAGCATGAGGAACTATAAAAGCTGTAGTTATACCTGAAGGGCCTTCAATGCCATCTGGTTTTCCATAGCTTTGGAGGCAGACTGGACAACGTGGAGACCCTCCAACAGGGAAACACCAGTGCCTACCCCAGCATCTAAAAACAAAGTCAGCCACGACTGTATTGGAGAGGCAGACTCCACCGTCACACTCGTATATACCCTCCGGCAGATTTGGGACCATGGACAAGCGCTTCATCTCGGGAGACTGCTTTGCCACCTAGCGTGGCTATTGCCACAGGGGTTTTTCCTCATTTGATACACAGAAAGGTTACGGCCTAGTAAGAAATTTCAACGATTTCTTTCACCGTGGCGTGAAGAAAGCAAGATAAAACATTGAGGTTGAGGGCACGACACTGTTTAAATGAATGCACTTGGCAAAATCAGCAAGCACTGGTGATCAGCCTGGAGAGATAAGGTTTTGCTCATTTCTTTAGAAGAAAAAGACTCCAGAAAAATTCCAGAGACCTACAGAAAAATCAGTTTCTGCTATGTCTACAATGATGTACAGACTCTGATGTTGCAGACTTCTTATTAACAAATTTAGTCAAATTGAAGGCTCTAATTTTGCCTTCTAAGTAGGCAACAGATTGGCTCAGGAAGCATAAACATCTTGTTGCTTTCATCAGTATTAATACTGTTTCACTCCTCCTCATTAAAGCAGTCACCCTGATGTGAAAAGCCGACCCCATTCCCAGAGCACCTTCCCCAAGTGGCATCATACCAGGGGTGAAGGTCCTGGCTGCAGGATCTCATCCAGCTTCTCTGACCGAACCAGGGACCAAACCTTGCTGATGGTCTTGCTGTTACCTGCTCCATTTTGAAAAACAGCAGTGCTTCTGTTTAACGGGAAAACCAAAAAGCCACAAATGGGGATCTGCAAGATGGGCAGCAAAAGAAACCTTCTCCCTCTCATGACAATATCAAAACCTGTGCAACATATCCATTGCAGAGAGGCTCTGCCTGCCAGAGCAGTCGGCTTGACACCATTCATAGCAAAGCCTGAAACATTCCCAACATTTTGGGAGGAAAACAATTAATTCAGAGCATGCCGCACGCTGGCCAGCACAACACAGGCCCTGTGGGTAAGTATGGCTGCTCGAGGCTTTGGTCAGCAGAGGGAGATGGTGAAATCTCGAAGGATTTGAGTTTGGCACGTTCTTCACAGACTGATATACCCTAGAAACAAGTCTAGTATTATTTGCAGCCCTAAGGAAGGGCAGGGTCACATTTTTGAAAGCACACAAATGCTGAGTGCTCCAACTTCCCAGACAGCATTCATTATACCCAGACTCTCGCTGTGGTTTCCAGAGAGTCAAAGTGGGCTATTGTGTTACCAAATCCCCCCCCAAAACCCTACACCGAGTTCATTAGCATCCTGCTTCATTAGCAGCTTTCCAGTTTTGACCAAGTGCTTCCATGGAAGCATCATCTGCTGGTAAACTATGTAAGTCACTAAGACTCATTAAGCCTTCCTATCCTTAACTGCATTAAGCAGGTTCCTGAAGGGGACTTCACGCCTAAGTAGAAGGGGAAGCAAAGGAGAACAGTATCTTTTTACTGCAGTAATTTGCCAAAAGTATCATGCCAAAATCAGGAAGTGCTTCATACCGCCAGTACTGCGGGATCTTTTACAGGAGAGGCACTATCTGATTATTTTTATAGCAGGTCTTATATTTCTGAATGCTTTTTCCATCTTCTAAATTCAATCCTGTGCCTGGAAACAGACTCAAGGGGGTGCCGCTCAGCAGTTCCTCAAGGCCCAGGGAACCCTACCCCCCTTAGGAAGAAGAAGGGCGCTTGGACATTTGCTTGCTACTTGTGCTCATGCACTGCTGTACGGTCTGCAATGGGGGCCTGCGAGGGGGGCCGGCATCAGCTCCCACCATCTGAAACACCAGACCACCCTAATCCGGCACAGCAAAGACAAACGCCTCTCTGATAGGGAACTGCTCTTGCCTGCATCGCCTGCCAATCAGGGCTTGCAGGATAACCGAGTTCACGGTATTGAATTCTGGCCCTGCTCCAGCCACAGCTGCTGGGCGACGCAGGTAGGATTCACATTTCCCTCTGCCCACCAGATACAGAGAGATTTAGTCCTCCCTCCACACTGGCTTTCCCACAGCCTGATGGGTCTGGACTGGAAAAACCCAAGTTGTGCCGTTAGAGCAATGACGTTGCGCGGCCGCGGAGCACCGTGCTGCGCTCGCTCTGCATTCCCGCCCGACGCTCTTCACTGCTCGCTCAAAGCTGCGCCTTCTTCTTTGCGTGGCTTGGGGCTAGAGGTGAGGATCTTTTGCTGCCAGCGTATTTCACCCTCCCCTCCTCCCGTCACCCAAGAGCAGGCGTTGTCCTCAGAGGACCTGCTGGGTCACGTTGCGTGGCTGCAGGGCCTGGAGAACAAGCAGCTGGGAACGTGGGAGGTGCCCAGAACAGCCCGTCTTTTCGCTAGACCTCAGCAAGGACCATATGGTGTCCAGTGCATAAACACATGAAGTATTTTATAGCACCAGACACAAAGGCCAGATTCTCATCTAAATTAAACAGGTATAAATCCTGAAAAAATTCTGTGATAACATCAATGCTTTTTTTCCCCTTTGACTAAGATAGGACTACACAGGCTTAAACACAGACGAGATTCCACCTCTGAGCTCCAGAGATGTGGAATATATCGATACCACTATGCTTCAGAAACACAAGGCTCTTGCATACATCAAGGCGCAGTTTTCTAGCAATAAGTTACCTAATTATCTATCCATCTAAGAGATGCTATGGTGCCCAACACAACAGCATTTCAAAACAGAAACCACCTCTTCTTCCTGTGTTTCAGCACAGAAGAGAAATAGTTTCATTTGCCTCATATGTTAGAGAAGAGAGTTGTGGGTTTTTTTCTGTATATGTGAGCAAAAGACTAAGTGCCTGAGTATTTTCTGAGGGAAATAAAAAGCAACAGGAGGAACGAGATACAAGCATCTGAAACAGCAAGGCAAACTGTGGGTGTATAATGACCCCAAACACATTGCGTTGCCACCCCTGCAAACCAGCTCCTAACGATGATGCTGACGCTGCTGTGCTCGGACATCTGAAGGTCCTGCTTTCGCACAGCCAGGCAACTCAAAGTTCGGGTGTATTTCTGGAGAAGCCTGAGGCTAAAACCATCATCAGCCTTCAACCTGTTCAGCTAACTGGAGCATTTGGAAATCAGCCTGTTAATAACAAGATGCTGCTTGTTATTATTGGAAAAGGCTTGGAAAAACCTCGACACCTCTGCAACCCATCCGTGTGATTTATACGAGTCTTGTGCAGCTCAGGCAAACACCAAGAGCATCAGCCCGTCTCCAACAGCTACTCCGCGAGCCTGGAGTAGGTGCCAGTAGTCTAGAGCCAACAGACAAAAACGAAGAACAGTTTTAAAGTTTGAGGAGCTTCCGCCACGTTCTCATCAGTCAGAGGTGAAGCCAGAGCCAGAGCTCAAGGTGTCTGTAGGCCCAACTGTGGGATACAAACTGACAATTAGCTTTATTTCAAGCCGTGATGGATAAACGTGGGTTTGTGATTTGAAGGCTTTGATACGGCGGTTTGTGTCTCTGCCTGGCTCGGGCTCACGTGGAAGAGTGCGAGGTGCGGTGCTGGCAAACACTCCCGGCTTCAGCCCGTCCCCTACCATCTTTTCTGCTAGGTAAGGGCTGCTCTCCTCCCCTCTCCTTTCACCAACAACGATTTAGCACCAGAAACCTGTCATATGGATCAATACCGCCCCAAAACATTTTCTAGCAAACATGCAAAAAATGCTCATAAGAGAATGTACAAAATCAGCCTGTACCAGACCATCTTTAACAACCACAACCGTGAAGAGCTACAGCAGGGCAGGGTTGTGCTCACTGGTGTCTATTACTGTTATTAGTGATCATTTATTCCAAGCCCAGATTTGCCTGAAACAAATCTTACTCTCTGACAGCCAGTCAGGATTTCAAGGAAGACCCAATTCTTCTCCTCTCAGCTCTAATGGCACAAAAGAAATGAATATCCTTAAACAACAGGCAGTATTTTTTTCAAAAATTCAGGCAGTATTTATTGCAGTCAAAGCAAACTGAACTACCCAAAACTGCACCACTGGCAGCAGATACCAACAATAAATTTTTTTCTCTGAAAATTCAAACTTCATTAAAGGGTCCTTAAATTTTCCCAAAGGCCAGGGAAAATGGGAAATGAGGTAATACAGAAACAAAAGTATATCGCTATTGACAGCGATTTATTTTAATCAAGTACTCTCTATTAACTAGAAGTTAATTAGAGCTCTGGGATAAAGCATCAAAGTGATCTAGGGGTCTGAAGACAAGAACCATTACAGCATTTAGGTGCACAGAGACACTTAATGGAATTGTCAAAAACCCTGTGGTATCCAGCAGCCTTTGAAACCAAGGGGATGAAGGGTTCAAAATCTCACTATTCAGCAGGGCTTGCTCAGGAAAACTTGGCCCTAAACCATTACAGAAAACAGAGACGTGGTCTCTTTTTACTGAAAGGTGGTGAGAATCCATCCTACAGACGGCTTGGAAGAGAGAGGGCCTGTGAGCTGCGTGGGCCTCGGTCAATATTTATTATAAAGATTTCATCAGCTGTCACGCACGCATCGACAACCACAGCCAGCGCCAGCCCCGTCCCCAGAGCAGCAACGAGCAACCACTGCGCGAGCCCGTCCTCCACCCCGTGGCAGACTGTCCTCTCCGGAGTGCGGCGAGAGGAGCCCACCGCGGCCCCGGCTCAGGGCAGGCTCCAAAGCACCTTGCCTCCCCGCGCTTGGGCAGCACCCAGAGCACCCAAGCGATCCTTCCCTCTCCAGGGGCCCTTGCTGGCTCACGAGCGTCAGAGATCTTACTATCTAAACATGCAGAAGAGCTTGTTTAGACAGAGAAAGACACACACAGTCACCACAGGACCTCCGGGACAAATACATTACGTAACCGTAGGCATTAAAGGTTGTATTTTAATATGGTAAGTGATCAAAAGACGTTAACGAGTCACCAAGATGTGGTTTGCTTTGGAGGGTTAATGCGTTTTATTGGGCCATCTGGGCTTTACTGCAGCGCAAACAGCACGGCCGATTATTAACACCGTTATAATCATTAACAAAACACCGCAGTGCTTGGATTGCAGGTGTCGTCTCCCTTCCTGCCGCGCAGCCGAGTCTCTCTGAAGGCTGGACTCGGACTTAGAAGGCCTGCCTGGCCCACCACCCATCCGCTGGGAGAGCGGGGCAGCTTCCCGCCCCAGCATCCGGCCCTCGGCAGCGCCCGGGTCGCAGCGGCACCTCAGCCTCAAACACCCTTTTAGCGCCTGGAAGGGATCTCAGGGCACCACCCCAAAGCACCAGCTGACAGCCCTGCTGCCCAGGCCACCTGCCACCTGCCCCGGCCCGGCCACCAAGCAACACCTCTGCTCACCGGCGGACGCGGCCATGAGGACATGCCATCCCTCAGAGCCTGCCCAATCCGTCTGGAGAGGCAAAGCTACGACCTAGGAGCGCTCAACCGGAGGATGGCAAGGGGGGGATGTTCACAAAAATGGCAAGTAAAAACCAACCGACCAACCAACCAACCCTGTGCATTTCTCTTACAGTTTGTATATGGATGCTCATTACCTAGGCAACATGTTTGATGGTGTAAATTAAAATCAGACATCTTCTCCACTAGCTGTTGCCTCACTAATTGTCTTTTTTCTGTCAGGGCATTAGGCTCCATTATGAATATCAACAGCTTTCCTGTCTGCGGCCTCTGCCGATTAGGAGCTGTCTCGAGCGGGTGTCCTCAGAACCGTCCCCGACCCTGGATGTCTCCTCCTGGAGCAGACACCTCCACCCGCGTTCAGCCCACCTCATCTGAGGCACTAAACCGGCACACCCGAGTTCAGAGCCTGTCTGCCTTAACCTCCTTTAACACAGCCAACGCAGACAGACTGGTATCTCCACAGTGTGGCCCAGGCTTCGGCTGGATCCCCCTCGGAAGGCACACACGTGTGTGCGTGTGCACGCTTGCGCGTCTCTCTTTCTCTCCCTCCGTGACCACAGAGGTGGTTCACAGTGACTAACCTCCTAATTTAGGCACTGCAGGGAAGTGAAGCTGTGCCCATCACCTAAAACTCCCCGTCATCCACCTTCGACACACCAGCAACTTTCCCCTGCCCTCCAAAAATCAGCCACAAGTTGGATATTTAGGGAGACAACTCCTGCGAGCATCTGAGACGGGAGCAGAGAAGGCAGCAGACGGACAGCTTGTACAAGGTGTTCTGCACCAAGGTGGGAGGAGAAGCATTTTGGTTTGTAAATGCCAGTAATTTACAATGTTGAATCCTAATATGCACAAGGACAGGAACTGGTCCAAAATCCCCCAAATCTTGACTAACGCAGAGTTCAATCTGTGCACCTTACTTTGCAAAGATGCTAAGCACACACTTACAACCTGTAGTTAGACTGGCCATACTGAGACCACGCATTCAACGTACCGCTCTCCAGAGCATTAGAAGGAAAACAGAAGGAAGAAAGGTGATATACAAAAAAGGTGTCCACACTCCATGTCTGACATTCTGCACACAGTCTTCTTAAAAGTCATGGGGAAACTGCATGCAATTCTTACCACAGTGCACTGAAAATCAGTTTGATTTGAGATGCACAAGAAAAAAACATGAAAAAAAAAATTAAAACTTACTTTGTCTAGCTGGTGCCTCACTTTGCGGTGTGGTACCAGCTACACAGAGAGAGCCAGGAGCCTCAGCTGACACAGCCTGGCACAGCTCCACGACCGTCAGCTGAAGCCAAGCCAATGTAAAGACAGCTGCAAACTCGGTCCAAAATATGAAGCCACTAAAAAGGCTGCTTTAAATTATTGAAGGTATGCTCACTTCTGGCTCCTGTGACTGCTTTTGCAGCTCTCTATCCATTCAAAGCATCACCAGCCACCCTTCAAGCAGGATTATTTCCCTTTTCAATTGGACTTTGACTCAACACAAATTTAATTAACTGACCTAATGGACTAGACCTGTGGATTTAAGGAAAAAAAAAAAAGCCCACAAAACAGACAACAAAAAAGACCACTGCAGAAAAAAAAGAAAAAAAACTATAGGAAAACCCAGCAACAACATGGCTTATCCTCCTGCTTTGCAGAGATGCAAAGTAATAGAAGGTCTGGGCTCCACTCCTCACATTACAAGGCACAGGTCCTCCACTCTGGCAACCATTTGCACTTTACCACCTTTTCATGGAGGATCCCAAAGCACTTTATGGGCTTTAAGC
The DNA here is from genome assembly GCF_036417845.1 of Apteryx mantelli. Classification (NCBI taxonomy): domain Eukaryota; kingdom Metazoa; phylum Chordata; class Aves; order Apterygiformes; family Apterygidae; genus Apteryx; species Apteryx mantelli. The sequence continues at coordinate 12,137,895 of NC_089993.1, forward strand.
TGCACAACACACTACCCAGCCATGAGAAAGCCATGCAGGGAGTATGACCCTCCCTGCCCCAGAGCTTCAGCCAACCTGTGAGCAGGCCTGGCTTGTATTTAGTTTATTAAAAGCACGCGCATTTGCAGAACACGAAACTGGTGCTACGTTTCGTCGTGGGGATACAATTGCATTAATGTGCAGAGTTTTAACCATTTACGCTAGCACAGAATGTAGCTCAAATCTTTATCGCCATTGAGTCCCCTTATTCCCACATCACTATAGGTGTCCATGAAGGGTTCCTTGGTCAGCCTCATCCAGAAAGACTGTTGTCTCTACAGCTCTCAGCATCGCTCACCACCTATCTCAGACACCAGACCCAACCACAGCAAAAGCAGCTCGCCCAGCGGCGTCCGCGGTAGTGCGGTGCCCGAGCTGCGTTTCACCCTTCGGGCTGAGGAGGACCACGAGAACCTGGCCCCACGCTCCTCCAAACGTACCCATGCCAGCACACGCTAGGGCTGCCGCCCACGGTTTTGGCCTGGAATTATTTACTGCGACTTTCAAAGCAAAAAAACACATTACTTAAAAGTGAAGCAACCACTTCAAGGCATGTCACAAATCCAACTGCATCACAAATTATTATGAATCAGCTAATTTTCGAGTGACTTCTTTCAAAAAAAATCCATTTGCACTAAAAATATCAAACATCCACATATTAACGCCAACTTCATCAGCTGCAGCAATGAGCAGTATATTCCACTCATCCTTCCTGATTCCCCAGACCTGATATTTTGTGTTTGCCTTTTGTTCTTCCATGAGAAAAAGGGTAAAACAAATGAGTATTTCACTTCTGTCACAAGATCACCTGACAGAAGATGCCAAGAACAAATTCATCACTGCGCAGGAAAGGTATATTCGGGATGACGTGCATGCAAAGCCCTGATTAATTATAGACTTTTCGCTGAGGAAATCTCTGAGCATGAAGGGCAAGATTTAAATTGCTGATCAGCATCACTTCTGTTGTGACATGTTTGGAAACAAACTAACGGGTTGGAATTAGGCTCCTTGTACAGGCTGCAACATCTGTTTCTCCCATGTAAGAAACAGAATTACTTCAAAATGTTTTTTTTCAGATGCAGATTCTTGCTCTTCTTCACAAGACGGTGAGTAACAGGGGTGGGACATTTGGAGGGAGAGAGTTTAATTTATGCAGCACATCAGCCCAGAGGGGCAGAGCAGCGAGGGTGGAGGGCAGGCCCCGGACCGGCCGCCGCTCGGCCCCAGGCTCCCTCGGGGGTGCCGCGGGCCGGGACTCGCTGACCCAACGCAGCCCCTCCGTGCTGCCCACCGCTTCATCGCTGCGCTCTGCTAACTCTGCTCTAAGCAGCTGCCCAAATTGCCAGTTCCTACTGCATGTTTTCATGCCTAGAGAACAAAAATAACAGATTCAGAAATTGTTAAAAATAATAATTCCCACCCGAAGCCAATTCGGGCCATTCAGCAATCGCTTTTCTTCAGGCTGCTTTTTCCCTTTCTTAACACTGCACGGTTCAGACCTGCAACCAAACACCCCCGGCACTGACCACGAGCTTAGCTCCGGGGATCCCGTCTGGCCACAGGCCAGGACACGGACTAAGCAGGACACCTCGGCAGTGCCTCCCAGGGCTCAGCGCCGAATCCCATCCCCGTACAAGTACAGACATGAACACACCAGCTGATGACACAGGGGATGTCAGCAGCAAGCACCTATATCTGTACCATCTCAAAGGCAAAGTATGGCAGGTATCAAAAGCTGTCTTTCCCAGCATTTGGTTTTTGGGATCATTCATTACTTAGCTCTCCTTCCTCTGATTTGGACTCCAGGCCTAAGTCCGATGCACCCCTCTCCTCTGCCCAATAGCGTCCCTGGTGGCACCATTTAAGAACAGGCTGCCGAGGTGCGATCCCAGCCAGCCCCCATGCAGGCGGCACCGCTGGGAAGAGGAAAGAGCACTAAGGAAGCTTCCTGAGGGAGTCCGGAGACGGACACCCCTTCCGGGCCAGCTAGGGAGACAGGCACCGTCCCACTCGGGCTCCTCTGCAGGCCCAGAGCAGCCCTTCTGCTCACCTCAGACGACCAACACAGCACCAAGCGGAGAGTAACGACATATTTACCTGTAAATACTAAGCTGGCGTTTTCCAGTTCTTCTTGTGGCACCTTAAAGCTGAAGGACTCATTGTAGAAGGGATCGATGGTCCCCCTCATGCAGGAGGTCTTCTTGGTTTTTGTTAGCTTCAGCCCGTGAACAAGCTGGATTTTCACAAAGGGATCTGCCAAAACCACAAAACACAGGCTCAGCGTTAGCGGTGTATGAGCCGATACTCCAGCTTCCTAAAGGCTCAGCACAGCTGGGGCCACTGGAGTGAGGCTGCATCACACTGGAAAATGGCATTTGGGAGCAACTGGGGCTTTTGCCATGGTGCAGCTCCCAGCAAGCTGCAGTGGAGCGAGACAAAAGTCAAGCAGCTGGATTAAAAATGCTCCCTGCCGAAGCCACACAGAGCACGATTAATGACAGCCTTGATAGAGGCCAAATACACTGTTCACTTTGAAAAATGCCACAGGCTGGCAGCAGCAGCGGCTGGGCAGCAAGTGGGGGAAAAATACATGAGTGATACAATAAATTACTCCATTGACATGGAGTAACTACAGCTAGCACACTCTGAAATGGCACAGAGCAACGCGTGGACATCGCAAAAGTGCCACGCCATCCACAGAGCAGCTAGATATCGTAAATGAAATCGCTGCAACATAAACGCTCACACAGCACTGGGCATCTCCAAAGTACAGCACCCCTCCACCAGGCTGCCTCGGCTACAGGAAACGCGGGAGTATTCAGAAGCTCCCAGGCGCACTCTGGTTCAGTGTTTTTGACTCAAAGTATGAGGAAGATATTTACACCCTTTGTTTTAGCACATGTCCTGAACACTTTTTTTTATTGTCTGCTACACATATAAAACACCACATATTACAAATATCCCAGTCTGGTGTCAACAGGAATCGAGCATCCGAAAGCCTCGGCTCCCGCACAGACTGGAGCCTCGCTGCCGATCAGCTTCAGCAGCACGTATACATCAGTAGCGTGAGAAATACCCTGCCCTTTACCTGAGCCTTGGCTCATGTCTGTTTGAAGCAGCTGCTTGGCTCTAATGATGTCTACGTTCAGTCTTCCCGCGCTGGGTAGGTAGTTCAGCGACAACAGCAGCTCTCCCAATTCAACTTCATTCTACAGAGAAAAGGGAAGGTGGAAGCTCAGAACAAAGCCCAGAGCGGAAGGGAAGAGCAGGAAGATAAATCAAATAAATCCCATTTGTCTAAGTGCCTGAACAATAATTTTCAGTCACACTCTAAGCTGCAACCCAGAACCATCTGGTGGCACCTTGTACTGAGTCACAAGAAAGAAAAGTATCCTCTGATGAAGACCTGCTCTTTAATCTCTGACTGTTCACTAGCTCTCAAACAGCTGTTGCAAACTCAACCTATAAAAAGAAGTGAATAAAAGGTCAGTAGTTTCTACCTACTTAGTTTTGAATGGTTCCACGTGATTCTGATCTTAATCCCTTCACGTCCCTATGAAGGTACAAAACGTGGCTCCTATCTGAGGAGGCATCCTCTTCCCTTCCCCGCGCCAAGAACTGCCCCGTCCACCGGGGAAGTCAAGGCCTGGCGTGTTTAAGGCGCCCCGGGTCACACGAGGGGTTCAGGGGATGCTTTCCCAGAGGCTGCAGCACGTCACGCTGCTGCGGGCCAGGCTCACCTGTGCCCTTGCTCTTCAGCGGGCTGTATCATGGCCATAGCTTCACACAAATATAGCTGTTCAGCCAGTACCTCCTCCCCCTTTACTTAATGATGCTTAAAACCAGCAATTAAAAAAAAAAATGGCTGGAGAACTGGCATCACTAACTGATCTGCAGATGTGACAGCTCAGAATAACCTCTCCCCTTAGCACGACCTGGCTCTGCGATGCAACACAATTATCCGGAGACAGCGCACATCTCTGCGGATGCAAACGCCCCAGCCCGGCAGCGCCGGGCATCGCCCTGCCTTCCCAGCCCCAGCTGCGGAGGAGGCCAAGCCTGCCTCTTCACCCCACCAGCAGGAGAGCTCAAAACCAAGCCTAGGCCTGACCTTCGCAGCCTGCTCTCAGAATAAAAAAGGAGCTGCCATAGCATCGCAATCATAACAGAAGGCTTAAACGCCCAAAATACTAGGTGACAGAAACTGGAGAGTAAACGACTGGGCAGACGACAAAGACAAAAGCCATGAGAAACAGTCACAGCCTGAATTGGCTGAAAGAACCAAATCATCAGCAGGGGGGACAGCATGTGAACTCTGTCCCAGGCAAAGCTGGGAACGGCTCTGGGAAAACTGGGGTTCCCATGAAACCGAACCAGTTCGTGACTACTAACTGCACAAGGAGGATGTTCTCCACCGAGGCGTGAGCTCACGTGAACTGAAGACACGGAGGTCTGGAAGCAGCTGTGCACACGAGCAAATGCTCTCCAGGCCCACCAGGTTCAAACTCGGCGCCGGCACCTCTTGCCTGTGCAGGGAATGACCACGAGGCCGCTGGCCTCCGCCACCGCCTGGCAGAAATGCGCCCGAACGCCCCTCCCCTGACCGCTGGACTCCTCGCCTAACGAGCCGAGCCGAGCGCTACCGCTGACGTCAGGCGATCGCACTACGAGCTCTCCCCCAGGCATCTCCTCTCCTCTCCGCTCCCGGTGACTACCGGCGGCGCAGGCTGGGCTGCGCACGGGGACAGCTGGCAGACCCATGCTCGGCCCCTCGCACACAGTACAGCAAGGCTCAATTTAATTCAACATGCTTTTTTTTTTTTATTTTCTATGGAAAATATGCCCATAAGCTGCCTGATTCCACATCAAAGGCCTCTGCGTTTTATGCTGCGCTGTCCCCTCCGCTTACACGGGCAAAGGGAGAGGGAACACCAGGAGCCGGGGCAAAGGCTGCCAGTAGAGCGACGCTTGGTCTCAACAAGCCTACGCCTGTGCCGCAGATCACAGCCGGCCTCAGGAGCCTGCTCCAGCGGCTGCAATGCCCCATCAGCACCAGCAGATCCAAACTGGAGAGCCTTGCTGCCCGGCGGCACCTTTCCAACAGCCCCCGGCCGCGCACAGTAAAACAGAGCTGCCTCCTTCTCCCAAACTCTTCCTTCACAGCATCTTTTGGGCCGCGTTACATGGCAGCATGTGTTTACACAGCATGTACGTCTTCTGCTGATATAATATTCTTGTTTTACCTCAAAAGCATCCCTCATGTCTCCACCTTCATGAATCCCCCTATCAGGGCTCTATTCAATACACCATATTTTAAATCCTTTCCATCTCCAGTGCAGACCTGACCCAACATACACACAGCACTCAAGCCTCCTGTAAGGTCAAGCCAACTGCTGTGCCCGATTTTGCACAAAGCAGGGCTCTAAGAGAGTATTACACCCAAGGTGATTAAAATGATCAATTTTATTGTCTTTGATTTGATTCTCTCCAGAACCGCTCCTCTCAAGTCCATGTAGGGCAGGGCTGGCAAAGGCCCGAAGGTATACGTATCACTGAGCACAGCTAATGCCTCTTTTAGCGGGGCAAGGCCCTGTGAGCTTTGCAAATGCTTTCCACAGCCCTGTTCTAACACGAGGTGAAAGAGCGGGCTGCAAGGTCTGATGTCCATCATTCCTCACCCGGGGGCAAGCCGGCGCCTGGTTTCCCATGGCCACCCACGCGGAGCGGCTCGCGCCACCCTGGCTTCACCTCCGCGCGTTGAGGCTGCGTTGGATGCACGGCGCTGTTTCACGACCCCCGAGGGATTTAGCCACGGTGGGTAACGGGGTTACCAGCTCCACAGCGGTGGGTCAAGGGCTGTCACAGCTGCTGACCACCTGGCACACTGATGCAATTTGCAGTCAGTGGTGTTTTACATTAACATGCCGGGGTGTGAAACGCACAGCTCCAGAAGAATGCGTGGCTGGTTGTGCCACGGCGCTCATGCCCGCTCTTCCCTCCCCTCCGGATACGGCCAACACCAAATCCCAACGGCTGAACTCAGAACTCGCATACGGGTTACAAAACATCTCTGTTACAAGCATGATAACGAAGTGTTGCACGCCTCACGGTGTGATACCCAAAACAGTCTGTCTGAGGAATCCTTCTGCCACAGCTCGTTTTTATATTGTAACAGCAACATTCTTACCATATCCACCGTCATTTTTCACCTGCACTTGCTGCAGTGTTGGGTTCCAGGCAGACTTTAATTCTTAGAAACTCAGGTAGCACAAATGAGGAAACTACTGATGTTATTACCAGCTGGGAGGATGCAATCAAACAATTTGCGCTGTAAATACCAAACCGCTGGTACAGACAGGAGGCAGACTGATGCTTGACAGGAACGTAAGACACTTCAAGCCACCTCAGACTGAGGAGTGATGAAAATCTGCATCAGGATTTGGGGCAATCACCTGGGGATCCATCCAACTGGTGGAACCTACTGACTCCAGCCAAGACCTGCAGGAGCTGAGGGCTCCCCAGCCGGACGACGCTCCTCGGAGAGGAAAGGCTGATACCTGGGTTTCCCTGGGTCCCAGCTGCCAGGGGAGAGAGGGGAAAGATGAGGAATTGAGTGGGGCTCTCGCATGAGGGTCCACGTTGCTGAGAGCAGGTTAGCGCCCCTGTGACACAGGGATGCTGGCAGCTCTGGAAGAGCCTTTTTGAATATTTGGGTTTAACTATGACTAAGGCGAGCTATAAGACACCGTACGCTGCAAGCCTGATCCAGCAGAGCTAACAGCAGAGCACGCCAGGCTGCAGCAAGTCTCTGATCAGGCCTCCTCTCCCAACTGCCCACAGCGCCTTCTGCCTCTTACTGCTCTCTGAGCGTGGCTATATTCTCGTTAACTATCCAAAAGGCAGTAATGCACAGTCCAGCCCAAAGGGACCATGTCAGGATGGATTTGCTCGAAACCGGCAAGAAAGCGACAGCCCCGCGGTGAAGCAGAATAACGGAAGGGTTTTCAGCAACACCACGAGGAGTTTCCAGCAAGCAACGGAGATTCCCTGTGCAGCGCGCCAGGCGGGCAACGGGGAGCCTCGTAAAAGCATTCGCCCGAGCAGCGCGCTGCCTCCTGTCTCGCGAGCGCACGCTCCTGGCCGAGCCACAAGAATCCAGAAGCACGCGAAGTGACCCAGAAAACGCGGTGGCGGCCAGCAGCAGCCAGGCGTTTCCCCCGGCGGGTCAGTGCCTCCACCGCGCTGTGCCGAACCGCGCTTGCTACCTTCGCCCCGTTCGTGGGTCCCCCTCGTTTGCAGCCACCGTTAATGAACAGGCAGGCAACTGCCCGGCTGTGCAGGGGAGCCCGAGGGGCCAGCTGCACCTCCGCAGGGTCGGCTCCCGGCGCCCCGGCGCCGAGCCCGCGCGGCGCCGCTGCCGGGACGCCCTTGCTAACAGGGCAAGCCGGGCCAAAAGCAGCGTCGCGCGGCCGGAGGGCAGCGAGTCAGGCTGCCGGGGCGTCTCCGCTGCATGGACCTCCGCTTTCTGCCTGCGCCCCATAAGCGCATCGTGTTGCCGCCACCACGACTCCCACACCCATCAGTTTGCTCACAGGCACCTTTCTCAATACGGAAGCGTAAAGATGCGTTCTCCGCAGGGGCTCCACGCGCTGAAGCCTCCCCAAGCCTCAGACTGGTTTAAGAGCCGAGCAGAGCGGAGGGACCCACGCTGATGCACGAGAGGTGTCGGTGGTGTGTTGTTCACGGCAGGGAAAGGAAGCCTCTGAATTTTGCTTTTTCTAGGTCCTTTCATCAAGGAACTAAAACGCAGTTGGCTTTGCCCTGAATAGCTTGCTCGGAGCACACAGGCGCAGAGGTGCCCCTCAGGCACCACCGTTGAAAGCCATCGTTTCAGTCACCATTATTATGCTGATGATGTGCTGATTTGTGCCGAGATCCCAGGTGACCCTGGAAAAGCAATTTCCTGTTTGATTAGGTGCCTAAGTGACACCCAGGCTCCGATGTCTGAGACTCTCCCGAAGCGCTGATTAACATTTCTTTCCTTGCTGCTCCTCTCTGCAGCTGTATTACCTACTCCATCATTTGGATTTGCAACCTTGGGCTCGTCTTTGATCCAGAACCTTCTGTAATTACCGTTCGGGTTGAACCAAGCCCCGAAAGGAAATGCTCTCTCTTCTGTCCTCTCTGAAACACAACAGGGCTATCTCAGGGAAGAGGAGTTTTTAATTAATGCCATTTGCACATCTTGTTTAGATCAAGGCGATTCTTTATTCACAGGTCCCCCAGACTGTTTATTTTGTATCACTACAACACAAGCAAAATCCTGCAGCTGAAAACCTCCCTGGATCCAGATGGGAACCAGAGCACATTACATCAGCACAGACATCTATGCAACGCTTCTAATGAAGTTTCAGATTGATTTTCTTCCTCAAGGTTATCTGTGATGGTACCTCCAGGCACATTAGAAAACCAATGGTTGAGAACAGTTTGCTCTAACAGGCTTTCCGCAATATCCTGTAACACACAACATTTCTGGAAGGCCGAGCTATTAAGGACCAGAACCTGAGAAAAATATCTGCCTAGAAGAACAATGTTAGCTACATGACGGATGCTGAGTAGATATATGGTTAAAAGAGTCATAAAATCCCCACTTGAGTCTAACGAGCTTTGCCAGTGACCATCTGCAGGGCCATGGGAAACCATCTATTCCTGCCTGCCTTCTCTGGGGACGCTTCCCGGCTCCCAGGGCTACGGCCACTCTTCAGGTCTCCAACATTTTTCAAGCTTTCTTGGAAGAGGATGGAAGAAGCTTGAAAAGCACGTGTTATGTTAGCAATTGCACAAGTTTTGCTTCTGTAAACACACTGGCTTCAGCCTCATGTGAAGGGAAGGTCTCCCTGCTTGGCTGCTATGTCCCTGATACGCGTTTACACGCGGTGCTGCCTCAAGCGACGCTCCGGCTAGAATAGCTCCCCTGACTCTGCCTCTTCACCAGACCTGACACTTTTTCTCTGCAGTGATATCAGCAACGAGAAGGAGCTGCCGAGCCACGTCTCCTCCAACCCTACGGACAGGATCACGGACGTGCAACAGCAGCGCGAGACCAGCATCTCCGAGCCGGTCCCCCCAGAGCCCGCAGCCTGGCATCGCAGAGTGCAGCGGCCCCGGTGGGGAACTGCATCCCGTCTTTTTCCATTTGTGAGCCTGTACGGATCTTCCAGGGGAGCTGCAGACCCTTTCGGAGAGCTCGCTTGCACAGCACGTGGCACGGCAGGTAGAAAGCATCACTAAGAGCCAGATCACCCTCACAGAGCAAGGTTCCTCCTCCCTTTCCCCAAAACCTGGGGTGGACAGGTCAAACCACTCCGACCTTCCACTCCCTGCAAAGCAAGGATTCACCTGCGAATCCGCAATAGAAGCAGGAGCTCGGGTCTGCTGCGCACCACCGCTCTCATCAGTGACCCACGGGAGAAGAGGGGTCTCCGGTTGGCCTCTCCTGCGCAGAGGTCCCCCAGGAGGAGAGGGAAGAGGGTTTCCTATGGAGCACTCTTGCCCGCAACCCTGTTAACCCCTCTTCCAGTGGGGGCAATGACTGCACTCCTCCTCAGCAAGGCCAATGCCAGCGCATCCAGCTCCTCCGCGGAAAGAGCCAGAGGATCTGGGGCTGAACTACACAGCAGGGACCAGAGGAGGCGACCGAGATGACCGCTGGAAGCAGAAAAGACAGAGGAGGAGAAAGATCAGAAAACGACCAAGAGCAAAAACTTCTAAGAGCCGATTTTAACGTCCCGTTAGTGAGCGAGCAGAACGCCAGCGACTGGGCCAGGCCCCTCGCCAGCGACTCTGCAGCGCTCCTTCAGCCGAGCAGCTGCTATGGTTTCGGACAGGTTAAACAAGAAAAAAAAGGGGGGTGGAAAATCCCAGACAGACTCACTTCCCTATTTAATTTCCTGCGACTCTGTGCAAGAACACGGACCCTGTTCCACGCTGGCGCATACAATGTTGGATCAACAGTTGTCTCAGATCTCCCTGAACAAAGTTGCTCTCTGACCACTTTTTTTATCAGCCCAAATATATGTCTGTATAAGATGCATTTCCTGGTATTTTTTCAATAATACACGGCACTGTCAAATGCTAGGCATAATATACATTCCCCAAGGACAGCTTCTTCTCGGGGCTGCACTGCATAAGCCAAGGAATAACACTGCCAAGGATGAATTTGGTACCTGCACAGCTGGACTCTTCCAAGCTGCAGAGCTGCGTGCCAAAACCACCGCAGAATCCAAGGTACCACGGCAAAGCAGCGGTCAGAAATTAGTCATTATCTGAATCGCAAACTCCTGTATCGCTGTTCCTGTCTAGTCAACACGTGATAAGAACAACAGTGCAACAACACTTATTGTGGGCTTAACCCTGAGATGGGAACCAAGAACTGCAGCGAGCTGCTGTAGGAAAGCACTTATCAGTCTGAACCTATAAAGATGACAACTCCTAAAATGACTATCAGTCTACTGCATTCGTAGTACAAAGTTTAAAAAGCAGGTCCAATACTTATCCCCTCTATTATAAAAATGGCTTAATTCTTTCCTTCTCCCTTCAAATTCTTATGCTATTTTCCCACTATAACCAGGCAAGTTTTTTCTTTTACAGAATGATCTCCAAGCTCTCATTACTGCTGGTCTAAAACATTTATTCCTGCCTACTCAAATCTGCCAAAAAAGAAATGAATCATATGTCAATAAAACTTGGGGTCCTGAACATGTGTTTCAGAATTAGTCTTTACAGAGAAATGTGCGAATCTGAGCACAGCTACAGCAAGGACTGCCAACTTCATTCATGGTAATTAAGCAATGCCACACGCCTTTCAGGGGATATTTAAGGAGCGCAGAATGTTCCTATGGGGACTGGACTGACGAACTACTCCAGCAGTAGCTACTGCGCTTTAGAAACAAGCTAATTATCCTGGAAGAAACAGCCTTCCAGAACTACCAGGAATAAAGAATTTGGCAATACCTGCGTTGACATTTTCTGCAAGGAAATAAGTCCTTCTGCTGATTTGCTGGCTCTGATTTGACACTGTATGGCAGCTCACCTGGGCCTCCTTTTTGGACTCAATCTAAGCGCTGAATGCGTAATCCAAACCAAAAAAGTATTAATGTACAAGTATGGTCTTTTTCCCGAAGCTAAGCATTACGTATTTGGTTGAACTGACTCCTCGAGGCTGAGGAGACGGTGCACTGCTCACCCATACTGGGAGGCTCTAGCACGATGCCTGACATGACGGGCACTGCAGCGCTGCGCAGCCCAGTGCATCAGACTGGTTATATTTAAGGTAAGTTTTTCAGCTGTTAGTACAAGCAACCCCATCAGATGGTAACAGAGATGTTCTGCTGATGATCGTGATGTGCTGGTACCCATCAGCAACGGTGGAGTCGTCTGCTGCAGGAGCTGGACCATGCCCTCAGCCTGGAAGAAACCCATCCATCCCTGCCAACCACCACACGCCAAAGCTTGCCAGCGCACCCCGTCTTGCAGCGGGGCTCATCGGTGCCGGTCCAGCCTCGTCACGAGGCAGCGCGCCAGCTCTGGGCTGGCGGCAGCTCGGGCCCCTCCGCTCAGTGCCAGGGTGGGACGAGGACTCAACTGTCTGCAGCTGCCTTCATCAACCACCTTCACGCACGACAGTTTCCAGGCAGACCCAGTAGGTGCAGAACAGATGTTCGCCTTAGCCGATAGCATTAACAGGGCTTTCGCTGCTCTGGCACAAGCCTTGCCCCTTCCCTCTCTCGCCGGTGGGGAGAGAAGCCGTCTCTCCTTGCAGCTCCTGCCGTCTGCGTTCATCCTCCTGCATCCCTCCAGCTCGACACGCTTCTCTCTATAAGTGCCAGCAAAGCCCACACATTTTGTGCCTTTTGCCTTTACATATCTCATCCATGCTTCAATTTTTCTCTCTCGCCTATTACTGCTTTTACAAGTACCTGTTTCAGCCTTTTCCTCAGCCTGATCTCTGTCCCCAGGGGCAGCGGGAGCCATCAGCTGCTGCAAATTGTCAGAGCCCCGGGAAGCCAACGCGGCCCTGAAAACCTGCACTGGCTAACGATCAGAAATGCACTGCCACGGGCTTGCCTTGCTCTCGAGAACCCGAGGATACCTTATGCAAAACAAATTTCTATTGTATGTCCATTTTTTTTTCCTCCCAGTCTATCATGATCTCACAACACAAAATATACTTAGAGCAGATTCAGCTTCACTCTGACAAGAAACTAATAACGGTTGTCCCTGAACTAATCAAGAGAGGGGTATAAGAAAAAATTATTTTTTCATGTCAAATCTATCATCCCAAAGGCAGAAGCTTTTAATTAGTTATTAAAAAAAAATTACAAATTTCTAACACATGTATTACCATTACTGAAAGACACTAAAATGCAGTCTTTCAAAGTAATAGGTTCTATTGTTTTACTTCTTCCAGGATTTATTTTAACCCTTTGATCAATGCATTTAACTATAATCACCGCTAAGAGAAAATAAACCTTATTCAATGAGCTTTAAAATTTTATCACTGAGAAAACATGGGGATATCATACAAAACATCCCCCTTGGATATTCTAGTACAAGTAGGGTTATTCTCTTTGCAGTCCCAGCCTGCCAGTTAGCTGTGGCCCAGCAAGAAAGAACAAGGAAGTAAGAAAAGACAAAAATGAGGCACTTCAGCCAAAAAGTCCTTCACACCTTGATTCAACTGAATTAAATATTGCTTTTTTCTTCTTGCTATCATATGGAAAAAGGCTTGTAATGTTAGGTCTGCCAGTTCACAGGAAGGGAGTTTTCTCTTTCTCCTTCATTTTAGAAATATGAGAAATGCCAATTTCTGCATAAATGATTTGACTTGAATCCTGGTGAAGCAGAGAGCACTGCTACAAACCACAGCAGCTTTCCATGAAACTTTGGAAAGACAGGGAGGGAGAGAGGGCTGGCTCTTGGTTTGAAAGCAGAGATGATTTTGACTAAGCAAGTCCTGTATTAGTTGTGGAATAAATCCATGTTACTAATATAGAGAGATGCATAATATAGAGAAGTATTTATCATGCAACAGCAGAGAACAAAAACCACAAGGCTGCATGGGTATGGACACAGGGAGGACGAGCATCTCCTCCGGCCTCAGATGCAGATCCCATGCAGATCGATGCAGAGCCCATGACGAATCATGAAAACCAAAAAAAAAAATTTGTTGCAAGCATTTGTAAACACCCCTTTGGGGGGAAAAAAGAGGCAAAGGCTGTGAGGGGAGCACCAAAATACCTGTTCTTGCTCATTTTTACCAACCTTTTTGTAATGCAGCTGCCCCCTCACTTTCACAGCTCCCAGGATCACTTCAAGAAGCCAAGCAGGTCTCACATGAAGACACCCATGGAGCCCGTGGCTTGTGCACGACTTCTAACACCTTCTGTTTTGCCTGAATAATGGTCAGGCTCATCCCATACTGCCACCACTACTAGTGCAGTAAATCTCATCAGCTTTCTTGCCGTTATCAGGGGTCTTGATCCTCTTCTCCCTCGCACACTGCAATGGGCCAAAAGCCCTCTCCAGCCAGTACACACGGAGCAGGAGGCAGCAAAGAACAAGAGACCCAACTAACTTTGTATGTAAACACCGCCTCGATGAGTTTTAACTTCCACAGGTCTCTGATCACGTTTCAACTCCAAATCATATTCTGCCCTTGGACCCACACCATAAATTAGAGGTGAGGCCAATGATTTACTCTTCATCTTGTCTACTACTTCTGGCTATACTGTCTTTTTGCCAAGAATGCCTAAAAGTCAACTGTGAACTGTCGGCTCAGACACATTTTTGATTCAGCTAAGGCTCTAAAGCTCAGAAACTGCAATCCCACAGTTGGCGAGAGCCAGGGAGAGGCAGCTGTGTTGCACCAACCTCGCACAGCACTCCTGTCCTTGGCAGGGAAGTTTAAGATGAGCCTACGTATGCCAAGCTCTTGACTTGTCTTTTTATGGGGTCCTGTGGCTCTGGTCACGGTTGCAGAGCTCAGACCTTCCCACCGAACAGCTCTATCCTTGCTGGAGAGCTGGTGGCATGGACCGGGGCCTGTTCCGGAGAACAGATCCAGAAGCACCCAGCCCCTCTCCACCTCATCCCAGGCCACACTCGAATCTAGTCCAAAATGCAGGCTCAAACTCACATTCATGCAACATGCTATTTAGGCCAGGTATCATATATATGGAAAGTTTAATTATCTTCAGGGACATGATGAAAATAGATCTACGACTACCTTGCCATTTTTTGCTCGTGGATTATGCCAGAATCTGCACAGATGCAAAACACCTGGAGCATCCAATACTTCTCAAAGGGGATTGGTGTCCTGGGTACTTTCTTGTAGCAAGCCATCACTGAATGGATGCCAGTGGTTCTCCTTAAGGCCCCAGAGCAGTTACTTTAATACACACAGGAGCGACCCCCACAGGACAGTGTCACCACAGTGCCTGGGCACGAACACAGGTCACTTCACAAGAAGGGTCTCCCAAAAGTTGCAGATTTCCAAAGCAGTTTTGCTTTGTTCCCATTAGAGCCGACATAGGATCTTTTGTCATTCCACCGCCTTTGGATATGAAAGGACACAGCTACTCCACCTCCCACACAGTAATACAGTTATGAGACCAGTTACAGGCTCAACATTATTTCAACCCAGCAGATGCTCTGTTAACTACATGATACTGACTAATTAGAAATTGTATTAATTGCCAATGAGCAAAGGAACCACACAATAAACAGCAAGCAAAATCGTAGCAAGAATCTGAAAAATCCCATTACCTGAGAACTAGGAACAAGGGCTTTCCACCAGTGTCCGCCTTTCACAAGGTCTACATCGCTCAAGGGCATCGACACTTTGCCAATAACACAATGGCGCGAGAATTTGTCAAAATCCACTACAGTTAAAAGTAGAGTTCTTCTTTGGGCTTCTAAAAACGGGATTTCAAATGTGTACCTCTCTTCAAACACCGGGTTCTGGGTTTTGCGTTTCACTCCTGTCTGCTTGGAGTTCTTCTGATCCGGAAGGAGGCAAATCTTCACATAGGGGTTGGAATGAGCCATGTCTTGCCTTGAACCATCATAAGAGATGGGAGGAGGCAGATCTTTAGCCTCGATGACTCGTACTATTAGGTAATTATGCAACAGATCGTACTGAGTGCTAAAATGCAGCATGCCCAGCTGATACTTTGATAAGATTTCCTCATCCGTCAAGGAGTCCATATCATCGCTGTTCGAGTCAAGAGAGTACAGTCTTGGTTCAAATTTTCTAAAATAGTCATCCGGGGTATAGGTTTTTCGCAGGATAGTTGGCTGCACTATTTCTTTTTTAGCTCCTATAATTCCAAACTCAATAGGTTTAATGTCAATTAGCGGAGAGCTTGGCCTCCTCGACTCTAAACCTAAAGGAGAGAAAGGTACAAACAGGACTGTTAGATACTCAGCTGAAGTCCTGACACTGCAAACAAGAATTAATAGCATCCTTAGTTATGCCAAAGGGCAAACTCGGCTACGCTTTTGCCCCCGTGGCCATTTCCACGTGCAATCACCGCACATACACTTCGGCACAAAAAGCAGGGCTGTCCTCTTTCCCAGCGATCCTGCACAACAAGATCAGATTTTAACCAACATGCCTTCAACTTCACTTGACTCCCTGTCTAAAGGATGAAAGAGCAGGCAATACAGTGATTTTTTTCACCAGAATTACATTAATGTTGGAAGGGTGACCTTACTTGAAATGCGCCTCGTGAGGCTGTAAGTGGACCGTGATGCATCTGAGGATGACCGCCGTCCGTCAGGGGAAGCATCCTGGAGAATGGGAGGCAACTCGCTGATCGTATTATCAGAGTCACCATCCTTATCCTCATTCTGGCTGCTTATCCTGTTACGACGAGAGATCTTTGGGTGATTCAATCCAGTAAAAAGACTCTATACAGAATAAAAATGCATTCTGATATTCTGGGTCTAATCTGGGTGCACGTCGTGGAGGTGCAGGGTATCTGCTTCAGATCTGCTTGGCAGGGAGGAGAACGAGTAACTGACTTCGGTCCTCTGCAAAAACGAGATGCTCTACCCATCTGCCTGTCTTCCAACAGAGGCATATTACTATCAGAGCGTGACTCAAATCTCGATCAGACGTATTATATTCACCTTTAAGCAAAAAGAATTAGCTTTCTGCTCTAAATTCATGGCTACACTTGGAAGCACAGCCTTCATTAGGAATGAACCAGCATGGAAAACCACCATGCTCAGCCGTTGCACACTACCATGCCCATCTCGCACAATAAAATACTGCTTTGCAAATATATAACTAAGGTTTCAAAGCTTGATCCTATAAATATGATTTATTAACAGCTCTTTATTGACATGCCTTTTTAAAGAACTCCTGGCTGCTTTTTATGCGCTTTTATAAACCAGAAGAGACTCTCAAGCGATAGCAATCCTCCTGCCCAGGGCTCTTCGCTGGGGAGGGGGCCAGGGCAGGAGGGAAGTTGGTAGGATCCAAATAACAAAGTAAGTTTGAGTGAGAGCTGCAGCATCTCTGAGAAGACTCAGGATCCACCAAAGAACAGAAGACTCTGATCATAAAAAAGTCCACAGCGAGCAGCTGATAGAAATCTGCTAGTGGAAATGAAATCACACAATATTATGTGACACCTACTGCATCAAGTTAAAATAAGCCTTTTGGATAATCCATGAGACAGACTAGCCAGAAAAATAGCAGCAAATCCCAAGGAAAGCCTCGGCACAAAATGAGCAAGCAAACAGGAATATTGTTTGAGTTTTGCTCCTGATTCACTCTTTCTGTGCTCAAGGGTAGGTTGGATATAAACGAAATATGTTGAATCATTTGCTTTACTAATCAAAAACTGAACTAGAGCAATAAAAATATTCTGCAAAAAGCAGCAAACTAACCGAAAAGGCCCCCGACTATAAAATGGACTTAAACTTTGATTTCTTATCCAAATCTACCCTGCTATCCCCACAGTTCACATCAGGATCCAGAATACATGCAAATCTCACCAACCCTGAGTCACGCAACTCTTTCAGGTTAAAAACAAAAATCTATTTAATATCAAAACAAAAACATGTTAAAAAGGTCATACAGTATTTGAGTAACTTTGCAGCCCATTAAAGGTAGCTCAAATCAGGCAGTTTGACATAAAATCAGTACTGGGAACACAGATCTCTTTTTCATGCCTAAATGCAGGTCTACACAATCACAGGTACCATTTGGATGTACTTGTGTTTGAGAAGCAAATGCACAAACCGAGGAGAAGGCAGGGTGAAGAGCAAATCAGGAAGAAAGGCATTAAGGATGTTCTACAAGGGGTAAACGTAATAGTGAGTTAATAACATACAGATGACCTTCAGTAAGGAAATTGCTACTGAGCCACAATAATTTTTCCTCAAATAAACTTTGGCTCTGTTTAAAGTAGCTCTGTTTCTGTTTAATCAAAACCTTTGGGAAGAGAAGTTGAGTTCAGATTTCAGTTTAATCTCACAGAATGTGCACCATTTATCTTTGACTTTTTTATGTAGAATATTTCATAATATGCAGGGCCAACACACACCCTAGGTCCCAGCCGATTTCTGCAGAGATGAGGATACAAGCAGGACTCATGAAATCACAGCAAGAAGCTGCCATGCATTCAGGTCAACACAATTAGATTCACTTTAGCAAGGAAATATTTTTCTAAGTTGCCACTGGAGGCTACTGTAAAAAATTCAGAGTGAGAAAAATTAAATCTCCCAAGAGGAAGGGCTTAAACCTGCAGCTTTAAAGCCCCCTCCTGAATTTCCAGGACATCAGGTGTCTCAGAGTTGCTAAAGGCAGAACCTACACGCAAAAAATAAAGAATAGACTATTAAACACAGGCATTAGATGTTCACTAGTAGGCAAATGAAGACCATAAAATCAGTTTTTCACTGGAGAGAAGGCAGGGAAGTAAGGAAGGAGAGAACTGCACTCCAAATTATATCATAGTGTCCCAGGTGCACAAAGAAATGGCAAGATTGAAAGATCTTCATTGAAAAGCTGGATTTATTTTTAAAACACTTTCAGGCTGTGAGCAGGGAATACAATAAATTGATTTGTTCCCAAATTCAGTGCATGTATCTAAATGCAGAACATGGTTTTGTCAAATGCATCTCCTGTTTTAGAGTTTTCCACTGTATCTAAAAGCCTTTGTTGCCAGAAAAAAAAAGGAAAAAGAAAAAAAAAATCAATTAGCATAAACAGACCTGTGAGCACTTTAAAAACATACCCATTAAATAACTTATTTCGAGACCGATTCCCAACCTCTACTCTGCTCATGCATCTAGCTCCAAACATTCTGCTTCCTACCTCCAAAAGCTCTTAAGTGAAGTTAAAAGTGTAACGTTAACATAATCAGAATAGTTACCTTCTTCACCTTCTGAATTCAGCGTCGACAGAGGCTGCCTGCAACCACTTCCACCTTAAACGCGCACAGGCAGCCCAGCCCTCCCATGGATCAGCAAGCAGAAGGCTCCGTGTCTGTCCCCTGCCTTTTTCCTCTTCACCTTCCAGATTCTTGCTCTTCTACAGATTCGTTTCTCTTTTTCCCCTCAATCACATCCCCTCAGTTGCTTTCCCTCTTCCTACCTCCTCTGTTCTCCTTACCCTCCTCATTCTACTCATTTCTTACCATTTTTCCAATAAAGTTACCCTGGAAACTTAACAACACTGCCAACCTTCCCTGCCACTGCCCGGGGCCAAGTCCTGCCAAAGGAACGGGAGGCAGCAGTCATTTCAAGCGAGCAAAGACTGAGCTCCACTTCCACAACCAAATGGGTTAGCAGACGGGCTCGTGGATCACGGATTTACACCGGCGCCAGAGGAGACGACGACATCCACGCCGCCGCTCCAAGCACAGCTGCGTGTCCCCGGTGTAACTCTGGTTCCTGCCTCGGGCATCACCTCCCGGCACCCAGCACACCACAGGGCACCAAGGCCTCAACTGCACCGGGTCCCCTGAAGCTGGACGGGAAGACGGGCAGGCGGCCAGGGCACGGCTCTGCCGCATGAACTCGGCTGGGGCCACGAGGAGCCCTACCCAGGCACGAGCTAAGGGCAGCAAGGAAGGGGACGCGGCTGAAGAACCGGGCTTTTCTCAGAGCGCGGCGTTGTCTGCTTATGGTCGTCCCGAGAAACTAACCGAGGAGGCTTTTGGATGGAGCAGGGCTGTGGGAAAACAACACAGGCTGGAGAGAACGTTTCACGAGTCCAAAGGTCTCCACAGTCCCTGCCTGTGGCAAAGTCCAGCTCATCTGCAAAGCCACCGCCTGGCTAAGTTTTAAGGCCACAAGAGGAACAGAGAGAGAGCTTCAACGCTCACAGCGCCCCGTAAGCCACACAAAAGGATCAAGCAGTCAAAAGCTACGCAAAAAAGGCCCCGTCGCCCCACATACCCAAATGCACATAACGTCCCCTCTGCTCCCGAACACACGGGAAACGCTAAAGCGTCCTTTCACAGCAACCCTAGCTGCTTGTTCCCAAGTACGTAATCGCTTCTGCAGCAATCCTTCCATGTCCAATACCGCTACCTCATCACTGTGCTCTCTCGTGCGCAATGCTTTCCTAGTTAGCATCGATTTTGTTTCCATTTCCCATTAATTGCAGGTGAATCCATCTCTGGGCATAGATCAGACTCTTAAAAAACGCTGCTCCGCATTTAAAAACCACTCTAACACATCTCCAACATCTCTATTCTTTATTGCTTCGGTATTAATTACCGCACTATTCTATAATGATATAAAAGAGTACATGGACAAGACTGTGAGTTAAACATGAGGCAATTTATTTCATGTAGCACCAATACATGGACCTTCCAGACCTGACACAGAATAAAATAAGTGCTCACAGGAGGAGATAAAATTAACTGAGTGTCTTTACTGCCCGGGTACCACCATCTCAGCGTCCCACGAGGCACTGAGGGAGCATCTCCCATGTCGCGGTTTCTGAGCACACTGGGAGTTCAGGCATCTCCATCAGGTGGTCTGCTCTCAGAGAGGACAGCACAGCCAGCAGACAGACCAGCCCCTGGAGGAGAGCAGACCTCTGCTCTCTTCCTGCCTTCACTAATGCCTCCACTGGGCCACCCTGTGCTTCGGTTTCCCAAATGAGGGGGAGTAAAATGGGGAAGATACCACTGACTTTCTTTGTAACATGTTTGCAAAAACACCACTAATCAAAGCCCCAGATAAAACCTGTGTGTTACTGCTGCTGTTGTCTAGTGATTCAAGAGGAAATCTTAGAAAGTACCAAGATGATTCAGGAGATCAAGTCTTGCTAAATGAAACTTTTGATGAATTTTCTCCTTCAGTACACATAAGCCCTTCACCTTGCTGAATTATAATCATCTGAATGCCAGGATGAGTTCTCCCACTCTTAAAAGTTTCCAGAACAACCTTGTCAGCCTTGCAGCTAAGTTAAAGGACTCCGAAAGGATGGTCCATTTGAAGAGGAAATAGGACTTAACATGAGAAGAATCATCTTTAGCACAGGGTTTAGCGCAGCTAAACCAATTACCATAACGCCTGTATCAGCTGCCAGGACAGCGCTTTACAGAGATTCCCATCACTCTCCGAGTTAAGAGGGCTGATGTTTATACACCCTGCCGTTGAGCAGCCGGCTCCCACCCTGGGCAGGAGGTTCCTCCTCCAGGTACGGCCTCCTCCGAGTGTCCTACCACTGTTCCGCATCAACACTCCCATCACAGCTGAGCAGCCTTACTCTTCAGTTACAGCTATAAAATGGTGCAGCTAAACTTACAGCCAGGCGGGAGTCTGAGCAGGAAAAGGTCCCAGGATTTCAACTTCATCTTCACTTGTTTGACAACAGCTACAGTCGAAACACTTCTGACAACAATTTCTACAAGTCCATCGGCACAGCAAGAGATCCGAGATCCTAGCGAGCAGACCCTGAAGCCATTGGAAACCAAAGCACAAGATTACAACCCGTCGATAGCTAGCGAGGAATAACATTCAGCTGTATTTATGTTTGTTTTGCCGTGACACAACGTTAAGAACTATATTTATTCCATCTCCATCAACAGACAAGTGCTCCACAGTTACTAGGCCAACTTCACTGGTGCCGTAACAAATAACTGCCGTAACTGCAGGTATTTTCCCGCTAGTAGCAATGTGTTATTACGTATGTTGGCAAGAGGGTGATTTACAAAACACTGTGGTGTAACACCGTGCTAGAGTGGAAACATGCTTATTCTTCCACGCGCATCAGCAAACTAACAGATCAGCAAATGCAGGGCAGAAGGAATTAAAAACAAGGTAAGTGAAAGATCCGATTTAATTCTACAAGGTCCTATTTAATTTGAAAAAACCTCAACACAGCAACATGAAAACATTTCACCCCTGTAGATACATCAGCACATAATATTTGTATGGTCCACACACGTACAGTATTGCAGCCCTATAAATTTGTCACTAAAATGGATGAGCAAAGGCTTAATATCCGCACACCTCCCCTCCACTGTGATGATTAATTAAATGAAGAACCTTAGATGATTTTTTAAAGAAGTTACTTGAGCCAGGAAAGTATCTTCATTTCCTAGGTTTCCATGGTGGTACTACTACTATGACCTGTAACAGAGCTACTCTGCTTTTACACACACACGTGTGTGAGCAGACACCTGCATATTCCCCATCCAGACTACGGGACACACATTGCTGCGTTGTTTCCACAATATCCCATGGGAAAACCATTCCTATGCATGAAGGAGTTGCATCTTTCTTTGCTGCCACTTGCTCTGAGGCTTAGACCGGTTGGAAACATTTCTTATTACTCCAATAAAACACAGTCTTTCCATGAACAAAATCAGAATATGGTTTTTTTTTTGGGGGGGGGGGGGGAATCACCAACCCCCGAACGTGGTGCACTGCTTGCATCTAGGACCTGAATAACAAGTCAGAAAACAGGAGACGATCCCCTCAGGAGGGAGCGCGAGGCCGAGCAGAGAGTGAATCATCAGATTAACTCACCTCATTTATTGGTTCCAACTGTCCTTTTAGACATCCAAGATGAAGCAAAAGGGAACAAAATGAAAAAGGCAAGAACAGGTTAGCAGGGCTCAAATAGCTTTAAATTTTCTGCCATGGCATGCCCCAGTCTGGGATGAGCTTTAATTTCCAGCAAGATAACGGCTTGTAAACGTCAGAGAAAGGCGAGCGCTCCTAAACGGGCGCCAGCTGCTTCTCTCCCCAGCCCTTTCCCACTAAGCTCCTGCTCCTCCTTCCAGTGAGGAAATGAAATTCCCAAACCCATCCTGAATTATGAAAATCCCTGGTATCGATTCTCCTGCCTGTGGCCCCTCGCTAATCTCCGTATCATGTGTGACCACTTTTTTATTTTTTAAATAACCCGTCCCTGACTGCAGCAACTATTTGCTGCTGACAGCAGACCACATCCTTCCAGTCACACTTCACAGCAGAAAGAGCTTTCATCCAGATTCAGCCCATAAACACATAGTTGCAACACCAAATCATTAAAAGCAACATTTCCAGGAACAGGCACAAATTTAGAGTAGTCTCCATTTTGTGCACATCACTTGAGGTAGCTGGGCATCTTCAGCCTCATCCTCAGACTTGGACGGATTAAAAACAAAAAAACAAAAAACAAACGAAAACACTTGGAAGTTACGTGCTCAAAACTTGAGTCTCACACTCCAGTTTGAAAATTTGCACTGCAGCCACTTCCCCAAAGTCACAGAGAAAATCTATAGCAAAAGAAGAAATTATCATAAGAGAGTTTTAACCACAAAGCCACCCCTGGAATATTATACTTGCACTACTTCTTTTCTAGCTGAAGATTCAGTAGTATTCTGGACATCTGCTGAAATGTCTTTCCTCGCTCTTTCTCTTGCTACTGTCTAAGAGTTTTCTAATTGCCCTAGCTGTCTTTCCATAAAGGGGAATCCTAAAAAAAAAAACCAAAAAACCCCCACCACCCTCACGCCCTTCCACATGTAAAAATCAGAGCATCTAACTTCATGCTGATAATATGGACAACAGTGATCTGTTATAAAGAAGCTAGGATGCAGAATTTATTTCTAAGAACATTCCCACGGATGATATTTCAGCCCAAACCCTCCCTTTTTACCTTCTCAGAAACCAGGGCTTGGTGAAAAGGCCATCACTTGTTTGAAACCAAAATGAACAGACTGAAAATGCTGCAGTGCAATGTGACAAGACAGTGATGAGATATCCATGGACCAACTGTTTAAGAAAATCCCGAATGGTTTAAAGGGCTTTATCATTCCTTATTAATGCAAAGTCGCAGCCAAAGCGACAGTGGTTTAGTAAAGCTGCAACAAGAATATTTGAACTGCTGTACAATGAATCCGCTGGATTCGTGCCACAGCCGAATGCCACGGCACGTGCTGGGAGAAAGAAGAAAAGCGGCATTTCCTCGTGGCCTGCAGGGACCCGGCAGGCTGCTGGCGAGCAGCCGGGCTGGTCACCATCAGCCGGGATTCCTGTGCAGCGGCTCGAAGGTGCCAGCGGGCCGGGCGGCACCGTTCCAAAGCGGCTCTGCGACCACGCGGACACCTCGGCCAGCACCGGCGACCAAGAGGACGAGAGGCAAGCGCTGCAGCGCGGAAGGGGCGAGCGAGTACGCGGAGCCAGGCGGCCCCCGAGCGCAGGGACCCGCGGGAGCCCGCAGGGCAACACGCGCAGCTCGCGGGGCCGCGCCGCGCGGCCGGGCAGGCGGCGGAGCGCGACGGGGACGCGACGGCCCGCGGGTGCCGGGGCGCCCGGCCGTGGGGATGCTCCGAAGCACCCGGCCCAGCCGGGGGGCCCCGCGGAGCCGCGCCGTTCCCACGGGGCCCACCAAAGCGTGACGCGGCTGGGGGCCTCCGGCCGCACGCAAACCTTCATGCAAAACCCCACGAAACGCCCCAGCCGGGCCGCCACGCAGCCGCGGCTGCCGCCAGGCTGGCTGAACCGAGCAGTGCTTCGCGTTGCCGGGGGCGCTGCCAGGCGGCCGGTGGGGACCACGCGGTGCCCCCCCCCCCCCCCCCCGCGTGGCACCGCTGTGCCCCCGCCGCCGCGCACCCCCGCCAGACCCGGGAGAGGGAGGCGGGTCCCTCCCCCCGGGGGCCCCCCACCGCCCCCCGACGGCAGCGCTCCCGGCGGCCCCGCGGCGCGGCGGCGGCGCCTACCTGGATGTACGCCATCCTCGGCGGGGCTCCCCGCGGCGCCGCGGCCGGCGCCGGGACCGGGACCCGCTGCGCATGGCGGCTCCCGCCGCCCCGCCCCGCCCCGCCCGCGGCCGCCCCGTCGGGGCAGCGCCCGCCGCCCAGCACCTGCGGCTCCCCCGCGCGGAGCCCGGCAGCGGGGGGACGAGCAAGGACCTGCCCCCCCACACACACACCCCGGCGGGGCGGCCCCGACGGGACGGGACGGGAGCGGGGGGGGGGAGGGCTCTGCCCCGAGCCGCTACCGCTAGCGGGGGCCGCGGTGCCGAGGGGCTCCGCCGCAGGGGGGGGGGGGGGGGGGCTGCCGCGGGCGGCACCGGTACTGGGGCTCGGGGGAAGCGCCGGCTGCCGGGCTGCGGCGGTAGCCGGGAGCGTTTAAAACCGGGCTGCAGCCTCCGCGGCGAGGGAGAGGGGACGGGAGCAGGGAGCCGGGGGAAGGTCCCTCCGCGCGGGCAGCGGCCCCCTGCAGCCAGGCCCTGCCCTGCCCGGCCCTGCTGCCCGGCGCCCATCCGCCAGCACCGAGCCCGGCCCCGGCGGCGCCCGCGCCCCCCCCCCCCGGGCAGGCGGCCCCGCGGCTGCCCCCGCCCCGCCGCGCCAGCCCCTTCCCCGAAGTTAACCCGAAGTTGCGCACCCGGCGGCGCCCCCCCCCGCGGAGCCGCCCCGCTCCGCTCCGCACCCACCTGCAGGTACGCCATCTTCGGCGGGGGGGCCGCGGCCGCGCCGCCGGGAGCCCGCGGGGCCGCCGCAGAGCGCAGCGCGGCCGCGGGGCCTGCGCGGTGCGGCCGCGGGCGGGGCAGCGCCTTCCGCCGCCCGGCGCGAGGGCCTCCGCGGCGGCGGGCGCAACAGGCGGCGCGACGCGGGCGAACACTGACCTCCAGAGGGCCCGGCCCGAACTTCAGGGCGGCAGCGCCGAGCCCCGCCGCAGCCTCCCCCGCGCCGCGGCCGCCCGCCGCCCACCGACGGCTCCCGCGGGCGCCTGCGCCCCTGCGCCGGGGCCGGGGCGGGAGGCAGCGAGCGGACCCGGCGCGGCGCGGCCCGGCCGCCCCGCGGGGCAGGTACCAGCCGTGGCGCTTGGACCCGCGTGGTGCTTGGTGGCACCGCGAGCGGGGAAGCGTTGCCCTTCGAGGCAGGTCAGAGGTTTGGGGCTGTTCCCCGCGCCCCGCCTTGGCACCGCACGCCCTGCAGGCTTCCCCAGGAGGGGCGCACCACGGCGCCTGCCCGCACCCTCGGAGGAGGCTCTGCCGCTGGGCTTCGCCACCCTCGTGGCGTGGCGATTTGCACCGGAGCCCGGTACAGCTCCGCGGCCCAGCGCCAGCGCCCAGCTCGCTGCGTTGGGCCGCGTGCCAGCTCTGCCGGGAGGCTGCGCAGCCCCTGAAACGCCGGGTCTCCTTCCCATGAGCAGGTCCTGCGGCACAGACGCACACCTCGGGTGGGAAGCTGTTCCTGAGAGATGGAGGCTGGAGCTGCCCGCAGCAGAGAGCTGGACCCTGCTCCCCGGCTCTGGAGGGGAACAGAAATACCGACATCTTCCAACACAGCACAGCATCCTCCTGAGCTCCCGCCCTTGACACCGATATACTTTTAGAGAGATTTTCTTCCCATCTAGCATGTCCAAAGTGCCAGCGTGGGACGACGCAGCGCCTGTGTGTGCAGTGCTGATAAAAGGCAACGGGACGGTGGTGGCCAGCCTCGAGCGTGCCCACCGAGCCCAACGCAGACGCGCAGTGGCAAGCGGCAGCGGTTTCATGTTCAGCCCAGCTGAATGGTTTTTGATTTGCGTGCGGTAAGGTGCTTCCTTGACTCGCAGCAACCCCCCGTTACGTTTCAGCTTATCGCTGCTCTGGCGGACAGAATATTTACGGTTTCAAACGTTGGCCAACCTAGGGACACAGGTCGCTGCTGCCCCTCGTGGTAACGAGGGAGTCTCCAGCACAGGATGGCTTTGGAAAGCTTTTACGCTACTAATCTCATTTAATGACCCATTTAAGTTCAATGAAAAACTCCCATTGACTTCTGTGGGAAGAGTTTTATTTTAACTTAAAAACACATTCTCTTTTTCCCCAGAGAGGGCAGCTACTGCTTTAGAAAAATAACGAGCACAGTGGAGATAAGCAAGAAAAGAGACAAGTAGGACTTAGTTGTTTCAGGCAGTTTTGAGCACACGATTACACTGTGGTGCAAATTGTTCATCAATTTTTTGGTCTTCCTTTTATTTTTAATTCCACAATAAGCTTCTTTCCAAGTCCCGGTGTTTAAAATGTCAGCCTTTACTTTGAATATCGTCACTCTTCTCATCTTGACTCACCGCCACCTTAATGCAGCTTGCAATAAGTGAACACATGGGCTTTTTCATGTTGCAACATAATGGAGAAAAGCTTGAATTTTTAAGGCAGAGATTTTTGACTCCTTAAAGCCACGGTGCTGTGCATCACAACATGGCACACAGCACTATGTAAAGATTATGTCTATGTTTGTGCTTATTCCTTTAAAACATCTCGGACAGAGAAAGGCAGATCCAGCGCTGTCTCAGCGTCACTCCCTTGCCGATAGGAGATCCCTGTGGCACCTCTGGCAAGCGCAGAGGCCGGATGCTCTTCTTCCTGCTGAGGCAGAAGGCCCCTTGGACAACACGGACAAGCATTATGAACCCCAAAAGAAGAGCCAAAGAATTAAGTTTATAGCGGGAGGTTCAGTGCTGCTATTGATTTTTACGTGGAATGAATTCCTAGGCTCTGGTAGCAGGCGGTAGCACAAAGCCATGAGATTGATGTGTTTCCATTACACGCTCATGCATAAACATGTATTTAGGAGCCTCTTACGCTGTTGCTTGAAGGCTTTTAGATTAAATTCCCTCAACAAATACATTCGATAGGCAAACAGAGCTCGAACGCCGCCAATATGATGGATCCTGCGCAGCAGACAGGTGGTTGTTGTGAAATCTAATTTCCACTCTGCGTACGGCTGATGCTTCGACTGAGCTGGCTCCTCCCGCGGTCGGGACAAGCGGAGCCGCCTGACGTGACGACAGCGTGACCTCTGGCTGTCCTCGGCGGCGCACGCGCCCGCTTCCCACGCCGCCGGGCTGCGCTGCAGATGGCCGGCCTTGCAAAGGCGGCGTTTCGGCACACACACCGGTGCAATTCGCACGGCTTCGGCGCAGTGCGGGTTTTAAGGTGGATTTCTGCTCTCGCTTGTCCTGATGCGCATCGGGAGTAACAGCGGCTCCGCCTGGCGGATGTGCACGAGTCGGCACCGCCAGCCCCGCGAGCAGCAGAATCGACCCGCAGCGGAGCCAGGCGCCTCGGCAGCCTCGCAGACGAGCCGGTGCCAGGGCTAAACGTGTTCAAAATAACACGTTTGCGGGTGTGCTCCTACCCCAGCCAGAGGCTTGCAGCCGCTTCGCGCCTCAAAGCGAACCGGCGGAGAGCAGCACCTTGCAGAAGTGGAGCAGGGAGGGGAAGGGAAGAAATCTGATGGCGACTTCAAAGGGTTTCGTTCGAATCCTTCCCGAGCAATCGGCTGCACTTTCCGCTGCAAGGGGGGAAAGTGAGGAGGAAAGCGGCTGGGCGAGATAAGATGAGACGTCTTACTCTGCTGTTCACGTGCCAAGTCCTTATCGGTATCACTTGAGCCTGCTGGAATAGCCGGCCTCCACGCTGCCTAAAAATAAGCTTTTTATCTCCGGATGTTTTTATAAATGGCAAGGCGTTCCCGCCGGTGCCTCCCCTCCGCTGCCGCAGCCCGCAGAGGCCAGCGCCGCTCGCGGCACGGGATGAGCGTCGCCCTCGGCAGCGGCTCCTCCGGAGCCTCCGTTCCGAACGCCTTCGTCCCCTTGCGGCTTTCCCAGAGAAGCCATCTCCCGCAGCGGCTGTGCCTGGCGGCTGCCGCGGCCCAGGCAGGCCTGGGGCTGGGCTCGGCGCGCCCGGGGCGAGGGGCAGGACGGTGCCGCGGGCGGCGCGCGGGGCAGGCAGGGCTGCGAGAGCCCTCAGCCACAGAGCAGGGGCGCAAGGCGGGTCAACGGCTCGTTCCTCATGTTTGAAGGTCCAAGCCAGGCTCGGAGAAGCGGATCTGCTCCACCAGCTGAATCGGACACCAGCAAACACTGTTCGCTTGCCTTTGCACCCAGCGGCGTGCTGCGGTTTCCGCCAGGACCGGGCTGACACGGATGTGACGGACAGCGAGCCTGCCAGCTAGCAGCAAGAGGGGACGGAGGTGCGAGCCGTCCCCGTGGGTCACCCAGGCTTTGGTCTCAGCAGCCTCTAACTCACCCCACCAGCCCCCTGCACGCCTGCGAACAGCCGCGGTTTGCAAGCCAAGAGACCGTTCCCCAGGCTTCTGCGCTTCCAGCAGCCAGCTGGGCTCCCTGCTTCCCTCCCTTCCCCTCCTCCTCCCTGTGATTTTCCCAAGCTCTCGCTCCTTTCCTGCCCCCCAGATCTCCCTTTGGTCCCGTCTCCCGCGCCCTGCTGGTGCCTGCAGCGAGGGAGCCGGCGGCGTGCCCTCGAAAGCGCCCCGCTCCCGCCTGCGCCGATGCCCGTCCATGGGCAGCCCGCCCAGCAGCTCCCTCTCAGCAATGTCGGTAACAGCGCGCTTTTCTCTTAAGTGCCCAGATGAAGTGGTTAAATTTGATCCAAACCCCTCAGATCCTCGTTGCCTCGTGTCATTTATAAGGTCCTTGCTTACGCTGTAGAAGCAGCAGCTACTTCCTTCCCCTCGCGTGCGTCTGCACACGCGTCCTGGCCGGGAGCTGAGTGACGCAGCCCGATGCCCTGAAGCTATTTCTACAGTAAACAGGGAGAAAAGGCAGAGGCGCAGGGCACGCCGCCGCCAAGGAAGCGTGCGGCGCCTCGTCTTTTCTCCCGCGTAGCTTCCCTCTCCGCGGGAGCCGGCGGCACCAGCCCGGCAGGTCCGTTCGCTCCCAGCGCACCGCCGGCGCGTTAGCCGCAGCCGCACGGAGGAGGCGCTCTCCCGGCCGGGCGCAAAAGCCTGGAGTGGGTTCAGGCTTCGGAGGGGAGACGGTTGTGTTTGTGGGGAAGGTCAGGTTTTCGGTTGCGTTTGTGGGGAAGGTCGGGTTTTCGGTTGCGTTTGTGGGGAAGGTCGGGTTTTCGGTTGCGTTTGTGGGGAAGGTCGGGTTTTCAGCTGCCTTCGTGATTCGTTTTGCTGCAGTCGGTTTGCTCAAGCCGTAAGGGTTGGGTTAGCCCGAGAGCTCTTCCGCAGGCTCGTGTTTCTAACCGCTAGCAGACACAGGACAGAGCTATTTTTGTAATATAAATCATTAGAGAGCAAATATCTCCCAGGCCCCACTGAAGCAAATTCCTGAGGAAGCGAGCTCTATTTTTATGGAAAATTTCTACTTGCACAGAGTTTCTTTTTATCTAAGGATCAAGCAACTAGTGACACCAGTCCCTGGGAAGCAGGGAGGAGTATCCCCATCTCGCAGCAGGCCAAAGACAGTCGTTCCTACCGGCCGGAGCTGCGAGCTCGCGGGCCGGGGCCGGGGCAGCAGCGGGACCGCGGGCAGGGACGGCCGAGCAGGGGAGGAGCAGAGCCCGGGGCGCCCGAGCTGCATCTTCAGTGCCAGGCTCGCCGCTGCGGGGTGTCTTCGGTTTGACAGAGCAGGACGGTCGCACGCTCACTTAACGTCGTGTCTTCGAGCCCTCGCAGATAAAATCATAAAATAAATGTTGAGAGATTTGATTACATTACAAACTCACTCGTGGCTTATTTTAGAAGAACACTCTCATCCCCCGTAAGTTGTTAAAATAACTGTGTGCGAAGGCATTTACTATTTAATTCACAATAATTTAAGAGGTCACAATTTTAAATATTTCTTTCCTATTCATATGAGCATTCAAAATATAAAAAGAGGTGGGAAGGAATTGGCATCTACAGTTTTATTCCTTCCAACAAGATATTGGTTAACACAGAACCAGATGTGATTAAACACACTTTCTTCAACTAAATCAGCCAGGCTTTTTAACTGAGCTCCAGGATCCCGCAGCTGTAAAATGTAGCAAAAGTTATCCAAAAGCACTTAAATATGACTGTTAAGGGAAAAGCTTTCAAGTTGTTAAGTAAATGACAAATATATATATATATATATATATATACTGCTTAAAGACTTTGGAAAAAGCAAAAGCAGCAACAAAAGCAGCTTCTGAGCTGCAAAGGAGCCATTGCAGAGATGAGTTTAGGATCATTTAGTTGCAAATACCAAATTGTCATCTGCAAAACCAATGCCCAGGTCTACTTCAGCATTCGGCAGGTTCAAAAGGGCAAGACTGTTTTCAATATAAAAGACTCCTTTTACTATTATCCTGTCACATCAGTAGAGACTCTTACATCTGGTTTTTCCATCTCATTAAGCAGATGTGCAAAATACTGTATCACATAGTAGACTTAAGTTTGGTGGGTTAAAGGGGTAATTTGTATTCTAAAGCACTGCAGTGCTGTATGTACAAAATATATAGAATTACTGAATATTTCTAGTTCCTGGGGACCTCGGTTTCGTCTGTCTGATTCTACTGTCAAAATTCTTTCTTCCTTACTCCCCATTCCCATGAGTTTACCCCGCAGGATCTAGTTTTCCCTAGGACATGATGTCAGTGGAGGAGGCGGCTGCAAATCCCAGGAAATGGAACCAAGAGAAACGAGCCAAGTCCTCGCTGAATTAGGATTTCCTGCTTAGGCAGAACCTCTTTCCTGGCCATGAACAGAAACGGAGGTGGCCGCACAGCCGAGCACCCTCTGCTCCCTGCCCTTCGGATCCGGACTGGCGCTTGGAAGCCAAACCTGCCTTCATCATGGACCGAGCCAGCCTGATAGCCAAAGGTCTGCACGAGCTGCTAAAATCTGGATCGCGACACTTCTCTCTGCTGCTGGCGGTCGCACGCGGGCGCTGGACTGGAGGAAGCGGTGTTCATAGGCTGGACGGCGCAACACTTCCAGCCTCAGTTTGCCTCCCTGGAATAGGCGGCGGCAGGCTACTTTCCTCCTCCCGTGTTGGGCCCGGTAACGTGCGGCTGATGTGGAGCGATGCCGCCAGGGAAGACGTCCCCTTTCCTGAGCAACGGGCAGCCGTCTTTGCTAACCAGTGACAACGAGAACTTTTATTCAAATAAAATCTCTATTCGCTTCGCAAACAGATGCTCCAGTGACCGTCCAACAAACGGCTGTGCTCCCAGAGCTGTGATTTGAAAGTCTGGTTATCGCGGCCTTTA
Organism: Apteryx mantelli; assembly: GCF_036417845.1. Taxonomy (NCBI): domain Eukaryota; kingdom Metazoa; phylum Chordata; class Aves; order Apterygiformes; family Apterygidae; genus Apteryx; species Apteryx mantelli. The sequence goes on from NC_089993.1 coordinate 12,169,432, forward strand.
TCGGCCGAAGATGCGAACTCCCCCGCTGACACGGCCTCTGTCGCGCAGAAGATGCCGTGGCCCCCAGCCGCCAGCAGCTGGCGGAGGAGGGAGAAAGAGGCTTTTACCAAGGGACGTCCAGGAGGCAGAAAGCAGAGCTCAAACCACGACCTTTTCCCAGGAAAGCCACAAACCCAGAGGGCTCTGGCCGGAGCGGTGCCTGCGAATCGCAGGGAGGGCTCGCGGAATCGCGGTGGCTCTGCGGCGAGGGCCGACGCCGTGGCTGCCTGCCCACCCGGCGGCCCCTGGCCACCCGCCGCCGCCGCTCTCCCTGCGCTTCCCCTTCCTGCCGCCCGCTCCCTCCGCCCTTGCGTGCTCCTGTTGCGGCTCCCGGGGCTCTAAGCTGTGTATAATTTTATCCCACAGCATCTCATTAGAAGCAGCTCTTAATTGCCGCTTAACAACGGGATCATTCTGAAGGACTCTAACAGTCCTTCCCCGAGGAACTACTGGAGCGTTGAAAGCTCTGTGCGCCCCGCGTAAACATTTCTGAGCAACGAGAGCTATCGTAAGAGGCAAACTTAAAACGCTTCTGTAGTCAGGCGAGCCCCAGAGCCGCAGCGAGCCGCAGCGAGCCGCAGCGGCATCGCTCCAAGCAGCGGCGCCACTTCCCGAAGCACCGGGAGCGTTTCCACGGAACAAACGCCGCAGCTCTGCGCGTTTCCTTACCGGCCGCCCTCGCTGCGACACGGGCACGTCCTTCCACGGAAAGCGTGACCAGCTCAAGGGGCGCCTGCAAACTCCGAGGGCTCGATGCCGGGGCCGGCGGCACCGCTCGCGGGCAGCCGCTCTCCGGGCAGGCGCGGGCACACGGAAGGTCACCGGCACCTTGCACTTCAAGGGCAGCTGCCGCTCAAGGAGCGAAGAGATCAGCGGAGCTGCAGAAGAAACTCAACCTTAGTCTTCGGCTTATACGAAAGCTTTGTCCGAGACTCTGTTCCTCGACAAGTTAGACTGCCGCAAGGGTTGAAAACCCAGACTATGTGTAATTTGACAAAGTCGTACCAAGACCTGGTGCGTTCTTCGTAGCCCAAGCTACAGGTGAATACGGATCCGCTTCATTTAGCCCTGCAGGTAGGCGGGCGGCGGCGAGGAGACGACGGCAGAGGGACGGGGCTCTCCTCTCGGGTAGCGCTCTGCCTCCTGCGCGCGACGCCCCTGAAAGCAGCCGTCCTGCCGAAGCCCGGAGAAGGGTGGCTGCAGCACGCTGGGAAACAAAACACCGCGCTGAAGTAAAAGGGGAGAAAGGGGCTCTTCAGCTTGTCAGATCCTACTACTGTTTTCTCTCTTTGTCTCTTTTTCTTTCTCTCTCTTTTTTTTAATAGCAGGAGATTTCATTAGTTTTGGTGGAGTTTGATCACTTTTGGTAGACTGAGCTCGGAGAGCTTCTGGGGAAACGCTTCCAGCCCCTGCACAGAAGTGGTTTTTGGAGCAGTGCCCGTGATTCAGAAGCCTTACGACTAGCGCGTTTCTCCTTTTTCAAATCCACTTACGCGAACCTCCAGGAGCATAAGACACTCGAAGCAACGGGCCCAGAAGACGGGCTAACCAAATACCCCCCGCAGCCGTCCCTTAGGTCGCAGCGCGGCCGCCAGCGGGCAAGCGCAGAGGCGGAAGCCGCGTGCAACCGCAGCTGCCCGACGGCGCTCCCTGCGAAGCACCGCGCGATAGCAGCCAGCTAGCAAAATCCAGTGAAAATCTGCAACGTGCCTCTGAATACACTGGTGTTTACATGCTTAAACGTGGTCTCAGGAGGAGAATTTCCAAGGAGCCATAAGAAGATATTCCTGAGTGTATTGTGCAGCGCAGAGAAGTCTCTCGCACCAGAAATAGAGGAATGACTCATTTCCTCTGCAGCTCTGCTCCAGCCTTTACTTGCACGGGAAGTTGAACGTCTACCTATGCCATGCCAACGGGAATTCAGAAACCCAAAAGCGGTTTTCAGCAGGCATAAACCTAGCCGAAGGGCCTAAATCTTGACTGCTATTTGTCTTTAAAAAACAGTTGTCCCAGGCTAGCATCTGGGATAGCACACGAGACGGAGCAGTACACAGTTCTGGGGAACTCCCTCCCAAGATAAAAACGCTGTATTTCAGCATCTTAATTCTGCACAGAACAAAACCTTGTACCTAAGAGCCAGGAGCTGCCTCCTCCATTGCCCTCCTCCGCAACGCGGCTAGTAGCCGCACTGCTTTGCAAGCGAACGCAGCTCCAGGTTTCTCTTCTCCCCTGCTCGAAACGGAGAGCGATGCTCTGAAATAGAAGTGGGGAAGTGGTCAGTCTCGTCCGATTTTGCTGCAGTTCCTCCTCTGTTTCCTACGGCCAGGGTTTGCATCAGGACAGGAGGGTTCTTCGGAGCAATCCCTCCACCCTCTCGCCTAGGAAGCTGGCACAAGGGTAATTCGCCTTCTTTAACCCGATGGCTGTAACCTTCATGGCATAACCCCTCCTCCCCCTGGGCTTATCGCGCCCAGATTACCGCCGGGGCTCCTGGCGGCAGGGACAGACGCCTACGGAGCAGTCCGAGTATTAAGAAAACACCAGCAATCCATAACTGCACCAGCCCGACCCAAAGAACTGGTTAGTCCGAGTGCAGGTTTTGTCCTGGTTTTAGGAAAAGAAATCCCAAGAAACACAAGCCTGCAACTTGAGTATACAGAAATTGTATAAGACTCTGAACAGCCAGTTACTTTCTGGATCAGTTTTCTTGTCCTTCAAGGGGAAAAAAAAATAAAGCTTCCCTAACATAGAAGACTGCCACAACATTTGATGCATCTGTTTCTGTAAAGTGCTTTGAGAGCTTTGTGTGCAAATCATTATTTGAATAGCAGCAGGCTGTCACACAGACACACACAGAACATATTTCACCTCTACAGCTCTAGCGCTGATTTAATATTATGATGCTTTGAATCTCTTAAAAAGAAGTTGCTAATATGCCAATTCTCGGTTGCATATTTAAAACGGGACACCATCGGCACATGCACAAGCGGATAGGCAGTCTCTTAATTAGGCACACAACGCATCCGAGAGGTCCAAGATGTAATATAACTTACAGGCAGATCTGTCTGCAGCCAGCCCTCCAAGCCCTCGCTTATCTGGGAGGTGTGCACTACCCAAAACCACGCTCTGAAGCACCGCTAAGCACTGACGGTGAATCCACGTGCTTAAGAGCCCCGTTTCCTCGCCCGTACTCCGAGGGCCAGCTTCCCCTGCGGCGGGCCGCAGCAAAGGGGGGCTGCCGCTTTCCCACCAGCTACTCGACTAGCACCAGCCAGAATTTCACCTACCCCGGGGAGGATTCAGCAGGCAAACATTTAAAGAGGTGACACAGGAAGTAAAACAGCCTAAAAAGCAAGTTTCTTCTGTCTGAATTCTTTTTGAATCTTACGAAAATTGGATGCACGAATAGGAGTCCTTCCCCGCCAGGCAGCTTTAACTTGCGTTAGCAGCACTTGATCAGCAATTCACTACTGACCTTGGCTGCATTACAAGGGACGTATTTGCACAGGGACGGAAAGATTTTAAACAATTTATTCAATAAGTTGGATGCAAACAGGCTTTTCCTTAAACACCAAGCATGCAAGTCCTTAGACCAGTTAAATTTTTGTTAAGAAAAGATTTATCATGAAAGGAAAATCCTATGCTTTCCTAATGATTTCTGCTGAAAAGAAACTCGGGATTCAAACAGAAGTATTTCAGAGCAGGGAATGAATGGAGACTAGGGGACGGTTATTGCTTTTAAAGGAAGCCATTAATATGAGATATTTTTATTAAAGAGGTGAGGATCTAAATACTGTTCCTCTGCTCTGACTTGGATGACTGAGTGCTGACACTAAAAAATGACGTGCTTTAAATCTGTGGAGGTGAGAAGTCCATTAGCTAGCTGGACTTTGTCAGAGCTTTTTAAAATGGTTGCTTCCCCTCTTTCAGAGACTACACTCTGCAAGGCAAGAGGCAGGCACACAGAAAGGTCTGCAGGTAGTTATTTTCAGCATAGCTTTGATTTAATAACTAAAAAGGTAGAGATCTTGCTGATACCATTCTTTACTGGGGAACATCAGCACAAGCCGCAAGGATATAGGCTTGGCATCTTACCAAGGACTAATAAAGGACAGGTAACGTGCTGGTCCATCCACGCAACCCCTGCTGGCTTCAGCGGGAGCTTTTCATATTTAATAAAGTGCGACCGACGCGTTTTGGAACGAAGATCTGTTTGTACATACCACACTGAAAAGCTCACAGAGATCCTGTGAAATGAACTCCTAGCTCTTCATTAAGCACTAGAAAAAGCAGATTTTGTGCAAGCACCTGAAACTGGAGCCAGGGGGACAAGAACTGCTGCTTTCTTATCTCAGCAGAATCCGGCCACCGAGGCCAACGAGCTCCATTTCGGACGCCGGCAGCACAACAGACCCCGCGAGCCCCGCGCCGTCGCTCGCCTCCCGCGTCCCTCCGCGCGGCTCCAAGGCGCAGGCTCCCTGGCCTCCTTGGTCCATGGTCCACTTCAGCAGCCTCCTCCTGAAAAGCATATAAACCTAGAGATCACAGAGTTTCCTGGCTGCGGGTAACATTTAATGTAAAAAGTTAAAAAAAAAGAATTTAAATCCTGAGGCACAAATGTTTTAAAACAGTTGTTTATTACTACAGTGAAATATTAAAACAAAAACACCAACTTTTTATGGAAACAATAAAAGTGCAAATGTATTTTGATATTAAATAGGAAATGAATTTATAAAGGTTTCATTAAAGTGGGCTGACACTTTAAGCCTATAAACACTTAAAAAAAATAGCAGCTGAACACTTTAGTTTAATCTTTGGTCTGATTATTAACCAGCAAAAAATAGTTGTACCAAGAACATCCATTGCAAACAAACATTTTAAACTTACAATACTCTGCAGAGATTCAAAATCAAAAGAGGAGGAATGTTTTAGAGACATTTAGCCAGATAAGAAATAATGATGTCTTTGAGAAATACACAGTATTTTTGAATACAGAGAGAAGGCACATATATATTCATTTTGGTACTGTAAATAAACTTATTCTATTACAGGTGTGACCCCCCCCAACCAGCATTCAATAAAAATAACTTCATTTGCACAAAGTCTTTGTAAAATTTGCTTGCAGTCAAAGAGAACCAAGAACCCACATTAGTGCTAAATAACCTGCTTTTTTCTGTATTTGAGCTTCAGATTATACAAACAGAGACAACCATGCTGAACCTATAGAACAGTGCAACAGTAACATTGCAAATACATATTCGTAACCCTCTTCTGTGAACAGTAGCACTGGGGCGGGAGGACGGGATTACTCAGGTAGGTCAAGTTCTCGATATGCCGCCTTGCAGATAAGGCCCTGAGATAGCACCGGGACACTACAGGTACTACTGCTGCCATATTTGTTGTGGCCTAAGATGAATATCATAGCAGAACTCGACTTTTATCAGCTCCTTTCGTCAACCACGTCCATGAATGCATGCTTCATAGCAGATAGAGAAAATCCACTTAATTTTGCAGGTGCACACCAGAGCTGCAAGCTGCTCCAAGGTCTCCCCAGACCTCGCCTCCACTGCGCACACATCGCCTCCCTGCAGGAAGCCCCCCTCACCCAGGAAAGTCTGTCCAAGGCTAAGGTTAGAGCAAACACACACATTTTCCCCCATCACCAACAACCACGACTACCTTGCTGAGCAAGAACTGACCCTGAAGACCAGCCCGATTCTATGCTATTAATAAACTGAAATTTTTGCCCATGAGTTTGGCCCAGATGGATTCAACTAGTCTGGAAGGATTGTCAAAACAATCTCTACTTAAATCCCTTTTTCCTCCACTCCAAATCCATTTACTTTCAATAGATCTCCTCCAACTTTAACCCCATGTCCTTTGGTTTATTTGCACTGCTTCTTCACTGTGGGTTTAGTCATTCTCACCCCTCCTCAGCTCAGCTTTAATTTTCTGAACTATTTATGTTGTCCAACATTTCTCTTTGCCATGCATTTCTTCATGCAACTTTATTTTTCCTGGCACTACTATACTTTTAACGAGAAAGTTTTTACCAAGTCTACTGCAGACTTCCGTGTATTACAGCAATACTGCATACACACCAAACAGCTGCATTTCTTTTCAGAGAAAAGATCACTTTCCAGAGAAAGCGGTGCACAATGATGTAAACAAACTGCCAGCTGACAGAGGTGATCACGGTGCCAGACTTAACAGCTAGGAAGTTTTCAGGAGTTCCCGCAACCGCAATACCCTGGACTGGTCCAGTCTCCCTTTGGGCAAAGGATCCAATGACAAAGGCTGCAGAACCACGTCTCCTTTCAAACACCAAGTAACACAAGTCTGCAGAAATAATACATATTGTGGCCTACTACAAAACCCACCACCAAGGTAGCTCACTTAGCATTAAATACCATGTGCAAAGAACAGTTGATCGATACTACCTAAAAATACACTATTTGTATTTGTAGAAAGAAGCACAATGCTTCATATATAAAAATAACCCAACTTGAGGGTGTGACCTAGGCTATAATTACCTGAAAATAAGACTGCAAGAGCAGTTTAAAAAACAAAAACAAACAGACAGAAGTAGGCAAACATCTGCCTGGGGAGTGCTTCCATTTAGAAAAATAGATTTTTATAAAGCTTCCATAGATTTTGAAAATGTTTGCTTTGTGCTCTGCTGCACAGGCCTGTGAATAAACACACCAGTACGTCTGTGTACGTCAGGGAGCGGAGAGGTACGTTAGTAACAGCAACTTATCCTGAAGCTTCCCAGAAGTTACATTTAGTAATTTACAGCTGATTTAAACCGCTCGCCGAGGACATCGTATAGCAGGTAATAAGGCACATACTGAATTGCTGATGCTCAGAAAGTTGAGCAACACATTTAAGGTCTTAATACATCAAACATTTGAGCACGTGGCCCAATATCTTAACTTAAAGCAAGGATCTGATACTCCGATTTTGCCCCTGTTCAGCCTTGCAAGCCCCTTTGGGAGGGACTCGTTCCCCAAGACGTGGAAACTACCTAGCTGGTGCTTACATTAAGACGACACCAAACTCGCAGCCTAGAACGGCCCCACTGTACCGTGACTTAGTGCTGAAGAGTCCTGAAGTACCCTGGAGTGTTTTGCTCCCTACCGCCCTCGGTAAGACAATGATCTGCTACAGCACAGTGCCACAAAATGCCATCGGGTTATCTGGTCTGCTGCAGATCAAAACTCCGCTACCGTCAGAGAACGGGCTGGACAACCCCCCCGAAAAGCCCACCAAGCCCTCACTGGAGGGCACAAGGGTGTCCTCAGCCGGTTCACCGCTCTGAGGTTTGGGTTTAGGCTTTGTTCTAGAACAAACACAGAATTTGTAAGAGTTTGTTGTTCTTGTTGGTCCTTGAGGTAAAGCAACTTCTAAGAAAAAGTAATGCTCAAAGCCTGAAAAAATAAATCTCAAAAACAAGAACCCACAAACAAGTGAGCCCCAGAGTATTTCCTTAAAGAAAGTTTTCTCAGGATGATTCAAGCATCATCTGGTTAATTTAACAAAATACTAATGCCTCTTCTATAGCAAGTATTTAGTGCAGCCAAATAGCCTAAAATGAAGGTCTTTCTTTGTGAAAATAAAGTGCTATTTGTTTCCTTTTATCTATGCTTCAATCCTTCAGATAACCTTCATTTTAACACAGAAACTTAAAACTAGATTCTTCATAGAAACTTAAACTAGATTCTTCATACTGCTGTCAGAGGGGTTTAACTTCATCCCTCACTTCAATTTTACATTAACACGCATATTCGATTTCTGCTTAGCACAATGCACTAGATTACACAGAAAATTTAAAGCATGTCACCGAGTGTTTCAACCCGTGCTCAACACCCATGCTCTAAAGCTCATCTCATGTAAGAGCATCTTGGTACATTGAGGGCTTTTTTTCTTTGTGCTCACAGGATTTTTAAATCTCAGGTGGAGAGATCAAATGCCTCGCAAGAAGTGAATCCCGTAAAAAAGTCAATTCTGCGATGAAGAAAACAAGCTAAGCTGGACTTCCAGATTTGTCAGTTTGAGACTAGTAGAGTCGTGTTTGCAAATGGTCCACCACAGGTTGGGCTTCCCTGCTAGGGCGCTTGCCCAGGAATTTCACAAGTCTCTCGTGAATGACCGACAATATCAAAAACAAAGAAGAACGAGCGTTTCGTTACATCTGGGTCTTCGGTTTCCAACTTTCCTCCGACGGGGGGCGAAACGGCGGGAACACGTTCTCCCGGCGCCGGTCACTCTCCCTGCAGCTCTGGGCCGGGCTCGGCGGCGTGGCGGCACGGGGCAGGCGCCCACCACCGGTGCCGGGGGCCGTGGCAGGCGGCGATGACGCGCGGCGCCTGGTTCCAGGTGTCGAGCAGCAGGCGGGCGGCCAGGTCCAGCGTCGGCCCGTCGAAGGCGGCCAGCAGGTTGACGGGGGCGGCCTCCTTGAGGAAGCGGGGCAGCGCCAGGGCCTCGGGCAGGGCGGCGTTGCCCAGGAAGAGGTGCATGAGCACCTGCTTGCGCAGGCAGTCCCTGAGGAACATCACCAGCTCCTCCAGCCGCTCCACCAGGAACCGCTCGTCCCAGGCCTCCAAGGGCCCCCGCAGCAGCAGGGAGAAGAGGGCCGTCTTGAGCACGTAGGAGGAGAGCACCTGGCCCCACTGGGAGCAGACGGGCTCGGCCAGGCGCTGCGCGCGGAGGTCGCGCAGCCCCTTGAGGATCTGCAGGCACTTGAGGTGGCAGGAGGAGGCCGGGGCCTGCTCCTTGAGCCAGCTCAGCAGCCGCTGCTCCTGCCGCGAGGCGTTGAGGCCCCACAGGGCCTCGGGGCGGGCGGCGCGCGGCTCCTCGGGTGGCGCCGTGAGGTAGAGCGCGTCGCCCAGGGGGATGGCGGGGATGAGGCGCACGGCCATGGAGAGGTGGCAGCAGAGGTGGTCGGAGCGCGGCTGGAGCAGCAGCGTCGGCGGCCGCCCCGGGCCGGCCGAGAGGCGGACGCGGCAGCGCTCCTGCAGCCGGTAGCGCACGGCGCCCAGGCAGCGCTGCAGGTGCCCCTGGAACCAGCGCAGCACCAGCGCCGACGACAGCAGCCGCCGGCCCTGCAGCTCGGCGCAGAAGGCCTCGGCGAAGGCGCGGTAGTGCCGCGGCCAGCCGGGCGCCGCCAGCCCGCACACGAAGGCGCCGGGCGGCCCCGGCCCCGCGGCGCAGCGCGCCTCGGCCTCCAGGCGCGGCGGCAGCCGCAGCGGCACCAGCACGTCGAAGCAGTCGGGGCTGCGCACCTTGTGCTGCTCGTAGGCGCTGCCGATGCGCACGAAGTCGCCGCGCAGGCTGAGGGCCAGCGGGCCGGGCTGCAGCCCCTGCGCCTTGGCGGCGCGCACCAGCTCGCCCACCACCCGCCCGACGTGCGCCTTGCTGTGGCCCAGCACGTGCGGCGAGAGCCGCAGCTGCCGCGCGTAGAAGGCCTCCAGCAGGCCCCGCCGCGCCGCCGCCGCCGGGGGGGCCGCCGCCGCCGCCGGGGGGGTCGCCGCCGCTGCCGCCGCCGCTGCCGCCGCCGGGGGGGCCGCCCCGCCGGGGGGGCCCCGCCGCCGCCCGCCGCCCGCCTCGCCGCGGTAGCGGGCCAGCAGGTAGCCCAGCAGCAGCAGCGCCGAGCCCGGCAGCAGCGGGACGGAGCCCCCCCCCGCCCCCGCCCCCGCCGCGCCCTCCTCCGCGGCGCGGCCGCGCAGCGCCTGGCAGAGGCAGAGCAGCGCCGTGCACAGGCAGGTCACCAGCGGCCAGAAGACGCGCAGGTTGAGCGTGTAGACGGCGGCGGCGCGGCGGGGTCTCGGGCCGCGGTGACCGCCGCCGCCCGGCCCCGCGGGCGGGCAGCGCCCGCCGCCGCCTCCGCCCTCCCCGGCCGCCCCCAGCGCGGGCCGCGCCGCCGCCGCCGCCGCCGCCGCCGCCGCCCGGCCGCGCCCCCGGGGCCCCCGCCCGCCCGCCCGCCCGCCTGCCTGCCGCCGCCGCCGCCGCCGGGAGCCTTCCCGTCGCGTCCCGTCCCGTCGCGTCCCGTCCCTTCCCCTTCCGAGGGCAGCGGCGCCGCGTCAGCCGCCGAGTGAGCTCAGAGGAAATGCCAGGGGCGGCGGGGCGGCCGCGCCGCCAGGCCGGGGCGGGAGGGGGCCGCGGGGCCGGGCCGGCGCGGAGCCGCCCGCGGAGGCGGAGCGCGGCGGCGCCGCCCGCTTCCTGCGCCGCGGGGCGCCCGGGCCGGGGTCGGGGCCGGGGCCGGGGCCGGGGCCGAGGCCTCCGCCCCGGGCAGCGCCGCGCCGCCGCCGCCTGCGAGCCCGCTTCTCCCAGCGGCGGCCCGGCCCCGAGCCGCCCAGCCGCCTCCCGGTGCCTTCGGGACACGCGTGAGCCCTCCGCAGCAGCAGGGCGCTTCGGGGCACGCGTGTGCCCGTCGCAGTAACAGCATTTCGGGACGCGTGTACCCCTCTTAGCAGCACGTTGCTTCGGGACACGTGCGCCCTTCATAACAGCAGAGCGTTTGGGGACACGCGTTGGGAGCACCACGGTGTGCTTCTGTGTCGCAGGGTCTGCTTGTCGTCTCTCCACTGACATTCATTCCAAAGCCTTTCTTCACATTCGGTAGCGAGCTAGTACAAAGCCTTTTTTATTTCTTGGGCCCAGATCATTCAGATGCTGAAAAACTAAAGGGGAAGATGACATAACCCTGGGGGAAGGCGGTCGTGTTGCCCAGGAGCTTTGCTGGGCCTGTCGCACGCCTGCTGCCGTGACACCAGGCCCGGCGTGGTTCCCTGTGACTGTCAGGGCACTTTTGCCTGCAGCATCGGCCTCAGCAATAACCAAATGAAAGAATTTGGGACTCTGCAGAAGGACACACGCAAGGCTACCACAGGGGTCGTCCCAGCTGGTTGTGCCGCGAGCCCGCGGTAGCTGTGCCAAATGTTCAGGTCAGAAGATAAACACAAAATCATCTCTTCACTTGCAAAGCTCCCAGGCGCTACCGATGATGGATAATTACCTTTCCATTGCAAGCTGTGGTCAGGAGGAGAACAAGTGGAACGTGGTTTGCAGCATGCGTTGAATCATGCTCGCTGAGGAGGATTTTGCTCATAGTTAAAGCCTGTCCTTAGTTTCTGAGAGCTGGAGACTCATGAACTGAATCTGCTGAAGATTATTCTTGTTCCCTTGCAAACCGCAGTATTTGTCTGCTGCTCTGCAGCGGAGCAAATGGGTCCCCCCGTGCGAATGCAGTGAGGCAGCAGGACACGGACCTTACACAGGGCAGGAGTAGCACTGAGCTTTTTTGACGGGTTGTTCTTTTAAGAGAGGACGGTGCAGTTTCAGGATCAGGAACTTGTTTGCCCCTGCAAAGGACATAGTGAACCACTCATTGCTTTGGATTACATGCCTACGCTATCACAAGGTCAGCCACCATGGCCAAAAATGACAATGCTATGGAGGGAGGGTCTTTTGGGTTTCCCCCACACACACCCTCATCCATTGGTCATCCTTTGAGCCCCGTTGCATGCAGAGAGCCTGTGACGGTAACTCCAGTATTTGAGCATCATAAGACCGCTTCATGGAAGTGATGCAGACACACGTGACTGCTGCAATGGTTCGCATGGGTGTTTATGCTCTTTTGATTGGAAAGCACAGTGACCTGGAGGCACAGTTACGGCAATAAATACGAGCCCGATGGAGTCTGTAAGACCCACAGTGAAGAGGAGCTCACCGTGCAGCTCGTTTCTTCCTTCTCAGATGAGAATTCTGTCCATGGCTTCCTCCATCTTCCCAAGTACCTGAGCCACTGGAGACCGAAATGTTGAGAAATTGCTGTTATTCATTGGCCAAGCTGTGTGCAACAGCTAAGAGTGTGGAGGGCAGCTATGAGCCAAAATCTAAGAGAAGTCTATCATAAAGAAGACAAGAGGGGAAAATACTGGAAGCATCATTAGTTACACCTGGGAGAGCCACAGCTCTGTATTACAAGGTTATGCTTACTAGCTCCAATGCCCAGCACGGAGGCCACAAGGAAGGTAAAATGTCATGCAAGAGACACATGTGTATGGCAGTCTAGTGCATTTCAAGACATACAGTGGTCAGTCCATGCGCTTGTACTGTTTGCATTTTTTTAAATCACAATGTCTCGTATGACATTTCCCTCCTGGGTTGTACCAACCCCACTGTGGTTGAGCTGAGTCCTTCCTGATGGGCCTTTACGTCCAACAAGCTTTTGCTTAAAAGAAGATGCTGCTTAAATCTGAGAAATGAGCAAATAAAGTTCCTGCTGCTGTAAGTCTTTGGAGTTTGTAGTTACCTAAAGGTCTGAAGGTCACATTTCAAATTGCGATCAAGAAAAGTTCTGCCACAGAATAATGTATAAATCCAGTAATCAAGCTGGTCTGACATTTTTCCTATGCAGGACAAGACTTCTTTATATAGCTTTGTTGTTGTTGTTGTTGTGTTTCTTGACCATGGGGCTGACTCTTGTTTCTTCTACACTTCCTCCCCCCTTTCTGCACAGATGTTTGAAGTCTGTAGCATTAGTTTAGAAGAGAATTTTTAAGCATGTATTTTTCTGGAAGTGTGCTAGCTTCGTCTCAGATATTGATGTGGACAGGACCATCATGCTTGGTTTCTGTTTGTTTAGTAAATGTTTACTGAATTTTGAAGCTGTTTGTTGAAGCCTAGGGAGCGTCTGTTCAAGCTTTTTCTATTATGGTTTAATTTCAGGTGGCAAAGTTATTCTTACATTACTGCAACATAGCGGCATTGACACAATGTCATGCGTGGCCCCACAAAGGGGAAGGAGCAGGACTTCAATACAAGGGGCTGAACACAGCAAACTGAAAATGCTTTAACAGTTTGAGAAAGGAATTAAAACAAGGAATGAGTCAGAGAATTAAGTGCAAGAGAAAGGTTGTACAAATATTTGTGTTTTCTTAATTTGTCTTTATATAAAAGAAAACATTACTTCAAGTACATAAAAATCATACTTCACCAAAAAAAAAGCATATGTTTTATAGCCAAGATGCTGCACTCTAAAATGTCAAACTGGATAACCAAGGTCAAGCAATCTGAATTAATTCACAGGCAACCAAAGCAGAGGCAGACTCAGGATTACACTTGAGAGCCACAGGAAGGTGTCCTAACCGCTCCAACACTGGAATTATAATCAGGAAATTAATTAAAAATGTAGCCTATGTAAAGACAAACCATAAACAATTTTTACAGCACCACAACCGCCACAGTAGTCCGTGCCCCGTGCCCAAGAGCAGGCTTTCCGACGGCCGTGGTACAGCCGAAGTCACAACGCTGCTCCTCAGAATGATGTCACGCCGCAGCAGTCGCATCTTCAAAAATCAACGGGAAGTGAAAAGCATCGGGGTTTTCCACTCGTTTCATGTTTTCCTGTATTTCTTGACAAAGCAGGATAAGAGAACAAAACCATTCATCACACTGCTTATTGCCTCTGACCCATCACAGCAAACACTTCTTGTCCTCAGCCCCCAAAAAGGCAGCCAAAATAAATAAAAAAACAAGCACAGTTGTTGTGGTATGAAAACAATCCTTTAAGATGTTTTGTTGAAAGACACCACTGAACTCTCTGGACCCATCAGTCCATAGGTTCAACTTTTAGTAGCTTGCGCTTTTTTACACCGCCAAAGGCAGCGTGTTTCACACGCCTTCGGGCCTTGCCCCAGGCACACCAAGTCTGGAGTCAGCTCGCACTCCCTTGTCGCGCAGGGCTGTCTGATTAGCTCCCCTTCCCCGCAAGGGCAGACAGCTACGCCTGCAGGGCCCGGCACGGCGCTTGGTGCCTCTCGGCAGCCGCCCTCCGCTGGGTAGCCTGGAGCCTAGCGATGCTGCAATTATCCCTGTGGGACCTGCATAGCAGGGAAAGGCTGCAGCCTCCAAGCCAGCTGTAAATAAAAGTCACGGTGGGTCCCACTGGCAGGAGGGGACCTAGATGTCACCTGCGCCAGTGGGGCTGCAAGCCTAGGGACCAGCTGGCAAGAAGTATTGAAGCAGGCACAGCAGAGAGCAGGAACAGGGCCCTTGCCTGTACGTGCACCAGATGGCCCCGGCGCGAGCGAGCTCGAGCTGAATCCCAGCCGGCTCATCCTCAGCCCCTCGCCGGCCGATGGCTGCAGAGCCTGCGGCTGGTGCCGGAGGGCCCGGCTGCATCTGCAGCAAGCGCAGGCTCCGCTCACAGGCAGAGCCCTGAGCACCCCAGAGGCAGGAGGCTCCGGGGGACCAAGCGATCGCTCAGCGTTGCGGCCGGGACCTTACGCAGAAGTAGCTGATCTAAGAGCCGCTCCAGCTACCCCTCAAGCAAGCCCACGGTGTCTGACAACAGCTGTAGCCAAATTAAATAGTTATAAACACGAAACTGCTTTAAGATACTGAATAGCACTAATCACCACTCCTCATTGCCCATTATTCCAGTCCTACTGAAATTAGGCTGCAGAGGTTGTATTTAGTTTGCAATAGCACCAATATAACTTACAGTATCAGTTTGTCTATAGTTTGTGTTTTACAACCCCTCACAGAGGAAAGCAAACAAACCCTTTTATCTTATCTGGAGAACTTTGCTCCTCTTGTCACTTCTAGTAACAATAATGTTGAACTTGAGAAAAGCTGCAATGATGTGACTCATCTCTCCTTCTGCATGGTCTTCCCTCACTTCCAGGAGCTGGACCACATGTGATACGTTTACTTCTGCTGTTGCTATCAGAAATATTTTCCTCTTTCTGCCTCTTCCAAAGTTGCAGTAGCTCATCTGTTGGGATTAAAATATCTATAATCCCCATTGTTTGCAAGTTATAATGCTGACATTCCTTGTTTTCCACTTAAGCAACAATCTTTTTCTTCCAGTATAAAACTAAAGAAAATGTTTATGAGGTTTTTAATAGCAATTGTGTACTCCAGAAATATAATAGGTTGTACATTAATAACTATGACATCAAAATCAGGACCAGAGAGAATCCACAACAGTGATTTTTACTACCATTAAATCATCCATTGTTTAAATAGATGTTATCTACACACTTGCTTCGGAATGCCCCATATCCAGGATATCCTGCTCACTAAATAAGGAATAATGTTATACTTCATTCACATTCAACTCTGTGCTAAAAAAAGATATTCCCATGCCAGTAGATACCATCCGCATGACATTTCTGGAAGAGATTTGCAAGGCACAAAAAGAGGTGTTGGGTATGTAACACCCATTAAAGTTTCTCCACAGTTTCCAGTATTTCATACATCTGTGTAACTGATATGTTGGTGCTACAGTATGCCAGACACTGTCTGAGATGTAGGAAAAAGCTGTCTGCACCAGGGAACTCACCATCTGAATAGGACGTAGGTAGCAGAGAGACAAGAGGCACATACAGATAACACCATTTGTCTTAAGGTTTTACACAGTGCTTTAATGATTTATCTGAAAAGCAGGCTGCAGATTTCCCAGGTCAGTATATGCCCCAGTAAACCAAGGCTGCATGTAACCTATTCCAGGTGCAGGAGAAATATATGGAGATCCCTTCCAGCACCAGTGAAGTACAGCTACTCTTCTCCCGAGTGGCTTATACCTGCCACGTAATTATCAGGCACTATTAAACAGTTTACAGCAGAAAAGTACAATGATAGATCGCAAAAAAAGGGGGGGGGGGAGGGGGGAGTTTGAAAGAGCAGTCGCTTGACTTTATGCCGCTGATCATTACTCCTTTGAACGTCTCCTCTGCAAGCAAAGCGGCTAGCACACCTCCTCCCACCGCCCCCTGGGTGGTTCTGAGGGGGAGATGCCACAGCCTAAACAGCAGCCTTTACCCACCGTTCCTGCAGCTACCAAGACGTACCGGATATTCATTACCATACAAACCAACAGGAACAAGCTGATGCGAAGCCGTTCTGCAGACTGTGGAGTAATGGTTTCTGCCAGTCACAGCAGCCGGATGGCTGAGCCCCCATTTAGGGATGAGAATGCTGGAGATGGTGCCCTACTGCCTTCAAAAGCTGAAGACACTCAGCAACCCGGGGCGGAGGAGAATCAGGCCTCCAGCGTACATGCAGGGAGATAGAGGAGTTTGGGGGTAGAAGTGTTACTATGCGTTCTTTCTTTATCTTTAAGATATGTTTCATTTAATGAGTGGGATGTTCTTGCCACCCACGCCAGTGTGTTTGCTCACTAGCTATCAGCAGGGTGAAACACTTCTTAATCAGAAAGCCTGCAAGCAGACCTGGCTTCTGCAAACCACATAGAGCCCAATACAGGATTTCCTTGCTTTAGAAGGATCAGCTTCCGGAGTAATTCAAATGACAGTCTCTTGTCCAAGTCTGTCCTTATTATAGACACAAATACCCTGTGCTGGCGAACAGTAAAAGCAACAATTGGCTCATCTCCAAGTTGGCACATACTGTTTGAAAATCAAGGGCTTTTTTTTTTTTTTTTCATAGAAACTCCTGTGAGATACAGTTCCAGCTCCTCTCAGGCAGCCAAACATGGGGTATATAATCCTTACCTGTCACGCTGTCAGCCAGGAAGCCATGCCTATATGCTTCCAGCTGAGCAATGAAATAGGAACAACAACAACAACAACAACAACAAAACTGCATCTACATTAATGTAAGTTTCCGTGCTGAGTTCTGCCTGAGAAGCTGTGAGCACAGTGGATTGCAATCCCATATCCCTGAGGAAGTGAAGTTGCTGGTACTGTGAAGAACGCCAAGCATGGCATCAGAAAAAGGAAACATGCTTCAGCAAGGGGAGAGCAAACGTACAACTGGCATATGGAAAGGGAATCAGCAGCAATTGCAAATGGAAAACACTTACCCTTGGGAAAAGATCAGAGATATTCCTTACATTGAAAATGGAAACAAGAGAACTCTCCAGATCAAGATTATCTTAAGTCCTGCACTTGCTATGTAAGTTCAGTATTTAATGTGATCCACATACGACAGACAACAGTCACACGGATGTACAGCTTACAACGTTGTGTCTAAAGGCTCCAGCCGACAAACCCTGCTAAGTCTGCAGGGCAGCTGAGAAGGTTGATACGCTCCGCTGACGTCCCAGCTCCCTGCCGGAGGGCACTGCCAAAATCCACGCTGCGGCTGTGCCTCATCCGCTACAATTCGTCGCACACGGAGCATGGGCAGCCCCCGGGTCGGAGGAGCAGGGCAGCAGCGGGCCGAGAGCCTGCTCGGCCCTTTTCTCTCCCTCCGCCCTCCCGGGACCAGCAGGGCTCGTGGGCCCGAGAAGACCCCAGAGACGGAGCATGTCACAAAAACGAAGCCACAACAGCCCCAGGTTTGGAAAACATCAGGTAGAGCCAAACCTTGCCTGTGCTCGAGTTAAACTAGTTTAACAAAAGCCTGCTTACTATCACTCTAATTAAACCTGGATGTGCATGTGTCCAAGTGTAAACTTAACCACCTACTCAAATGGTTTAGCTTAATTAACAGTAAGTCACTTAAACTTGTATTTGCTTGTCAGAGATGTACCGTAGCTTACTAAACTAATGAAAACTGATCACATAGCTGATCCCTAATTTGCTGATTAAGGCAGAGTAATTTAAACGAGGATTATAACAGTTTCATTATACCAGTTTTGGTTTATTGTGCCATTTGCTTGATTTCAAAATCAATTTAGAAAGACTGGACCATTTTAAATAGGTCTGGATTTTTAATGCCTGTTTGCTAACAAAAAGAGCATGTAAGAAAGGAGAGAAGATTTAACATAGGTTTCCGCTTCCTAGTTCTTGCTTGCATTATCAGAACACACTTTTGCCCTCGTTTCCAAAGGAAACAGTGCTGTTAGTTTGCCGTCCCTCTCCCAACACCTTTTGAATCAATTTGGTTGAAACTGGCCATTGGGAGAAGGAGCAGAGGCCCCAGGCGCTAACGTGTGCAGTTTTCTAAGAGAAAGGCCCTACTCGCACCCCCAGGCGCCACGGGGCGTCAGCCCTGCCCGGCCAGCGCAGCCCGGGGGCTCGGCGTTACCGGCGCGGCAGCGGGAGGCCCTGCCGGCAAATCCAGCCCCGCTTCTCTCCCCAGCTGCCCCCTGCTAACCGAGCCGCGACGTCCCAGGGCCGCCGCGAAGCGACGCGCTCAGTGTACCTAGGCTCCCGCAAGGGACGGCGGGACCGAGCTGGCACGGCCCGGGCGGCCAGCTAGCCCACGGCTGCCTTTATTTCTTACTTTTCCTCCAAGAACACCGCCCGCCCCTGCTCCCTGACGCGACACCTGCCAACAGGGGAGCCAACGCGAGCGCGAGCGGCGCTGGGGCCCCCCGTCTCCGCAGTGGCGAGCGGGGACGCGCTGGGCCCGACCGAGGCCCCGCCGTCACGAGGGGCTGGGCTGCTCCGGGGACCCCCGGGGTGCTTCCCGGCGGAGCCGCCGGCGCCAGGTCTCTGCCGCGGCCAGGCCCCGGCCGGAGGCTCCTCCGCAGCCTTGGGCTCACCTCGGCACGCCCCAGACACCGCTCTCCCGTGGAGCGGGCTCGCCGGGGCCCCGGGGACCGCCGCAGCTCTCCTCTCTGCACGGGCAAGAACGTACGTTGTCAGCAAAGGCGGACACAGATATTTGGAGAAAGCAGGGAGTAAGACTGACGAGGGCGCGCTCACAGGGCGCCCCAAAGGCATCCTCGGGGGCCAAGAACGAGCAGCGCGAACCAACAAAACAGAGAGGTCAGGGGCTCCTCACCCCAGAACACCGCTGCTGCGGGGAGGCAGCTGCCCGGAGGCGAGGCCCTTGCGCTGCGCTCGCGTGCCGGTGTCGTCCCCTCGGCGGCGAGGTCTGGGGGGAGGCGCCGTGGGCCCAGCCCGCCCCAGCCCTCCTGTGAGAGCCCCTCGGTACGGGGGCTGCACGCTTGAAACGCCCGCAGCGCTCGCTCCGCTGCGGTCGCCGCTTCCCTGGGATCTGATCCGACGCGAGCATCAGCGACTCGTCTCTGCAGGGAGATTTTTCATCGTGAAAGACTGAGGGTTGCCTCGGCCCTCACTGAGAGATTTCAATTTAGGCAGTTTCAACACCAGCCTTTGGCTCTGAGATAAATAATATATCCTCTCTCTAGGTCGGCTTTGTCAGGTTTATGGATTATAAGCCCAGGAAATATATTTAAAATATCACTCCCAAACATATTAGAGTCCAATGACTTATTCATGAATGAATGCTTCATTGAATTTATCTCTGTTGTTTTAATGAATCATTCATGAACCTGTGGAAATGCATCTTATTTGGAGCCATTCACCAAATACTTTGAATGGGCAGTTTTGCACCACTGGGTTACTTGGACACCGTTTGCCTCCCATATCTAACAACCATTTGCAGTCCGTACTGTGCGACTGGTTGTGTGCGTGCTATGGCACTGATTTAGCTCCCCGATTAGATGACTGAATAATAATACACAATTAATCAAATACAGGTATTTGTACAAAGAACAGGCATTTCCCAAATAACTGAACGAACAAAAAGTCCATTTACACCATGTCCATTGTCCAAAGAAAGGAGGAAAAAAGCTAGAAACAAATATAACCTAGTTTTAGTTTTATTTATTTTTGAGCTATTCACTTTATTTTGAGCTATTCAGCTATCCGTTTATCTGAAGTAAATAGCTTGATTTATAGCAATATTGCCATCCCTCCTAAATGTAAATGGCTCCATCTACAGCCAGGTTCCAGCCACACTATTTGCTCGCCATCAGCTCTCCCGCAGTCTCATCCGCATGCCAGCGTGGCTCATCGCCTCAATCACAAGCCAGCTGAAGCAGCTCTCATCTTGGAGAACATTCTGTTTCAATAAAAGGTGTACTGGCCCCTCCTTGGGCTGCAATAGAGATATATAGTATTAATAAAGAGGCACGCGCTGCTCTGCGTTAGCACAGGTACTTCCATCCACCCATCTGTAATAGAGCTTAATTGTTACAATAATAGCTGCACTTGTAATTCATTATATTCAGTAAAAGAATTTAATTCTTCTTTCTGTAACCTCTTGGAACAGGGCAATGCTGGATAACAGTTACAGCTGGACTTGCCCAGTAACGTAATGATTTGAAGCAGCAACACTTTATTTTAGAAGCCAAGAAAAGCGAAGTCCACACAAAATCAGCCCCAACTTATGCCCAGCAAAGTAAAGACAAATGGAACACCTAAAATCCACTTAAGAAGTTACTTGATTTAAGCCAAATGCAGATTGGTGGTTCTGAAACTTCATAGCATGCAGATCTGAACAAAGGCGAGAGAAGCAGGGACATGGGTCCAGATCCAAACTTCTCCAAAGGCTGAATGGCCTTTGGATTGACTTTGGATTATCCTTAACAATAAATGAAAGACAATTTCGGCTACTGAATGAAGGCCATTACAGGAGATGTGTAATAGCAGTTTCAGATTATTGAATGTTTACAGGAGAAGCAGATAAATATCTCGTATGTGGGAGAACCCAAGAATGAGTAAGTGTTGTCTAAGATGAATGGGGTGAATGCAGAGTAAGAACAGTGTGTGGCATAATAATTGCCAGATGCACCAAAATTTGCTGGTGGTTTTTACAATGTGAACAAACATTCTTGAGGAAATGTCCTCCATAACTACTCCTCCTGGCTTTTATGCTACATTTTCATAGCTAACACATGCAGCTCATTTATGTAATTTGTTCTGTTAGTTTCTCTTGGCCATGACAATAAAAGTCTTCATAAGTGAAATGCTGGTTTTTTTCAATAAATCAGAAAGACAAGCATTTTAGAAAGTTCTACTGATTATTCTTAAGTCGTTACAGCACTGCCTGGAATAAGTACTCAGTATGAAACGACATCCAGAGGGGTACATCCTAATGCACTTCCTACAAACAAAGGCTGCATCATATGCATTTTGATACCAACAGGGAAGGCAAAAAGAGGGAAAATATAATCATCGATTTTCTTGTTACTAGGGAAACCACTGATAACAACACCCAGTTACTTCACCTTTCCCGTTTGAATACCAAATCCATGGAGAAATGGAAAGAAATACTGTTGCGTTAGGTCACTTCTAAAGGTTACTTCAAAGTAATAACTTCAAGGAAGCATTTTTATCCCAATGCTTTTGCAACATCTTATTCATGTGATGTAGCAGGTAGATCCAGATGGCTGCTTAAGCAGTTATTAATTGCCAGCAATGCAAACTGAAAGCCAGGCCATACTTCACCTGTTCCATTTGGGATTTTTCCATGGATTATGCAACAACCCACAGGAGCACTCAAGGTTACTCACACTTGCTTAGCAGTGTAAATCCTCTTGCTAGTCACAAACCTAAAACACCCACTGAGCGTCGGGATTCACACCACATCTGCTGGAGAGAAACATATGTTCCAGTTTCTGCTGTATTAGTATTTTGTGCTCCATGTTTCTGCGTTTATGACAAATGATAAGCAAATACAACCAGATCTAGAGCCTGTCCATAAACACGTGTATCTGTCACTTCCCTTTGCAAGGCTCAGCTCTCTGACAAAAGAGAACTCATTTCTCATGCATTATCCCTCTAAACATATGCCTGATGTCTTACTAGATTCTCACATTTTGCGTAAACAGCAGTATTTGTGTCACTTAAAATTGAGATGTATTTATTTCTCATTAGCAAATATTGCTGGGATATTTGGATGGGAGGAAGTGAAAAAGCAGACAGTTATTATATTTAAAAAAAAAAAAAAAAAAAATCAGCCACCCTAGAAAGCCTTCCAGTAAGCCAGCCTTTTCCTGCCAGAGAGCAGTGAGGGGGGGGCAAGAGGAGCTGTGGCAGGTATCACCTCATTCATCAGCAGCAGTTAACTTCCCAGGTATGGCCAGGAACAAGCCACTAAGCTATAGTTGCAAGAACAAAGTCTCACCAGTGATTTTAAAAGTCTTGCTACTGTTCTTTTGCTGGATAAAAACCACTGTAAAGTCTGCACACTTTTGGCATGTAACAAAAATGTTGTATGATTAATGCAGACGCTAGGGAGGTACAACTCCTCTCAAAGTGCATCTCCAGTCTATCCATACTTCTGCCACTGCCTTACTAGGTGCCCACGGCAAGTCACTCAAGCCCCAAAACAACAAGTCTGGCCTGGAGCAGCCAATCATCTCCATTGCTCTTGGGCTTAGAACTAAGAGCAGACTTTCATTTCTGGTAGACCTGCACCCTGTAGACTTCTCTTAACCCAGCTCTAGGATAAACCCATGGGAATGCTGCAAAAATTAATTAAAAGGACCAGTGAGAGAGCCCTGGGATGCAGAAATGCAAGGGGAAGGCTTTATTATTCTCTTGAGACATCAAATTCAACACCAGCATAGAAAGTCAGTCTGCATTTTGCATGTAATTTGTACAGACTGTCTTAGCATTACAGCAAGTGCCCCTTTCTGCTCTTGTGCTCCACACCAGGGATCAGGAGGGACCCACCGCCCCGTAAACACCTTCACTGGAAACCCTGATTACCTGGTTGGGAGCACTGGTACATGCAGAGTCCTCGCATCTTTTTTTCCTGCTCCCGTTGTTGCCATTTTGCTTGAATAAAGCAAATGTATGAAAAGCACTTTTTCAGAAAGTGAGGTGTCAGAAGCAGCAACCCTTCCCGTCGTGCAGGCTCTCACCGCACCAGCCCAAGCCCATCGGGCTTTGGCTCCCAAGCTCTCCCTCAGCACCGGGGCTGCTCCCTGCTCCAGGTCACCCTGCGCCAGGGAATGCCGCCGTGGCTGCAGGGACCTCTCGCTGCCTGACTCCAGTTCTGGGGCAGAGCACTGAGCCCCAAAAGTGTCACATGTCACTCCCAGAAGGGACGCGGGAGCCTGCTGCTGCCTACCTCGAGACTTGCACCATCTTCAGCGCGGGGATGCTTGGAGCAACAGCACCGGAGAGCAGAGGCCACCTCGCAGTTCCAGTGTTGAGGCACGAGGCTCGGGAAAGCAAGTCATCTGTGCCTTCCTTCTTAGGTGCCAGCTCTGGAACATGTCTCTTCCCTGGCAGGAGGGCAAAAACAATCCATCAGCAAGATGAGAGACTGCTTTGGATTAGACATAGGCTGCTCCTTAAAGAGGAAAATTTACTTTAACCCAGATATAACGACAAAGATCAGCATGATCATTTGCCTCATCATTGCCTGTCTTTCGTCTCCTATAAGCAAATGTGTTTCACTCTGCTAAATGTTTTAGCCATTTGCATACACAGTTAGAAGTCTCCGACTATACAGCTGCCCTCCAACCAGACTTGAAAGAAATTTGTGACAGCTTGCTAGAACGCAGCTGGCAGAGCTTGCCTTCAAAATGCACCGCAAAAAATTCAGATCACCTTCACCCCCCACTGTCTCCACTGCAAGCTGAGCAGTCACTGGCAGATGCCTTGCCAGTGGCTGTAAAGAAAATATAAAAGCATTTATAGTGCCAGAAATAGTCTTTATATTCTGTAGTCCAGAAAAGATATTTTAAATAGCAGAACCCCCCTGCATGCGTGTTCCACTTGCTTTCATTAACAGCTGGGTCTACGCATGCCCAGCTGTACCATCAAACCAATAAGCCCAACTAGCCTAGGCACGTGTAACATTAAAAAACAAATTACTGACATGCAAACAGTTTGGTAGAAAACAGCTGCAGGGAAAGAAGACATTGGTGCGAGGCCTGGAGTCTAAAACAGGGGGAGGCTGCCTAGGCTGGTACTAGATGCATCTCTTGCTTGCAGTATTGATTTGCTAGGGCTCCCAGTGCCCTTAAAACTAAGCTCTTATTTCCACCAGGCCAGATTGCTGCTGCTCATAGAGCAAAGCAGGGAGAGCCGCAGCACGACAAGGTGGCTGCTTCTCTGGAGAGGTGCCCTCAGTGAGGGGAGGACTTTGGAAAGGGATGTGCTGAATCCCGGGAGCTTTTCTCCATGCCATTTCAGGAACCACATTGCAAGGAGAGCCTACAGCTCTGCAGCCTCCAGCCTGGGGATGCAGCCCTATAGGGAACCACCGCTTGCTGCAAGAAGCGAAGGTGTGACAGAAACGCTGCAGGAAGGATGCAAAAGAGAAGGGATGTGCACCCTGCTCCATGCCCTGCTTCCCAGGGCCGTGCTCCTGCCTCCCAGGGAGCTTCTTCAGCACAGCGCTCAGGGCACGTATCCACAGGGAAGGTAAGAACGGGGTGGTTAACAGCTGCCTACAACTACGGGATGGGTATTTACCAAAACAGGGGAGCCAAACCCTTCCCAGCAGAGCCAGATGACAGCACAAGCAGCAGCCACAGCCTTGCAAGGTTCAGGGCGGACATTACAAGAAAGCGTCGCTAGTGAGGTAACGCAGCACTGGAGCGGGCTGCCCCAGGAGACTCCTGTCCTTGGCGGTTTTCATGACTTGGCAAGACAAAGTCATGGCAATCTGGTACTGATCTGGTACTGAGCCTGCCTCGAGGCATGGGAGGCTGGGCTAGGCAGCCTGCAGAGCTGCCTTCCAACCCACGCTTCTGCGATCCAGGGGCTTCCATGAGAACATCGTTTCCTTAAAGTTAAGAACAAGCATAAGTGAATACATGGCCATGGCCTGAATTTGTGAAATGAAGATATTTAGCACAAAAATAATTTTTATTAATATCAGCATAAGGATATTATTCTACGTATTAACACAATGAATTGATGCTGCTGCCTTAAGCTGTATTACTGGACACGTACAGATACAATTCACTGGTCCACTTATATTTTGGTTCTGCTAAAACTGTAACATAAAGTGGTATTTCTCAAAAGCACTTGAAATGAACAGGAGGTTGCGTTTATTGAAAGCACCTAACAGTGAACGTAGTTTATGCTTCTGATGCCATCAGGTTGTTTTAAAGACCTGTCACCCAATGAACCTCTTTCAGTTAACTGTTAATTCAATTAATCAACACAAATCAGACCCCCAACTCAGAATGCAAGTGTCAACAAGCTCTTCTTTGAGGCAAATTAAGTTCTGCCGCTCCGGCTGGGAGTACAACTGCCAAGCTGCTGTCACGCTCTTAAACCTCTCCAGATTTTGAACCTCAGCCACTCTGGGGTCTCTGAATTAACAAATGGCAAAATGGTGCCTTTAAACAGCTTCCTCCCTAGGCACACACCTTCCTCCTTTAAACTGGCCGATATTTTTGACTTGTCCCTTTAAATAGCGTTACTCAGCCAGCTGAAAATACTTGCAGAATTCAATGCAAGTGACACGCCACAACTTGGAAGCAGTGGCAGAAAATAACTGACACCCATTTGAAATTATATCTTCCCTAAAGTCAAGGGGCCAGGCAAACACAAGGGACTTCACAGATTAAGTGACACCTTAAACACTAGGAAAGACCAGAGAGGTACAATCCACACTGCCCCCAGCAATAGAAATCGCACGGCATATTCTCAGTCGATCTGCAGCAGTGTAGCTCTATCTTGCTGAGGTGAGAGACAGATTCACTCCAGTCGAGGATCAAGCCCATTGCATCTGGCATTTATCTTATATCTGTAATATTTATTGTCTCAGACAATGATCTAGTCCTCTGCCAAACAATCTTATGAGTCTTGCTTTACATACCACATGGCATAATGTCCATTTGACTTATGACAGCATCACTACATTAATCACAGATGCGAGGATATGATTTTTGCCTAGCCTAGCTGAGACAGCAAGAGGCAAACACATACTGCCTGTAGCCGGATCGAAGCTGTGCTGGTGTCACATGAGCCTTGCCACTCTGGTAGCTTTCTAGAGCTGTTACTGAAGAGCCACAAATCTTAGGAGCTGCTTTGAATTTTCAAAACCATCTTTCTCCCTTTGCAAGACAGGGCTGACATTGTCTGTTTGCTTTCCTTTGCTTAGTTTTCCTTTTCCAGAGCCAGCAGCAGTGTCTGCAGACAGAGCAGAGGTCCTGCTTCAGAGCTGTCAAAATATCCAGAAGAGCCCTGAAGCCTCATCACAAGAACTGCACATTCTGGCTGTATTGCTAGCCTCCAAGCACTGCCATTACTTTAATCCCTGATTTGGATCTTTAGAGGATAGAGGCCAGATGGTCCCCAACACTGATTAAAGTAGAAAACAGTAAGGGATCAGACACTGATCAGGGAGCAGGTACAAGAGCTACAGCCCCCGCACACACAGTGAGGATATGCTCTGTTGCTTCTGCTCACCGA
This sequence comes from Apteryx mantelli, assembly GCF_036417845.1. Lineage (NCBI taxonomy): Eukaryota > Metazoa > Chordata > Aves > Apterygiformes > Apterygidae > Apteryx > Apteryx mantelli. Next base: position 12,195,588 of record NC_089993.1, read on the forward strand.
AGAGATGAAAATCTCTCTCCTTCTGGAGGTGAAACTCATGATCACACCCTTGGTTATCGCAGGAGTCAGAAGAAGCTGTCACTACTCTGAGGGGAAGGATTTGATCACAGAACACATTACAAGACCCAAATTATGTGCTTACCTTCAGGTTCAGAAGAGAGCCCCAGAACCCAAAAGCACCTTGGAGACACCCGCTTCCCATTTTGAAGGTGTAGCATTTTGCGGGCTCTGTGTCTGGTTCCTCTTCCTCTGTCAACAAGACCTGAGTCAGACCAGAGTTCATTGAGCATCACTCTGATAACAGACCTGTATAAGCTATACACTTTGGCCTCTGCCTGCCATTGACCACTGCTGGGATGGCTAACGCTAGTCTGCTTTAGTTCCGGTTGAAAGTGATATGTAAAAAGAAGCTGCAACCTTGCAGCACCTGCGCAACAACGTAGAACTGCTGTACAGCGCTTCCTCGTCACTAGTCCTCTTGTAACCTTTGATGACCTTTCACAGTCTTTCAATATCTGAAAGAGGTTTTTAATAAAAATTCTCTCTTTTGCACTAGGAAAATGAAGAGTAACTCCATTTTCTATGTAAAACAACAAAAACGAAGAGCAACTATCAGTGAGCAGAAACATATGCAGCCATCAAAACTGGCATGAGAACAGTTCATCCATGCTTTAATGGATTGGTGCAAATATTCTGCTTCAGTAAAAAGAACAAATCCGGACGTGGGATGTAAAGCAGAGTGATTCATATTTTATGCTTAATATTTATGCTCACTGCTAGAGACAATATTACTACCTGACAGCCTACTCAAATGTGCCTTAGATGAACTGTATTAAGTAGAACATGTTTGCAGCTGCTGAGGACAAAGAACTTTCTATGAATGCTTCCAGTTACTGCAGATATGAGCAAATACACTGACCTCATATGGAATTTCCTGCTATTTGATGTTCCCACCCTTCAGCCAAACTAAACGCATTAAAAATGCAATTTCTCCCTCAAACATTGTTGCTCCAAATGGGCAGTGTGTGATGGCCTCAGAGGCCACCCACGGCTTGAAACCAGGATCACATGAACACTACTCTGTCAGCAGCAAATTCCACAACCATTGAACACCACCGCAGACATTTTCAGAAAATCGCTCTGTAACTAGCGCCTTTGAGAATCTCAGGCTTCAACAGAGTATCATCTATCTAGGAAAGTGCCACAGATGCCTTGTCTAACATTCAACCCTGATGTAATGGCCAAGAGACCAGGAAACTGCCTGGCTCGGTTTCCAGTTTATACCACAGGACCATTGTATGCATGGGTGTGTGACTTCAGCTCTGATTCAAAACATACTGTTCCCCCTCTCCCCCAATTCAAATAATGCATTTATAAAAGATGCTGTCCCATGCTGCCCCGTGTTATTACAAGCTTTACAATAGAGTATTCACCAAGCAATCTCCTCCCCCGCCTTTTTACTCAATTAGCAGAGTCCACGACTTATGGGACTGCGGGATCTTAGTGCAAAAGGGTATTTTCAGGTAACTTTTGTTTCTATTTTATCAAACAATTTTACATCACAGTCAGACTTAATACTTTGTCACTTTTGTTAATGACCAGTCTCAAGACCAAGTCCTCAGAAACTTCGCTAGCAACCTCCCTCAAGTACTGCATGTTCTTTCAACACTCGTTACCCCTCTAGCCACTCTACTTAACCATTCTTGCACTGATTCTTCTTAATTACCTAATCATTTTCCATGTGCACCATATCAAATGCTTTAGAGAAATTAAGGTAAGAAATCTGGTAGACCTGATTTTTGTTTAGAGAATTGGTCAAGTTAGGAAAGATAACTTGTTAGTCTAATAAGACCTATCTTTAGTAAATTCATGTTTACATGCATAGCAGTTGCAACTGTCTGGGGCTGAGGTGAGGGAAAAAAATGAGAATCCCTTAGAGTTAGTTTCATACTGCTCAGCCCCTGAGAAATCAGTGATTTAGCTCTGAGTTCCCAGAATCAAGTTATTCCAGTCGACATGCAAACCAGTCACAGATAAAGGACCAAACACTGCTTTGTTTAGAAAGTGTAAATAATGTCAGTAGTCTGAGTTTAACCAGGCCAGATTTGCAATGGTGTGATAGAAATTATTCTTAAAGAATGTACAAAGTGTCAGTCACAATAAATCATACAAAACAGGAGTTTCTATATTAAGATTTAACTTTCAGTCCAAATTCCTTTACAAAGAAGTGAAAATAATCCTTTCCTAGAAACCCTTCATGTTAAATTATACACAAATCCGTATCTACAGACCCCTCTATAACAGAACTACTCAGAAGATGGATTTAGAGATGTACCTGGATTACATGTTCTCTGAAACTTTACCAAACTCCCAGATGAAGAGAGTCCTGCATTCCTGCTGAAGACTCCACATTTCTTATCCTCCTCTGGTCTCAAAGCAGCTACAAAGCCCATACATTTGGCTAGCACAACAGAACTGGAACCAGCACACAGCAAAACTCAATAAAATTACTTAATTGGCCTCAATATAATTGCATAGCCTTGCCATGTAAGGTAAAACTCAAGACTGGCAATGCTGGCACTACTCTTCACAACAGTAATGGGAAACATCACTACTGTTTTATTTCCAGGTTCCCAGTTCTTTCCTTTTCAAGTAGGTTGGTTTAGTCTCCATAGCTGACCTGTTCAGTTAGTCATAGCTAAGAAATATTGACTTCTAATACACTGCAGTTTTTAAAACAGAAGAGACAAACAACAAATTCTGCTCCTTGATCTGTTTCAGGCTAAGCTATCTTATTACACACACACACAAAAAAAAGGTAATGGGAGACAAAAATTAGCATATGGCAGTTGAAAAAGCCTTGTCTGCCCAAAGGTTTAGAAGCACGGAAAGAAGAGGAAAAGCATGAATATGTGCTTTCTATATTATTCATAAGGCTTCCCTTGCCACACAATCAAAAACCATGCTTCTCAACTACAGCAATGCAAGTCTCTTGCAGGGACTTTGCATGTTTATATCAGCATCTTTTATATTCTCCATATGCATTTGGAAAGTTACTTTGCTTCCATGATGACGCAGTAGGAAAAGAATGGTCAGGAAGTTCTTAAGACATAAAGAGCAACAGAAGCAATCTTGCAAGGAGTTCCTGTCCTCTCCTGTACTGCACTGGAAATTGTGTCCATGTCTCACCCGTGGGCCATTCACCACTCCATCTCAAAAATGATGTAGCAGGTCCAGAAGAGGGAAGCAAGATTAGCAATTCTTACCTCCCTACAAGTTTCACCGATCGTGTTTTAAAATAATAGAAAAAGAGTCACAACCTAATCCTTCTCTCTGCCTGCTTGGAACCATTAACAGCTTCTATCCCCAGGCTCTCAGACATATGTTGTGGGAAGTCTGGTTCCCTACCAGTTTAAGATTACATACCAATTTCATTGCTGTTTTCTTGCCTGTATTTTGTCATCTCTGGTCAGTGTTAAGAGAGCAGATACACAGAACCGTCTTGTGTATTTCTATTCCTCCACGCCAAGATGTCAGCAGGAAACACGGGGAAACTGTTCCTACACTGAGAAGGCCAGAGTCCTTATTCAAGAGCCACTTAAGTCTAGATGCAAAGGGAGATGAACTTGAAAGGTGTAACAAAACACTAGATGCAATTCTGCAGGTGCTCCAAACTGCTCTGCCCACCTGCTTTATATCAGGGGTCCATTCCTTCTGCACACACTCAGGACAAAATCAGGTACATAGAAATTCTGATTAAATAAGGAGAGAACTGAGCCTGAAAATATAAAAAAAGTCTTCAAATGAAAGTCTTATAATAACTAATCTTTATTCAAGACAGACCGAAAAGAAATAATTACTAGGATTTCATTTACTTACCCTTAAAACAGAACTCAAAAATATCCTGCTTAGTCAGTACTATTTTAAAATGAGCTAATAAGCTCCAGCCTACTTCAAATAAATATAAACGTGAAGGCAACAGAGAATGCATTTACCTTTTTTTATATATGTATATAAATCATATATATACACATATATATTTTACTGCCACCTTGTGAACAGTTTCAGAATAAGGAGGCTTCGTTCGTATGGACCCAATTCTGCCGTCTTCACTCACACTCAGCTCCACTGACCTTAATGTAGATACTTATTGCACGGGTACTCAATATGAGAAAGGATGGCCTAATCAGATGCTTCGTGAAGAAAGTTTTAAAAGGTTGTATAAAATAACTATTAGTCTTCCACAATTTCACACATTTTTGTGTCATAGTTTATTACCACAATCGCTATGGAAAATATCGCTAAATTCTTTCTGATAAAAATATAGCAGCTTTGCACCCAATCTGTATAGCTGTCTTCAAAACTGAATAAGCTGGCGCCTGTAAAAGAAAGAATAAAAGATTAAATACATCTAATACCCCAATAACATGTTTTGTTTGATTCAAATCTGTGGTAAGCCACAGTAAGGCATTATCTTAATAATATACCTATATCTGTAATTTCAATCACCCTAGATAAAACTAAATAAAAATCAACTTATATTTGTGGAGAAATGGAAAACATTCTGCTAAGAGAAAAAAGTTGGGAAGTCACACATTCCTCCTATAAGGAAGGGAGCATAGAATTTAGTTTAGTATTTCATCCTTCCTAACATGGTTGTGTTTGTCTACCAAGATGATGCCTCAGTTTCCCCGCTATATGGATAGTATTTATGAGATTGAATATTTTCAAGATATAGCTAAATAAAAACTTTAAATTAAAAAAAAACAAATCTGAGCAGATGACACTTCCCAGGAAAACAAAAATCAATTTAACATTTGATGTGAATTCCAACAGATTCAATTCTGTTCTAGAAAAATAAAAGCTATAAGATGCAGTGCCATTTCAGTGTTATCTTACACCTATTTTCAGGAAAGACTATCAAACCATTGAGGTTTTTTTTATTTCTCTCACATAAAGAATTATGTCACAGTCACTAGATGAGGAAGACTATCACACCTAGATCCTTGCTAACAGCACCAATGAGTTAACACTGTACTTACTGACTCTGCGTCGTGTTCGAGCCCAATGTCATGGTGCTCCCGTTCATCATCCCGAAACTGCTTTATTATCTTTAAAAACAGTAGGTAATTAGTAGGTCTACTGTACAGAGAAATCAAGGCAGCTAGAATACAAAACCATATGCTGTTGGCCACTGCACGCACCAGAGCAGGCATGTGAGGCCTAGGTCTCTCTCAAAAACATTCTGCTTCTTAAAGACCTGAATCCCCAATTCATTGAAAAAGGAATTGTGCTGCCATGCTTATAGCATGCCTCAAACCTAAAGTTATGTTACTATTCTGAAAAATCTTTAGACGCCTAATCTGCTATAAAATATACCACTGTTTTCCACTGTTTCAAGAAAACTTGTAGTCAGAGTAACCTGCAACACTAATTAGTTTCACACATGTAACAGTTACTCTGACACGTTAAATTAAAAAACTAATGTTGCTGCCTTGCCAGATTTTCAGTAAGGCTGTTTCCCTGTAAGCCAGCAGGGCTTTTGTCCATTCTTGCACACTCTAAAGAACAATACAGAGAACAAAAGGAGTTGGGAAGAGACTCCAACAGGGAGTGAAGTACAAAAAGCAAAACCACAGAGACAACGGCAAAGAACATAGCTGGCGCAGAAATTAAACAGCACCTTCAAATAAAAAAGCTGAGATTTTGTTACACCATTATTTTTCTCCTGTAATTTGACAACTGGGTCAAAAAAGGTTTAAAGAAGTTTCTCTTAAGATGCCTACATATATCTAGAAGTGCTTAGTAATGTGCTTAGAACCTACAGACACCTGCCCACAGGGTTCACGTTCTCTTTCACTTTCATCTCTAGTCCTCCTCCCACCAACGAGGCTGACTAGCCTTGCTGCTTAACCTTTCCCTCTTTATTTTGCACCTTTTGGTTATTAGCCTTTACTTTTATAAGTAGTATTTCCCTCATATGTCAGCACAAGCTGGGTTACTTCAGATACTGTTTCTGTGACAACAGGACAAGTTTGGAGTAACCAGACTTGGCTACAGGTTAAACTATGCACAGCTGAACATAACAACAGCCAGCAGAGAGAGTTGGGAATGAACACACAGACCCTAGGGCAAGCGGAGCACAAAAAAACCTCAATGGGCTGCACGTGGAAACAGGTCGTCTCTCACAAGTACCAACAAAACTGTGTCCCAATTTTACGCCTAAAATACTTGTGAATTATTTTTCTTGCAGATCTAACAAGTATTGGCTCCTTTCATGCTCTGTATTCAAAACTTGAATAATTCAATGATATCCAGTATAACCAAAACATTACTATGCAATTCATCATACTTTTCCCATTTTCTTTTGCTCTAAACTCTTCCTTTCAATTAAAAATAATCAAAACTAAAGTACAATTCTTCCAATCAAAAGGAAAATACTGAATTAATGAAAGTGTGCTGAAACCAATCTAACATATTTTCATTTTGGTGTTTCATCAATTTAGCATTGCTGAAGGAACAACCATCCTTTTAATGTAAGGTTTCTGTTGCCTTCAGAAATCTAAGTTATAGGACAAAAAGGTCTGCTGTAAATTCTACCGGCATATTGTTCTAAAAAAAGTCTCATTACATAATTCAATTAAGTTATTCAACTACTTTTTAACTCACAGTAAAATACCTGCAATAATTCTCTGTACTTTTCTGGATCTTCTTCCATAAGAGTTCTGATCTGATTATTATAGTGATCCGATATGCTTTCTTCTACTGCCACTGTGCAAGCCATTGCACCTTTTTTTCCAAGTAAAGCACTTCCAGCCCCTATGATTGTGGTACAAACATATCCGAACGATGACACCCAGAGCAACGTGAATAATTTATACATTCAAAGAGTTCATAAAACAATAACAATAATAACACAAGCTCACCTAAAACAAAGCCTGCTACATTCCAGATAGGCAATAAAACAGTAGGTCGAACTCTGTATGCAACCATTAATTCATTAAACTTTTTCAGATGATCTTTTTCTTGATTCCACATTTGCTGAAACAGAACCAAATCACAGTAAAGCATAACACTAAGAAGTTTCACATTTTTAATAAAAGTAACAAAAAGAGAAACAAAACATGCTGCTCAGGTCACTCATGCTAACTTTAGAGATAATTCTTCACAGTATACAAAGGAAATAGGAAGAAGGGCAGATAAAGATGGTTATAAATGGGCAACATAAAAATATTTGCAAATATCTGAGCCTTTGTCACAACGTTACAGATACACGCTATAGTTCCCTTAAACAAGTAATGCAACCATTCTTTATGAATACACATATTCAAAACTATTTAGAAAGAGATGCACAACTGCCTTGCTGTAAAAGCTACAGCTCTGCTGCTTCGTTCGGCCACCGTTAATCAAAAGCAAAGCAAAGAGGAAACGAGGCGGCAGCTCTCAAGCCCCTTCACCTGTATAACCGGCCCCACCGCCGACCTGCCCAGCACGACCATCTGCCCCGCGTAGATGCGGTTCGCCCCGTACTCGCCGGCGTGGTCCACGCGGATGATGCGGTCCACGAGGGCCTTGTTGATGCCGTCCGGGGTCACCCCCGTGCCGCTCGGCCTGGCCGGAGCGCCCCTCGCGGGCGAGCGCCACCCGCCGCCGAGACCTGCCGGAGAGACACGCGTGAGGCGAGCTCCTCCGCCGCCGCGCCGAGGCCGAGAGCGCGGGGGGCCGCTGAGGGCGGCGCCCCGGCGCGGAGCCGCCGACGCCCCCGAGCCCGTACCGGCCCCGCCGCAGAGCGGCCGGCACCGCGCCAGCGACCGCCGCAGAACCGGCGCCGCCGCCATCCCGCTGACCCCGCCGCCTCCTCGGGCGCGTCGCCCTACCGCAACGTCATCACCAGCGGCCGGCCGAGCGCCCGCGCTCCGCCCTCGTCCCGCCCCATCCGCCTCCGATTGGCTGCCCGGCGCTCCCCCCCGGCTCCGCACTGAGCAGCGGAGCTGCCAGTCAGGGCCGGCGTTGCCCGGCTGCCATGGGAACGGGCCCGCCGCGGCAGCTGTCGGGCGCGGGGGAAGCGAGGGCCCCTGCGGAGCCGCGGCTGAGAAGCGGTTGTGCTCGCGCCGCGGGCGGGCAGCGCGCCCAGGCTTCACCTGACACAAAGTTAAAAAAGCGACAGAACCTCCGCAGGTCCACTGACTTTCAGTGTGCGAGAAAAGACTATTTTCAAAAGCATCGGAAACATCATTATAAAAATGGAGTCATTTATTGCATGTTACTTTCTTGAAAAAGAAGACAGAAAAAAATCCAAAATATTATTTAAAAAGAATACATCATCTCACTTATTAGCTGTACTACAACTTTCAAGTAATGTAGATAAGGATTTTCTGTAGAGAATTCTGGTTAACAGAACCACAATCTTCAAATAAAGGAAAAAAAAATCAGCAGGCTGCTTAGAAATATCGGTCTCTGAGAGCCACACAGCTCCCTCAATTCATTTAAGAGAGAAGAATCATGGTGAATTTAAAGGATACTGGCATGTAAAAGTTTCTGAAGGTTGTATTTCTGTATTATAAATAATTTAACTCTCAAGCATTCACATTTTAGAACAGAAAGAACAGCATTCGAGATGTTTGTAGGCAGAATAAAACTCAAGTCACAAAGCCTCACAGGTTTAAACAAAGGTGAACGCCCAGCGGCAGGACTGGCAGCACAGCCATGACACCGGTGTTAGAGATGTACACCCTGCCGCCTTCGGGCAGCTGGTGGTTTCTTCCAGTATTTATTCAGAATTCCTTTATCTGCTTGTTTTTTTCTAAACCATTTTGGTCAGTTATCTAGTGTTCGACTGCAGTTGCTATTCCAGAGCAAAAGATCTAAGTCTCTACTCTAAAATTTAGAGAAATATTTAGAAAAACGATTTAAAACTCTTGCAATATTTTCCCTCCAATGCACTGTTTCAAAATACTGACTTAAATGTTTCTTTTGCTTTGGTTTTAAAAGAGAAGTGAGTTGCAAATATGTAAAATAGCTCCTCCTCGCCTTACCCCCCCCTCCCAATTCTTAAGCATAATTTATAAAAGCACTTCAAAGAGTTTCTAAATGGAATCTCAGTTCTGAGCACATTTTACCCCAAATCCCTGGAAATACTGGGATTTAACATAAACACCGACAACCTTGAAACTCTAGTAGCAATAAAGCATCCTATCATTGACTTTTTTGGACAGGGCTAATATGGTACAAGTAAGTTAAATTTCAAGTCTTGGAAACTTTAAGCCCCACTAGCATAATCAACATTAAGACTATAAGTATTCATTACATAGACTGCAGGGTCAGGGTGCTCGTCAGCTATTCAGTTTAAGTGCTGTAGATATTTCTACTCTAATCTAGTGGTTCTGGAAGTTTCATGAAGTCAAGTTCTTCTGGCTTTTTGTGGTTTTCAAGTATGCTTCTGAGCTTCTGTTATCTTTCTGATTAGGAACAGCTTGTCACGACTCTCCTGGAAAGACAGAATAAAAACTGCACCTTTTAGATAAACAAAAGAAGGAACTACAAATGATCTCTACGCAGCTCATGTCATTATTAGAAATATAGTGGTGCACTCACTACATGCTAACCTGATTAGTGGCTCTGCACACTCTCTCAGTTGCCTAAACAATTTTAAGTTTGTAACAGTCTTGACTTCATTCACCTCATGTTAGGTCACATGTTAATAGTTCTGTATTGGGCCTAGTAAAAACATCTGACACACACCTAAAACTTTAAAACTGTACTGCCAAGAGAGGAGTTATGAGATAGGGAGTCCTTCACAAATCAGCAAGAATGTTGCTCCTAAATCACTTACTCTTCAATATATCTGCTCAACTCGCTGGTTTTCTTACAATGCCATATTTAAATGCCATATTTAAAAGAAACATGCACTAAAAGAGGGGCTACTTCCTAAAAAGCTTGGAAAGCCTTACTATCAAGGCTAGATTTTGGCTTGAGCAGAGCTTCTCAGAACATGGCACATGAATGCTATCAAACCAGTGCATGGCAGCAGCCACTGATGGCCTGTAAATAAGCAGATCTGCGCTGGCAACCTTCTCCAAAAGATTTGTTAGTGGTGACTTGCTCCACCTCTTGCTGCACGTTGAGTATCTGTTGCAGGCAGTGCTGGGACCTGCACTCAGGGAACAGACCAAACGTGATGAGGTAGGAAGAACAGGGTGCTTGTTTGGGAGAGTGGAGAAGCAAAGGGAGATGGGGTTTGTGTAAAACGGTGGAGGGGACAGAAAGCACAAGATTCAGGTCCTACTTTGGCAGGATCAAACACACACATACGAAGCAAGAGCATGGGTGAAGAACAGGGACACCACACCATAGAGGCACACCCTGTCTCACACGTGCGTGGGCTGATATAACTGGGCCTTGCTGCAGTTGCTGCTGATACCCAAGTAAACCAACCAGACCGAAGAATGCTTTAGTGCTTGGGATTTTTCCTGTATAACTTGTAAAACTTTCTTCATTGCCTGTCCAAACACCAAATAATTGGAAGAATACTAAGAAAACTGCTGCTCCTCTGCATGTCTGATCACTGATGCAACACACAAAGAAAGCTTAAGCAGTGCAAAAAAAAAGTAGCGTGTCAAATCTTACCATAACCAGTTGTTCCCTCAGCTGCTCAACAACTCGTTTGTGTGCTCCAGCCAAGGCAATGAAATAGAACATAACGAGGCTGCAAACAGCAAACCAGCATTACACATTAGCATCATACAAAAGACAGAATTAGTCAGAAAAAGGCTGTTACGGGCCAGAGGAATTTTCGTTTCGGGCATTCACTTCAGACAGAAGAGAAGCTACTGGGGGGGACAGGGGAAAGCAACATACAGCATGGGAAGACAGGGCACGGCCCTGACTGAAAGCATCTACTGAGATATTTGTGCTGTCAGCAGGGAGGGACCGAGCGCCAGAGGATGCAGAGGCAGGGCATCCTGCAGATGTTACAGATTGTGTCCCAACAGCTGTTTCTAGACTGTCGGTTCCTACCCTGCTCTAAAGATGGGGGGGGAGGGAGGGAGGGGATGCTCATTGTGGTTTGTAACTATGGTAAACAGCTACAGAGCAAAACTGCACCAACTCCTTATAGCATGTACTTCTGAGGCAATCTGTGACCCAGAATATTATCCACAGTACATGAAATCATAAAGAGCAGTAGCAAGAACTAGAATGTCACAAATGCCTATGTAAATCACATTTTTTCTTTTCCAAATAATAAGTATTAGAGTAGAAATGCAACTTCCCCTCCATCTGTTACACAGGTCTTATGATATACTATTAGAAAGACCTTCGGGACTCTGGGTTTTATCTCGCCTTCACCCCAAATATAATAACCCACCATCAACCAAAACAGAGGACGTAATATTTCCTGTGTATACAATGACAGTACAGGAGAACACATAAGCATGTGTTCAGGAAGAAATGGTGGGTGGAACCTGAAATAAATCACATGGTTTCTCAAGTGCAGAAGTTACAGAAAGTCTCATGTAACAAGGCTCTAAGATCTGAAAATAGTTAGGTTACACTGAAACAAAAAAAAAAATCTGTACATAAGTAAAAAAAAACAAAAACTTTTTTTACTGTAAAGGTGATCAATCACTGGAACAGAGAAGTTACAGAATCTCCATCCTTGGAGATATTCAAAACCCGACTGGACATGGTCCTGGGCAACCTGCTCTAGCTGAACCTGCTTTGAGCAGGGGGGCTGGACTAGGTGATAACCAGAGATGCCTTCCAACCTTAACCATTCTATGATTCTATATTGAATTTTACATTATAGAATGACTGTTTTTTACCAAGGTTTGTGGACAGGATTTGTGACCACAGGGCTTAAAACATCATTTTGCAGAATGATTGGTAGCTAATACTTTTGAGAAAGACAAGTGAGGGATATGGGACATCCAGGAGGAAAGGGAATAAAGTTAACGAATGTGAATAACGGGCAAAGACAAAAGAACTAAGGCTTGCTATGGGCTGTGATGCCTCTGACTGCAGACAGCAAGTGTGGTCTAATACTTATTTGGTATCAGTTCAGTAAGGAAGGAAATGAACCATGCAGCTGCACAACTAAATCAAGTCTCCAGAGTACTTACCAGATAACCATAAAAAAAGGCACTGCAAAGGCTTCTGATGCTATACCATAAAGGACCTTCTGCAAACCAGTTGGAAACCCAAGTATGGTATGTGGAACAACTGCCCAAGAAGTGTTAAAATTCCTGAACGGCCCACACGCCTTAGAGGAGGGGATACTGGCAGAGAACCAGAACAGAAAAGAGATGCTGCACCAAAACGTAAAGATAAAATAATCCAAAACAATCCCAACACCGTTTTCCCCATGGTGTAAAAATACACTTTGCCTTTAAAAGAGTAATTTTTATGTGTATGGACTAAGTAATAATATAATTTATTAAACACAAACATATTTTATTCTAATTTATCAATCCAAAGTTGCATGTCTGCTTTTAGGGAACTAACAACCTTAGCATTAAAGCAAACATCAATTTCATAAAAGTTAAATTGTCACTTACTGTGCTATGCTGATTCCCAAAGGGATAAAAGCCAAGATGAGCCCAATCAGTAGCACCACCAAGAAGAAAAAATTGGAACTTGATGCTCTGATAGGCCTAGCTGAAGGTTTACGTGTGTGAATCAAACTAATCTGAAGAAGGAAAGAGAGCAAGACTAAGTATATATGTAAATATATAAATATATAGAAATATCTAAATAAATATACCTAAATACATAAGTCCAATTACACCTTCCCCACCATCTCAATTCTCCATCCTCAAACATGCTACCAGCTACCACTACATAACCTTCCTTTGATGTACATGGACTGAAAAGGGCTAAGGCAGAAATACTTCACATTCCAGTAGCACTCAATGTCTCCTATTTTGGGTCAAGGGTTTGTTCCAGAGGGCCTCACACACTTGCACAAAGTCAACAGAGATCAGTCATGTGGTGCGTGATCTAGGTCACACCCTTCAGTTTTGAATTACCAGCAAGAAGGGGTGGACACATATTAGTATGAATTTACTGCACAGAAGGAACTGTCTGGTCATAAAGCAAAACTTCCAATATGCAAAAAACAGGTCTTGAACTTCCAAACCAACTTGGATTTTCCATTTTGTTTAGGATTGAACTAATTATTTTTTTTTTTACTTGGCAAAATCTTGTCCAAGTTCTAAGCCCTGTTGCTAGTAAACAGACCATTGCAAAAAAGTGTTATAAATTAGCTTTACTATATAGCATAATTTTCTTACAGAACTAGACAAATAATTGATGTAGTAGTCATTAAAAATACTGTTTTTCTTCATCACTTCAAAGCAAAACTCTACCTTTTCTTAAAAGCAAAAAAACAAAAGAACATGGAATTCTATTACCTCTTTTCCAGTACACTGCATCCTTGGGTTTCTGTTTTCTTTAAAAATCAGCTTTACTTACAAAAACCACAGAGGTGCACTCAATTGTCTTCATTTATCACACACCTTCATTACCTTTTTAATATAAAAGACGATAAAGTATTTCACGGTTGCTATTGCTGGAAGAAGCGGTGAATAGAAGGTTCCAATCCAGCAGATAGTCTGCCCATAAATGATTTCCAGGACATTGTCAGAAATTCCAAATTCCTGCAAACCACACCACTGAACTGGCTTACAAGAGCAGTAAGTAACTAACAACCTAAAATAGAGAACATCATTAGTTCAAGAGTGAAGTTATGGAGTTTAGCTGAATCCTAGCATATTTGAAATGCATATTTGGAACATGCAGAAATTTAACATTAAAGCAGCATTAGGCAATGTAACAGAAAAATGCCCGAAGAAACAAAGATTCAAATATTGGAAACTACACAGCTATTTGACTAGCAAACACAAGTAATCAAATCACCAGAAGTATGTTTCTATTTTATTTTAAAACTGGAAATCTGGTTGGAAATATGGGGAATAAATAATGGAAAAATGAAACTTGTGTTTCATAAGTCATTCTGCAAAAGCATGCTCAAAAGGTAGTGATACTCACTTTCTAGGAAAGTCCACAAATAGAGTCACGGCAACAATTATAATAAAATCAAATATCAACAATTTATACATTTCTTGCCCAACTTGAGATTCCCAGCACTATAAAAAGAAGGCAGGAAAAACAGGATTAGAAGTCTAAATAGAAAGTGGAAAAAAAATCTGTCAGTCACTAAAACAACAAACTTCTAAATCAACTAACACCATAAAGTTCAAATCCTATTAACTCCTGTTTCTAAAATGCTTTTAACTGTTCTAGAGCTTCCAAGGTTTTTTTTGTTTTTTGTTTTTTAAAAGAGGAAAGACGTTTGTCTCATTGGTGCAAAACACCATAACACAAGTGGTGTCAAAACACAGATAACTCAGATAATCCTCATGGTAGTCAGAAGGTCTAGGTTAGCTGATAATCTGTCACTGGACCAAAACTCATCAGAGTTTTTAGCTAAAGGAAAGGTATATGGTATGTATACAAAGAACTTTACTGCTTTATATCAAGCAGTAAGAATCAGCACAAGGCATAACATGAATGGCAACCCCAGATCTGATTCTGAACACCCATAGGCAAGCAAGTCACATGGAAAGAAGAACCTCTAATCACAGGTTCAGATGATTAAAGACCAAGATAAATCTGCTTACAGGATAGAGTTCGTAATTGTATCCACAAGCTTTACACTTCTCAGTGGCACAGTAGGAGATCTGACTCCACAGCGAGAATAAGAGAACACCGATGTTGGCCAACCGCACAAAGACACACCTGGAAGAGAGGCAAAACCTGATTCCAAACCTGTCAAAAAAGAGCCATTCCAGCACCTGACTCAACTTGCATAGGAGTCCAAGGAAGCTGCATGGAGCTCTAAATGCGAAAGTGTTGCACAAAGCTTTAACAGAATGATCAGCTAGAAAACAAACATATTTCTTTCTTCAGTAATAGGTTCAGTCGCTTTTCACCTTCCCTGCTTTACGCTACAGTCCATTGCTTCTTTTCTCACTATTGCTCCTAGATCATTTCAGTTGCTGACCTTGAACTAGCAATGGGCTGCTATTCTCTCAAGTGCTGTTTTGGAGGCCAGGTAACAACGCTCTGTGTGCAGCACTTCCTCTTGGGTGCACTCAGAGGCACTTAGCCAAACAGGAAATACTAAGCACAGGGACTTGACAGAGCTCAGATGCTTCAGCCTGAATCTTATCACCTTTTTCTGCCAAATTCCAGTTCTTCATGCCTTAGAATACCTTAAAGTATCTTTCATCCCAAAGCTTTTAACTTCTGTCTGGAGCAAAGTCATGCTTCAGTCTCTGCTCTGCAGCATTGTAATACGAGTGAAGTTGATTGCCGCGCACTCATGCTCGTTCATCCAAGGAAATGCTGCACACAAAGCAGCGTGAGCTTATAGTTCTGCAGGCAGGACTTCCCTACTAATTACTCAGGCTGCTGAAGATATCCATCTCACACAGCTAGATGGGATTGAGAGAGAAACCTGGAAACTGAAATGACTGCACTGCACTGCCATCAAAATAGGAGATTGCTTCCAGATTTAAAATGAAAATTTACAACTAAACAGAAACCAACGTCTTCGTGGCTTCCAGTGTCCAGGCCATCTGTGGCAGGGAGTCAAGCCTATCTGCTTCTTGACATCTGAATGTTTGCAATGCTTCTGCCAGGAAAAAGCTGTTGAAATGTCCAAGGTGATGATAAGAACATGCTTACCTCATCAGTGTCAGCCTGATTTCAAAGGCTGGTGAATAATCTTCAAGTCTGATTAGAACTGAAAAGATCTGAGGAGCAATGAAGTTGGCCAACGTGATCACTATGGAAGGCAAATACTGTACCAAGAGATTAGCTTCAAAGTTCATATTGTTGCCATTCTGTACAGGAAGAGATGAGAGAAAGGTAATACCACACACAAACACACATTTCTGACATTATGCTCTCTCCAGCTACCCACAAGTCTTCCCTGTCCAGCACTCAGGTAACATCTTTGACTTCAGCCTCCACCCATATTTGGAACTACAAGCCTGCCCACTACTATCTCTGAAGCTGCTGATACAAACCCTTACTTTCTCCTCATCCCTTCACCAGTAACTACATCCCTTCTCTCGCTATTAATATTTTAGTGCTTCCCCAAGGCTTCTGTTTGACAAAGTTCATTTATTTCCCCAAGGCTTGCGTCTTATGCCAAAGTTCAGACATGTCTCCAGTTACTCCCTCTGGCCCCAAGCAGCTCCTCTGACTTTCCTATCACCTTAAGAACCTCCTCTATGTGCTCACTTCAGCAAGGTCAAGATATGAACTCCTGAAGCTCTCCTCCAAGTTGTTCAGTGCTGCCCTATCCTCTTCTCTGCCCTCAAACAGTACCTTAGACACAAACGTCTCTTTAGTCCCCATTCCCTGCTTCTCCCTCTGCAATCCTGGCACTTCACAGAAGTTAAGAGTTAGGTGCACAGAGAGCATACCTTTCCCCAGACACAGCCAGTGCCCATCACATCACTAATACAGAGGGGACAAAAAAGTGCAACCCCTATTCATATAAGGCTAATTCAATTCCAGGGGTCCTCCAGAGAACGTAATTACTGTTATTTGGCACCGTTGGCTGCTCTTTTTCCGCTTCTGAACTGCTCTTCCCAACAGTTTGACCTGCAGAGGGTGAACAATGCAGCCTAACCAGATTCTCTTCACTAATGATGCAAGAACCTATTCTTCTGCAAAGTGCTCCCTGCTTAAAGTCTTCCTGTTTCCCCACACAACTGTAACTCAAGCCACAATACAGATCATAATCTTTACTAGTCCCTGCCTGGCTGTTCTTTTTTGCAGCTGAGCCGCAAACCAAATCAATGAACTGACCATAAGGAAGTTTATTTTAATCCAGATCAGTTCCCTGAGCTAGTTTACTGCCCAGACAAGCATTTTTACCAGCAGAGCACAGAGGTGAGAACAGTTACACAGGGAGAAGAATGAGGGTTGCTTTTCTTGGCAGCTGCACTAGCTCCAAGGCATGACACTGTAGTCTCTGTATCAAAGGGAGACATCACTGCTCTTTCTTGTACATGCTTCTTGATCCTTCTTGCTCCCTCCTGCTAAACAAATTCTGCCTCTACAGAAAGCAAGTGTTTTCAGATCCCCTGCAAGAAAGGCGCTATATTAAGATACTTGACTCTTTTGCAATAGTTCCTCTTGCTCTGATCACCAGTCCCCTATTGCAGTTTGTCCTGATGTCATGTCTGATACTTACATTGGAGATATTTCCCTGAGAGAAGACAGTTGCTCTATAAATAGAGTAAAAACATCCTGATAAAACTGCGAGGACAATTATATTTAGAAATATTCTCAGAGAGTAGATGCGTAGCTTGTCTTTCATTGTCCTGTCAGCTATTTTTTGCTTCAGTCTTTCTTCTTCCAAATCTGTCTACAAACAGAAGAAAAAGAATGTGCAGTTTTCTGGTGCAGTATAAAATACTGCCACTGTGTCTCCTACCTCCAGGAGGTACAACCTACAGTCTGTTCCAGGACAATCACTCCACAGCCTGCCCAAACCCCCTGAAGCAAGAGTGCCCTTCCACTGACTTACACCGGTTCGTGTGGGAGTGGAAGCCCCAGTCGGTGTGCTCAGGCTCACCAGGCTGGGGGCCCTCTAGCTGAAAACAACTGTCTGGTAGTCTCTTATCTTTACTATTCCAGTAACATATCTCCTTGAGGACAGAAAGACAACTTCCCTGTCTATTATGAGAGACTGATTCAGACAGCTTGGTACTAACCTGCGAAACAGGTAAATCAGTCCACTCTTGTCTTCACGCTTCTACAGGTAGGTAAACAGTCCTCAGCCCTACGACTCAAGCTTGTTCTCTTTGTGAAGGAGAAAAAAATTGGGGATGGCACAGAAGGAAGCACACCTTTGAGCAGCTGGTCAGGCAAACTTGCTATGTTTCACCTTAGCTGATGCAAAAATGTAATACTGCCTGTGAAGGCAAGTAACTTGGGCACAGCCTCAGTAAACTGGGTATTTTCTGTGGACATCTTTCCATCAGACAGTAATATTAAGAGGTGGATTTTTCTAAGGTGTGGGTTATACAGGCAAAAAAGCACGATAAGTGAAGGAGGCTCTGGTTGTATGGCAGAAGATGACTGTGAACTTTAGTGGAATGGAAAACAACTCACTGTAATTTATGAAATCAATTATTATTGCTTTGTGGTTTGAAGTAGAAACATGGTGACTGGAAATATCTTTTCAAAGGTCCTTGTTTCACCACACAAATCTCTGTTTCCAGTGTACAGGCAGAGGGCAAACAAAGTACTGCTGTCACCAGAAAGGTCTTTCAGATTATCTCTTCAGAGTGCTTTATGATTTCAGACATGTATTAGCTGCATCTATGTTTTTGTATGTATATACGTGTCATAAAGATGCCTTGTAAAAAATTTACAGTATCTTTCTACCAGCAACAGGGCTCTTAATTTGTATGAAAAGTATCATCTGCATTTTATTTCTCCTTAAACAACTGCTTACAGACTTACAACCCAGCATACCCAAACTGATTCCCAAGGGTTTTGCCCACAGCTGGAATAGCTTTTCCAGTTGGATTATGTAGAAACTAACACAGGAAGCATAACTGGAGTGTGAGGAAGAGGCAGAAAAGCAGTTAACAGGTTGGCTTCAGACCCTGGTGGATGCGAGGATGGCCTTCAACCTCAGCACCAATCCTTCTCATGTTGCACCACAATTCTTGCTATTTAGAAAGCATGCAAGAGGATGTGGGTTCCCCACCCGCCCTGAATATACGCTACTCTAATCTTTATTATCCCCAGTCCATTATCTGTCACATATCCCTCTTTGTAGCCATCTAAGCTGTATCAAACCATAATGAAAGAAAAACATGAAAGTTACTCACTTTGAGCTCATATTGCAAGCTGCGATGTTTTAGCCGTGCTGCATTTAGATCTGTAATGCAGAAGTCCCAGCCTGCAAAGACTTTGTTACAGTAACTCTGAAATTGATCTTCATCATGCACCAAGTTCTGCTTAAATCCTTCCACAGACCTAGAGAAAAATGCAAATTTACTTAAAAAGAAGTATTTAATCCACAGAAAAACAAAAAACTCCACACTTCAAGCAACCAGGCTCAAAGGCTAAGCGATCCCTCTAAGGGCAACCAGCCATATTTACTTTGTATCAGCAAGTCTCTAGGAACCTTTGGTGTGAGGTTCTGCAGCAACCAAAGTCAACTGAATCCAGGATTGATATGAATTACTTCCCTCTGCACTTGGCCACATTCACACATTCTCACATCATGCAATGCTTTTCTGACACCACAAGGAACTGGCTCAGGAAACTGAGCTGAAAAACTAGTGTATCTTTTTTTGGTTCATTTGTTTTAAATAACTTATAATTATATTTTCGAAATATTATTTTTTTGCTGGCTCAGCTCCCCGAGAGCCAGACAAAGGCTACTGTGGTGCTGCATCCTCAAAGATATAACAGAACTGGCAGAGGATTCTCCACTTCCATACAAAACAGTTTTGTAATTCAGCGTGCTACCTACAGGTGAGAATGCAATGTAAGCTCTGCAACAGGTAGCAGTAAATAAAATACATCAATATCTTTACCTTTTTATTATCCAGAGGAGACTTAATGCAAGGTAAGCAAATGTAGTCAGCAGGTATGCTAGTGGTAAGTTGTACCTAAAGATACTGATCCAAGCAGCATCTATTGTGTAATAGCCATAAAACAAACTTGTCATTTCCAGGAATCCCTGTGAAAAAAAAAAAGAAGTTTAAATAGAATTTGTAACAGCAGCAACAACTACTCAGTTAAATCTAACCTGGTTTTAATCAAGCATTTTGTACACTTGTTAAAAAAAAAAAAAAAAATTACTACTGAGGCCCCAAGCAACCTATGGCAGCCTGTAGCTTCTAAATACTGACATTGCCTCTAACAAACCAACGTAGACATTGCACGCTTAAATCCCTCCCCTCTCCAATCAAAGAGCCCTGTGACAAGGACGCCAAGACCCTACACAGAGAGCACAATAGGAAGCGTGCTCCAGAAAATGAAACATTTAGCAGCTGGGGAGGAGCAGAACAGGCTGCAGCATGGGACCAACCGGACCTCAATGTACTCTCAGTAAAAGCCAGTTTGGAAACTCACCTTCCCAGTGATACTTTACCATTTTACCCCAATGTTGCCTTACCGTTTCTCAAAATTATCAAAACATCGTTCCCCAAGTACAAATCTTTTCACATTTGACATATTATACCAGACTTAAAAACTTAAAAATAATATCTGATCACTTACAGTGCCACTGAGCAAATCTTTGGGGTAAGTATAGAAGTAAATGAGACCTTTATTACCACTAGGTGTATAAACCGTGCAGTGAGGCTCTGCCAAAGAAAGATCGGAGAAGTCAGTAGAATAGAAATACCCATTAAACTGTGAGATGCAGTCAGTTCAAATGTGACAAGCTCTTACAAAGCAAATGCTTGTCTTTTTGGGAGCCGGGGGGAGGACCAGAATCTTACAAACGGTAACAGAACATGGAGAAGATGGTTACCTATGCTCTTTGCAGGAATTTCATCAAAGCTACTGTTGAAAATTCCATATTTAGAAATGATGCTGGGAAGGGTAACAAAACTGAACATCAGGGTAAATATTACAAAATTCAGCAGGACCAGAAAACGCAGAAAGGAGAAGTAGGACTGGATGCCAGTTCCAAATTTCCCTGGGAATAAAAAAAATGTGTGAGTTACTAATTAAGATGTATTTAAAAATAAATAAATAAAAAAGGAGTAGATTATAATTTCAGTTATACTGAACTAGGAAGAAATATTACTGACACTAGTTTTAATTGTTCTGGGTTCATAGCAGTATAACTGAAATGGAAACATAACTTTATCTTTTTATCCAACATATTTCCATCTACTCCTTCATGGATTTTCTCCATATTTTCAGCAATACTAAGGGAAGCAGGCAACTCCTCAGACACATATAGTTATATATCTGAAACTATGCGCACACATGTAAAACTACACGCTATCAATAACAGAAGCAGGTTGAAACAGCAGAAACCACAATAACAAGACAAATACCTTCTATGCTGTGAATATCATGTCGCCAAAGCTCCAGGTAAGATAACACCTCCTTGGCTTCATCAAAGACTTTTTTCCACGATTTACGGCTACTTCTTTTCCACTGATTCCATCCAGATAAGTATTTTATATCAGCCTGCTGAAACTCCCTAAGAAACAAGAAATATAACTAAGCAGAAGAATTACTTTTTCACTACATGCAACAGGGTCTAGCACAATGGATCCTGCTTGGAGCCTTCAGAGGGATATCATTGTGCAAAAAGGTGGGGTAACATACGCTAGCTGTCCCCATCTTCTCCTCTTGTTAACTGTGACAGCACGTTAATTCAATCACAACAAGTGCTCTCACAGAAAAAAGAAAATCCACCTGACAACAGCACAACACAGCGATGTGCAGCTGTATGTCCTGCAGCGATGTTTAGTGACGTTTCTGTTGAGAATTTCATATTCACAAATGGCTGGAAAAGTCAGAAAAGATACTTTCCTCAGAAATTCTGACCAAAGTACCTTCACCCTGATGCTCAAAGTTTTTAAATTACTTAATATTAAAAGTTACACCTGTTCAAAATAGAAATTTTTCTTTTATAGAAAATTAAAAGACCTCAAAGTCAGAATGGAAATTCCAAATATGTTGTGAAGAAAAAGTTCAAAAAATATATATATTTTATATATACATATGGCACTACAAAGACATTTACACATCCAATTTGGATTTTATCATTTTACCTTTGTATTGCATTCTTGTACATAACACAAGACAAATGTTATCAAAATTAATTTTTTTAATTATTCGTTTTTTATAATGCTTTGAAAAAAATCACAAGAAAATGCTGATTTAATGAATTTGAAACATTATTTCTTTGCAGGTGGGGGGGGCGAAATATTCTAATGATAAGCTGCAAACTAGCACCAAGCATGTACTGCAAACTGTGCAGATTTTTTTTTGTCATTTTTCAGGAACTCCTCCTAGATTTTCACACCACATGCGTAAATTTTCACTGTAAAAAAATTGCTGCATGCTCAGTAACAGGTACAAGGAGAATTCTGAGTGGCTCAGAGCTTGCATTTCGTTCTTTCTTTTAGAAAGCCATAAAAGACAACAAACAACCCCCCCCCCCCCCCAGATATTTAGCCTGAAAAGTGGCTCGCATGCAGAGAATGCTGTTCCAGCCTCTGATGCTGCTAAAGGGCAGCGGTGAATGACCCACAAGGAGGCTGAGCAAAGGTAGAAGACAAAGGCTCCAATTTTGTACGTACTTTGTACACAAAGCTACTTATTTGCATAAGTGACTCACTGAATTACTTGTGTACAGCACCGGGGGCACAGCTAGGGCCAAGAGTGCTCTGTGTTGACAGTGTCCCTCATCTACTCAGCTGAAGGCAAAAATTAGTATTTTGGCAGGAATCTGAATTAAACCAATTTGCCACAAGCAAAGAGGCAGCAGATGACCTCATCTTTAAGTGCAAATGCAGCAATTATCAAAAGATTTCAGTTAATGGAAACTACAGGCTACAGCACGCAGTGTTTTCAGCGGGCGCTGTGGAGAACTGTGTGGCCTGTGTTTGGTCTGCATGCTAAACAGAGGCGTGGGCCGCACGCTGGTCCGCGCCACAGACGATCAGTGTCCAGTCCTCAGGACACTCCTCATCACGCGCTCTGCGCTGGCAGCGGCTGCACGGTCCCCACAGAAGCGCTGATCCGCAGGAGCGCCAAGAAGCCCCATCGGAATCTGGGGGCGATGAGAGCTGCAAATCCTTTTCCTCGAGGAACTCGGCTTTATGTACCCCCCGTCAAACACGACTCCGTGCTTTCAGCACTTTCCTCCACCATGACCCAGATCTCCTGCAGCTCCTCTCTACAGCCCGCAGGACTCAGCTGCTCGAAGCCGGGCTGCAGCAGAGCGCTCTCCCAGCTCAGTTGCCCCATCCCGGCCTTCCCCATTTCCCGTTGCTCTCGCAAGCGAGCGAGCTCTGCGCGGAGGACCCGATCCTGGCGGCACCTTCACCTCTCCCCTGCTCCACCACGACCAGGAAGCACCTAAGTTAAAGGTCCTGTTATTCTCCGACAACGCTGCACAAACACACCACGTCCTCTCTCCTCAGAGGAGCCGCCAGCCTGCCAGCAGGGCCGGGGACGCGCAGGCCCCCTCAGGCTGGAAGGCGCCGGAGGGGCGACGCGCGCCGTCCCTCCCGCCCAGGGCTGCCGAGCTCACAGCTCGCGGCGACGTAGAAAAGGATCAGGAAAAAAGACAAAAAGATGTTAAAAAGCTCTTTCCGAGCACGGAGAGAGCCGCATGAGAGAAAGCACAAAGGTTCTGCACTCTGGGGATGCGCCAGGACGAAGGGCAGCACTCGGAGAGCAGGCAGCGAAGCCCCCGGCGCACACAGGGAGCCTCAGGACGGCCCCCGCGAACGCAGAGCCCCGGCAGGCAGCGAGAGGCGGTCGCGCCGCCGCAGGCCGTTCTCAGCCGCGAGCACGGCGGCGCCGCAAGCAGCCGCGCGGAAGCCAACCTGAGCCGCCGCTTCTCGGCGAGGGGCAGCGGCCGCTCCCGGGGCGCGCGGGCGGCGGGCGCGGCCCCCGCGGCGCGGTGCGGCGGGACGGGCGGCGGCTCCCGGGCGCCCCCGGCGGCGGCGGCTCGGCGCCTCTGCACGGACCGGTAGCTGGGCAGCTCCTGCAGGAAGGCCACAGGTGCCGCGGCGGGCGCCTCCTCGGCGGCAAGGAGCCCTGCGGACGGAGGGGCTCGGTTCAGACATGGCCCCCGGCCCGCGCCCCGCGGCGCCCCCCCCCTCCCTCCGCCGCCGCCGCGCAGCACTTGCCGCGGGCGCCCCCGGTGCCGCTGCCCCTCGCGCCCCTCAGCGCCCGCCGCCCCTACCGCTGTCCAGCCGCTGCGCCCGCAGCCCCGCCGCCCCCGGGCCGCTCATCGCCGCGCGGGGGCAGCGCGCCGCTCTCCGGCCCCCTGCCGCCGCCGCCGCCGCCGTTTCCGGAGGCAGCGGCCGAGGCCGGCGGCGGGGCGGGAGCGAGGCTCGTGGCTGGGGCCGCCTCCCCCGGCGCGCCTGGCCCGCAGGGGGCGCCCGCGCCGGCTGCCCGCGGCTCCCGGCGGAGCCGGCTGCTGCCCTCGGCGCCGCCGCCGCCGCCTGACGAGGCCCCTCGACGGCGCCCGCGGCGCCCGAGCGGGGCGGGAGCGGGGCGGGAGCGGGGCGGGGCCGTGGCGGGGGCGGGGGGGGCCCGGCCCGGCCCGGCCCGGCCCGGCCCCTCGGCGACCCCGCTGCCGCCTGCGCCGCGGGCCGCGTCCCCAGCGCCCTCCCGCCCTGCCTGAGGCTCGGCACAAGGGCTGCCCGCTTCGCGGCTCCTCCTGCCCCTCTTGCCCCGGGCTCACCTGGCCCGCTGTAAACCCGAGCGAGAAGGTCGGTAGATGCTCGGATCCCTTCGTTCTCCGCGACGGCGAGGGGCCTGGTTTGTTTGTTTGTTTGTTGTCCAAGTTGTGCTAAACATCCCAGAGACACTTATTTGGTGGGATAATTCTCACCTTTAACGTGAAAATACTGCTTTTCTGAGGAAAACTATTAAGTAAAATGAAACTTACCATGGTTTTTGCAGTATCACGTATGAAAAAAATAAGCAAAGCGTTTCTAGTTATTCGGACTGTGTTCTAAGAGTAGTTAAATTCATAAACAGGTTTTCCAAACTTTCCTGATTCACTTCCTTCACTAGTTGTGAAAATGAGTCATCAGTAGGTTTCAGGATGCTGAATCACACATGTGGAAAGGCCACTTCTTAGCTTCTCTCACCTATGCCTCATTAGCCCAGGTAGGTATTATGGTTTTCACATTGCTTTATTAGCAGTAGTAATCTGTATAGTTAAGCCAGTTTTCTTCATGGTAAAAATATAAGATTTTATTGATAAAAATGTAAATTGACATCCTATTGTACTTAAAGTAATTTAGATGTACATGATTCTGATCGATAAGTTGGTGTATTACTGCTAGAGGAAAATGATGTATCTTGTCTCCTTGGGAAATTATTGTGACATAAATAGATGTGGATTTAGAGCGCAGTAACTTCCTTACTGAGCTAAGCTACACTTCAGAAAGGCCTGCGGTAGATACTCTTAATATCACATTGGTAGGTAAGTCTAGAATATGAGCGATGTTTCTTTTAGCTATTTTCCCATGAAAAAAAGCTGTAACATGTCCACATCTTTCAATAAGTCACTCTCCAGGCTCTTGTACTCTGGTACAGGAGGGCAGGAATTCAAGCCTAATGCTCTTCCTCTTCTCCTTTTCGCAGGTCTGGGCTATGATTTTTCCCAGGTGGGAGCTGTTCTGTAGCAAAGGCTGATGCAGCATCGCTGCCCGCTGCCTTCCCTAGAGGCCGGGCTGCAGGTCACCTTGAGCGTTTTCGGGGCTGGTTTGTTTGTAACAGAACTCCAGTGAAGTCCGTTTATGCTGGTAGTTTTGGTTCCTTGACCGGACATCACGTTTCCTGTACTTCATTGTGAAATATCTTCCAGTTGATCATTCCTGAAAATTCGGGAGTTGGAGGTTGAAACCCTCAGTAGCATTCTTGAAAAACGATTTTGTATTGTTCAGTATTTGTGCTAACTCTGCAATACATATGCCTAAGTACCCATTTTTGTTGGTCCCTTGGAGCCAGCCAAGCATGGGTCATCTTTGTGCTAGGCTATGAATATGAAACAGGGCCAGTTCTGCCTTAAATATGAATATGTACAGTCTAGGACTTTCTTAGTGATATCTGGGGTGTCAGTGTTGCTTTTTCTTTTTGTTCCTTTTCTTACTACTAAGAATATGATCTTAAGTGAGAAAAAGGGAAATAAACCACTTGATTAATAATACTGACTTTCTGAATTTCTGTGTGCTTGAAAAGTATTGGGTTAATGACCTTGAAAGAACAAATTTAGGTAAGATTGGATAAACTGAGGAACAAGGTTGACTTCTGCAGAAATTTTGTGGAAACATTTTCTATTTTCTCTTTTTCAGTTGAGAAAGCTTTTTAGGCAGCTTAAAATGTTTCAGTGAGTTTTATGGAACACAGAAACCTTATCTGGGAAGGCAGGAAGGCAGGCTTGATGCACAGACTCGAATGGGTGCTGCTGCAGGAGTCTGTCCGGCACATGCAGGCAGAGTGATAGCTTCCTCCCGTGCGGTATTCGTCCAATATATCTTACTCACAGGGCAGCAGTTTGAGTCCGTGCTGAGCACAGCATCTAGCAGGATACGCTGTTTCCCATGATGCCAAAGGTCTGGCCCCCTCATTTAGTAAACGCAGTTGTTTCCAGGACGCTTTCTCTCATCTGGTTCTTCTTCATAATGCCACAGCTCAAAGAGGCTTTTAAATATTCAGGAGAGTACTGAGTGATTTGTCTAATTTGGGGAGGCAGGAGGAGGTAGTTCTTATGTTCGACTACTCCCGTGCTTTGCTGTGCGGTCTGTGCAGCATGCAGGCAGCTCCTAGTTCACTACAAGAGATTACAGACAAGTGCTCTGCAGTCATGCCAGGAATGTTGCCTTGGGCAAAACATAAGAAAACTTCACTTAAGTTGGTGTTGAATGCGTCCGGTACAGGATAAACATGCTTTATCCAATTTAGGAGCTGAAAAGCACCAGCGGTTTGGTAAAAGTGATCCTCAGGCGTTAGAACAGCACAGCTTCAGAACTGGAGGGCACTGAGCAAACTGGTTTGTAAGCAGCTCTGCACTGGCTGATGAGGGTGCCTGTAGTCCAAAGATTGGCTGATTTTTTTTTTCTGCTTTAAATCTTGCTGACCACAGAAGTTATTTAGTTATAGTTTCTAGAAGTTTTAAGATGTGTGCCTCGCAGGGGAGAGAAAATAGGCCAAAATAGGTGCAACAAGCCATATTAACACAGAAGTGGCTGAGATTCTGTAATTCTGTACAGCATTAGTAAAAAGGGGAAAGTAATATGGTCAGAGCACGGGTCTGGTATAGCAGAGTCGGTTCTGCCCTTGTCCCGTTTACCTTTCCACCTGTGCCTGTTGCAGTGGCGGCTGTTGGCCCCTACGTTCAGTTTGAGGATGCTTCTCTGTTTTGATGACAGCAGTATCCTTCCAGGAAGGACACCGTGCACTTGCCTGGCAGGGGCTATTAGGTGTGCTGGGATAACCCTGAGCCCAGCTCCATGCTGCAGAGGGAGTTAAGATAACGTGTATGTCCCTGCTGAGTTGCTCTGGGGATAAATTCCTACCGTAAGCCTAGCCTGAAGGTGTGAACACACCAGGAAGCGTGAGCAGGAGGCCCCAGGATATCCAGCACTTCACTCATTTCTCCGTGTTGCACGTTGCCTGGTCGCCATCTGTAGCCTTGTCCAGTCCATAGTTTTGTCCGTGTCTGCTTGAAAAGAAGATGTAGGGAGGGGAAGAGGACAAGAAATATCAGTAACTATGTATCTCACAAAAGGAGAAAAAGTTATTTAACGGTCCCTTCAGAGTACAAGAAAACAGAGCTGGTATGAAATTCCCCAGCCAAGAGCTGCTGTTTACTGCCTGCATTAGCGTGAACTAAATTTTTCACCCCTAGATGAGGCCTTCCTGTAATAAAGCTAAAAAGATATGGGGTCAAGATCCTTCTTTATCTCTGTTCTACAAATGATTAATCCAAGGATGAAGGTAACACATCCCACGTCGAAGAATCCTTTCTGTCCTTTAATTGTGTTATTGCAATCCAGGCCAAGAAGGAAGCGGACTTTATGTCAGGGAGGGGAAGGAGAGTGAATAGCTTCGAGATCAAGTATACATAAAGCAACATGTTCTACCGCAGGTAAAGTGAAAAAGACGCTTCTATTTTTTTCTTTTTAAACCATAAGCAGTGAGGACTTGGATTCCCCCTTTCTCGCCGGAGGCGCAGGGCTCCGGCTGCGCCCGGGATGGGGGCGGGACTGGGGCTCCGGGAGGAGCCGGTGCGGAGTGGCCGTGCCCAGGGCACCTGGCGCGGGCCGAGCTGGGGCCGGGCTGTGCCTCTCCGGGAGGCAGGCAGGTAAGGGACCCGTGCCGGGGTCTCCGGGGCTTGGGGCTGTGCCGGACTCCGCTCGCCGCTGTGGCTCTGCGGTTTCTGCACCGGTTTCCAGGGCTGTTTTCCCTCGGAGCGGGGGGCGGTGTGGTCACCAGGGGCTTGGCACTGGGGAGGTGCTCGCCACTGGGGCCCGCGGTGGTCCGAGCAGGGGCTGCGCCAGCTCTCTGGCAGCGGGGCTGGAAGGTGGCTTCTGCACGCCCCGGGGCTGGCAGAGTCACCTGAAGCGGCCTGGCAGACTCCTGCAGTTTTCTGACGCTCACTGTTCATTCAGAGGAACGTAACCTTTGGGATGGGACTGCATGTGTGCACGGGGATGTGCCCTGCTGCTGCCAGCCCAGAGGTGAGCAGGCACCCGGAGCGGGGCCTCATGGCACATCACAGCTTTGTCTCCCCATTAGTCACGGAAGAGCTTTTGTCCTCTCCCGGTGGAAGGGTTGAGCCCATGTAGGATTAACTGTCACAGCAATTTTCACCCTCCCCTGGTGTGTTTAGCCAGGATGCTGCACTTCGGTTTGTGAGGCATTGCAGCGGCCTTGCTGGGCTCGCTTGCAGCATGACATCTGTTCTCAATTTGCTATAGCTTGCATGTTGGAGAGTGCTTGCTAGGGAGTGGTGTAACTCTGCATTTTCCAAACAGCAGGTTGCGATTTTCATACTTGTAATAGGTAATGGGAAGCCAGAAGTATTTTTTTTGTTAAAGAGGCAGCGAAATCTCATGTTTAAACATTCTTTTTCTTCCTGGTCAAGCATTCCATCAGTCCCTCAAAATGCATAGGCTTACTACTTAAATGTTATCCTCTTTTTCTTCACCTTCAGCATCACTTTTTTTCCATTATGCCCTAGTCTACAAAGGTTGAGACGTTTCCAGGCAGAAGACTGAATATAAATAAAAGCCAAGCCTTCACACCCAAGGTTTATTGCTGAGCCTCTGTCCCTAGTACACTCTGTTACAGTGCAGCTCAGCTGCGAGCCGTCAGTGGTACTGCAGGGAGGCTGTGCTAACTTCCCTGTCCACTGACATCGTGTCACTGTGGTCTCCTTGGCCAGTCCTGGGACCAAAAGCAGCATGATCCTTCTCCATGGAGCAGAAGCAGCAGTCTGTAGCTCGAGCCACGTTCAAGTGACTGGTTGAAGTGCAGGTGCCATGTCAGGGCTGTGTCACGTGGGCAGGGACTGGCGTGGGGCAATGGTAGCAGCTGGCTGCCTGTGCAAGGCAGTGCCATCGAAATGGCGCCTGTTCTGGGCTGATATGTCAGTCCAATGCAGTGAGTTTCAGTTTCTTTTTCTTTGTCTATTTTGTTTTCTTTTTTTAATTTTCAGAGTTTAGGGCATGGGATGCGCGAAAGTCAGGAGGGCTGTTATTCCTGCCGTGAAAGTGGTGAGGTGTGGTGGTGCTGCTAACAGGAACTAGAACTTTTAGGAGGTGCTCCTGGTCACATTTTTGAGAAAAGACTTCTAATTATGACTTACATAGTCCATAGTTTCTGTATGTTCATTGTGGAAGAGAACCTTAACACGCTAACAAGTTACAAAATATAGCTAAATTAAAATACAGTGTCTGAAAAAAGTATTTAGTTTATGTGAAGTTACTTGTTCAGCAATTTGAAAGTAGCTTATAATGATTTTGAAGAGCTAGAAAAAAACTCTGAAAATGTTGATTCTCTGCTGGTTAAAACAAAACAAGCAAAAAAACCCCAGCCATTTTCTAGCTTCTTAGTTGATTTGCTAGAATATAATGAATAGCTTATGTTTTCCCTCAGGGTCATCTTAAATGCTGGTTGCACAAATAGTAATGAAATGACAATATCCTAACAGGAAGTTAAGCTAGAAATTTCAAACAGAACAATGTCTTTTTTTAGCTCAACAATACTGTGTATCTTTAAAACAGTCTATTGTCTAAAATTATCATGTGTGTAGTTTTCATAAGGTTTTCTAATTGAACTTGTGAATGAGACTCCTGTAACTGATACCTCTCATTAAAGTATAATTAGAAGCTTGCATTTAAACTGAATAGGTGTCCATTACAAGTACAGAATAAACAAGCTTTCTTTAAGGCAAAACTTTAGAACTGTTCTAGTAAACCTGGTGTAATGGGCTGCCTTTCCTTGAAAGTGGAAAACTAATTCCAAACAGGTACGCCTGAAAACTACTACTTTTTTTGTAACCGAACATTTCCTCCGAATACTAGTAGCTGGTAATGTTGGTTAACAGAAAGACTTTAAGAGCTTGTTTTTCAAAGCAAGATTTAGTCCTGTTATACACAATGAATGCAATAGTCTGTAGTCTGGAAATTCGCAGGACTGACCGGCACTGCTATGAAGTGACGGTTGCCTTAGCATTTTTTTCATGATGATCAGACTATGAGCTAGGTAGTGTCTTTCAAGTGTTATGGCAATAATACCTAATTCTGTTCACAGCATCCCATTCCTGCTGTTCTTTCCCCTCTCTGCTAGGTATACTGTTTTTAGTATTCAGTTGCCTATTTCTAATTTTAATAGTTATATATCCCTGATTGTTCCTTTTCACCCAACACTCAGTTTTCCTAAAGGATTAAGTTGGCAGCCTAAGGTCAGAGGTAAGAAAAGCAAAGCAACAAAGCAGCAAAGGCAAAGAGACTTGTTATCAAAGGGATCTCTGGGAAAAAGGTTAGATAATACAAAATTACTGTGTTATGTACTTCAGTTGGTAAGAATTATGGCTGTGGGGGGCCTTTTAGGTGGAGGAGCAGGTATTTGTGGTAGATTAGGGAGAGTACTATGAATTTCACAGAATTAATGAAGTATCTGAGCTTTCATCCACTGCCAGTAAGCAAAAACTTTGAAGTGTGTGCCCCAGTCCTTACAGCACTTAACTGGGCGCTAAAGTTAAACCAAAAAATCATTGTGATGATTTTGTGGATGTTTCAGGAGCATGTTTATTGCAAAGGTGCCTAAACTCAGGTGAAGGAGTAGAGTCCTGTTATTTGAGACAGCATGCAAACATGAAGTAGGTGACTCTCAGAAAGCTCCTCTGGTTTGTCTAAGCAGCCACAGGTGAGAGAAGGGATTTAACTTAGAAGCAAAGTGGACGGTATGCAAACATTATAGTCTTACTGTGTTTTTTTAGGGGGGGGGAAGGAATTACAAGAGGTATATTAAATGGAAAGGATGGAGCAAACAAGTGAACAGGTGCAAAAATTGGCTAAGGAGCAGATAAGGGACTGAGCTCGACAGACTGAAGCAGTAGCCAGAGAAGATGGGAGCAGCCTGCTGAGGGCAGAGATAGTCCAATGGTGGCACGTTCCCCACGCATCAGACAGACACTATTCTGCCTGCTCCTGCCAGCCTGCCTGGCTCCACTGCTGCCCTGTTCTCGCCAAGAAAGGATGGGAGGGCAGGAACGGACCAGGCCTGTGTTCTGGTACGTAGCCTTGCACTATAGGACTAGGAGATATGTTCGTTTGTGAGCTTGCCGTCCAGCAGGGTGCTGGGAGAGACAACAGCGTTGTGACTGTAATGAGGACACTGTCACTCTCCCCTTTCCCTCCCCAGTTTGTTGCCTGTCATTTGCCCCTCCAGCAGTAAGCAGAGCAGTCTTGACTGCTACCACGTGCTGTCTTTCACTGGGGAGATGGTCTGTAACATAGGCACAGTTTACATTGCTGAATTTGACTGAAGGTCTAAAGTTATCGTCATCAGTGCCTATTATTGATCCCACTGATGTCAGTACAAACACAATGGAAGGCCAGTAAGAGGTGGCATTTGTTGGTAAAGACCAGGTGCTGTAGCAGTTTGCATAAAAGATAAGTTTCCTTCACTTCCGTGTGTGATTCACACTTGTTTCTTTGTTAATATGTCAATTTAAGATCAGCTTATCTCAAGTGTAGTGCTTGCTTAGCCTCAGCTTACAGGCTTTTTAGATTTTCTGAGAGACTTCCTAGGTTGTTGCAGCAGTGTTGAAACTGTTGGGAGCGAGATGGTAGAAGAGCAGTGGTCAGTAATGGAACCTAGTTCCTGATGCAGCATTTAGCCTAATTTTAACTCTGGTCTGTCTCTCAAACTCACTTTTGGTTTCAGAAATCTATCTGATTTTTCACTCGGAAGCTGCGTAGAGCATGTGAAATGGGAAAGGAATTCATTAATAAAAATAACTTAGACAACAACAATGAGGATCTGTCCAGCCATACTCTATAAAACTAAAAGATCTTTATGATGAAAGAGCACATTCAACCTTCTGAATCATTCTTCCATGATTTCTGTTTCCTTCTTTCGACGTTATTAAGTAAACTATGATGTTGTGTTTCCTTGTAGTTCTGGAACTTACTGTTTGCATTTGTCTTAGCTTCAAGATTTGTATAACTAGAATTTGCTTTTTTAGTCATCCTTACTGAGGCATTACAGGTAAAGGACTTGAAGTGTAAGTGGCTTCCCAGAAACTTGATACCAGGACAAAGTGCTAGTTAAGCAAGACATTCGTTTGATTAATTTTCTAAATGAGGGTTAGTGACTACAGCAGGGAATTATCCAAACAGGAATGGATACATCTATAGACTATACCTGTAGCGTGTGCATCTGATTTGATAGGAGAAGTTTCTCACAGTTGTCGGATTTGGGATGGCGGAAGTGGGTGGACTGACATACCAGTAGTTCAGCCTTGGCATGTCACTTGTGCACCCTTAGCACATAGGCATGCGTGCGCTTCCCTCCCGCCCTACAGCGTATACCAGATAGCGTGATAAGCTTTGGGTGACCACAACCTCAGTCAGGAAATGTACAGGCTATCCGTGTTCAGACTCTAAATGCCGCTCAAGGTTTGGAATTGACTGTCCTCAGGCAACAAGGGAAAAATGTCTTGTTTTTTCAAGGATAAAGCGCAAAGATTTGAATTTGTCCCACTATGCATGGAGAATTTATTTAAAATCCCTCAAACTTTGGGGATGGAGAAAAAACATTTTTCTGCCGGCTCTGTAGTGGCTTCAGATGTTGGGCTCCAGGTTATACTATAAATCTCCCTGTGGATTTTCATAGAAATTCTGGCATAAAGTGCATCGTAAGAATCAAAGGAAATAAAATAACGGTGGAGTCACTGAATTCTGTCTGGGGCTCATTTGAGTGTCTTAGCAAGCCTTCATGGATGTGCTTGAGCTCTTTGAAAGGAGTAAGAGAAAGAAGTAGTGGATGTACTTTTAAGTCATGCTGATCTGTTTTTTTCTGGTTTTTCTGTTTTTCTGGTTCCATTGAGCTGGTTGATGTTTCCTACCAGAACAGCTTGCTTCTGGGTAATGCTGATTGTACAGAACTCGCACCTTTCTGTGAAAATATCCGTTCTCTCTGCAATTTGAATGAAGACCAGGCAAGCTGGCAAGCTGGTTAGATCAGTGGTTGGCTTTCCAGCTTCCTTGCTGGCAGGCTGCCTGCCCAGCTTTCTGGATGGCTGAGTCTTCAGTGACGGAGTTGGGTCCCTGGGAGACCAGTCGAGAAATGGAAAAATGTAATTTTTGTTTCTCTTCAAAGAGAATTGCCTGAGAAATTCCCTCCTCTGAAAAAATCATCTTATTTTTTAGCTTTTCATTACAGTTTGAAATGAAAAACATTTTTATAGAGGGAAAGTTAGTCTTCCAGGTATCTCTTTGCAGAAGTCTGTGATTATCTTTTTTGAGAACTGAGTTTCCATGCTTTTAAGTGGAGCATAAGAACAGAATGTGCTAATTCCTAAATACTTTATATGAAACTTCAGATTTATTGGAAGCCAGTTCTCAAAAGATCATTGGGTGCTAAGCGGTTTCTGTCAAATAAAACTTCCCGTGATTTTTCATGTAAGAACCTTAGACTCCTGGAGTGATTGTTGGGTTTCTCTGAGGAGAAGGGTCTGCTAATTCCTTGTCTGAATATGTGAGAATATTTGGTCTGTTCCTATAGGTATGAGATTGTTGCCAGAAAAACACGTGTTGCCTAGGAAAAGCTATGTTTATAGTTTCTTACTGGCAGGAGTCCCATTCCATTGTTTACGCAAGGGATGGGTGATCACAGTAGATATTCAAGTTGCTCGGTATGTTTTTTGTTTTTGTTTTTTGTTTTTTTTACTGAATATTTGCTGAAGACATGGGCCTAATTATAACATGCTTCATCATGATATAATGTGCAAGAAAGTGTAGACAATTTGCTGGGTAAAATATAAGAGTTTAAATTCAATCAGTCATCCATGTTTATATGAAAATCTCTTTGCAAAATTTGGGCAATGTTCTACAACTGTAGGTCAGACTGCAAGATTTCAGACTATTTTCCAAGGTCTTTTGTTGTGTAAATAACCCAATAATAATTTCTTAAGAGCTCATGTTGACATAATGAGAAGATTTTGACAAGCGTTCAGAAACTAGACGCTGTACAATTGTCCATCTTGAAGATAATTTCACTCATGTCATACTTCCTTTACTGCAGTAGAAACAAGAAATGAAAACCACTGCAGAGAGAAAAATTATTTAGTTGAGCCTGTACTGTTAAATGAGCTGCAGCCCTGTTTTTCTAGCCGTGGAGGTGAGATAAAAGCAGGGGCTGATGGATTTTGCCAAACCTGTCCTTTTTCTTTTTTCTTCTCTGTTGTTGAAGAGTTTTCCAGCTGATCCAATTTGGCACAGTGCCTTTCATAACAACACTAGCAATTGGTTCCTTTCTCATTTTTAAGTATGACATTTGATTAACTGCAAAAACCGCCTATTAATTTGGATTCTGTTTCTCTAATGCAAGATTCCCTTTTCACCAACTTATCTGCACGCTTTCATTCCTGATGATAATATTAAACTCTGCCCAAGTCTGGTTTGTTTAAGGCTAAAATGGAGCTTTCTGTAGCAAATAAAGCTAAAAATAAACCTATTTACAGGATCAAGACATTAAGTCTTTAGACCAGCCCTCATTAAGAGTGGGTGTCTAAATAATGCCAGCTTTGTATATAGCAGTGGTCCGGTGGGTCCTGTGTTCACAACAGGCTTAGAGATGCCGCTGCTGGTAAGGAAGTGGACAGCCTTCACCTACTCTTTGGGTTTGGAACCACAGTGCTCAGAGAAAACTTGTGTGTTTGGCTTTTCTGTATGAGGAAGAAAGGGAACTTATTTTATTCTTTTTAATGTTTCAACATGCTTCTAAAACCGGGCCTGGCTTCTTTGTCAATACTGGGGAAGTCTACATACTGCACTCCAGTTCCTTAGTTTTAAGTAGAACTAGGACCCTAATTTCCTGAAGGTAAATAGAATAAAATTGGAGCTTGAAGCTGGAACCACTTCCCATATATATTGTTCAATGTTACTTTTTTAGCAAGCCAGCAAAATCTTCTGTGAAATGAAGATGCTAAAGTAAAGTTTCCTTTTTCTCATTTTGTATGCATGTGCATCTGTTTTGTAATTAGGTCAAAAATTAATCTTCCCATGAACATATTACTGAAGCAGTAGAGACAAAAATAAGGAAGACTTCTTCCCCCAAACCAAGGACTCATCATGTCCTATCATTACAATGAAGCCTTTGAAAATCCAGACTACCACTTCTCAGAAACACTGGAGATTGACAGAGGGTAAGTTGGTTTAATTTTACTGGTGTGACTATCCCATAACAACTGGAATTCTGTATTTATAATGCAGGAGATTTTTTTTTTTTCTCCACAGTCTTAATTTGTGAAGTTCTTTTAATTCCTCCTTTATGCTTCCATTCTCAGCTAAAGATTTTTAAAGCTGTTCATCAGAAAGGTGGTGTTCAAGAGAAATGTTTGCTTTTTACATGTTATATGAATTTACCAGTTAAATGTGTTTTAGGATTTATGGCATAGACATCATGGATATATTTCAGTTTCAGTGGTTTTCACAATGTGCCATAACCTTGGATGTCTTCATTTTCCAAATGCATAACACCTATTTAAGTAGACTTCATGCTAACTTCAGGTGGAGAAAGGTTTTAGTCTTTCTAATTCAGTTGATCAAATCAGAATTATGATGTCTGAGTTCTAGATACAAATATGAGTTTGTTTTCTCAAACTCCATGATAAAAGATAACAACTTATTAAGGCTATCTGTTCAAAGGTAAATATATTTATTGTCCTTCTGGCACTCAAGACTTTCCTTTTTGTTGCTCACACAGGAGGAATTCTCAAAAGAATCGATTCTCTCACCAAAACCCCTATGATTCTTCACCAAATGGTTCCTACAGAGAGCACAGTGGAAGAGGACAGAATTACCCTCCGGACATACCAATGGCCTCCATGAGGCATGACTCTGAATACAGCCAAAGTTTACCGAGAGTAGCTGTCCTAAGCAGAAGTCCATATGGAAATTGTCAGGGTATGTAATTTCTCATATGAACAGCTTATAGAAACACTGAACCAAGTAACTGACCAGCCTGTATTGAGGGAGTCCAGCAGCTCTGGAAGGCTCAAGTCTCTGTATATCTTTGTATTTGGTGGCAGTGTTTTTTTCCCCCCTTTTTTCCTAAGCGGAATTCAGATCTTATATTAACAGATCAGCTGAGAATAGTAAACACAGACTTCTATGGGCTGCATAATTCATTGACTACTAAAATGTACATTGGAACAAGGTATAGGATTTTTGTTTTGGGATGTATTGCTCTGTTTGTGGTAGAACTGTATTTGATTAACAGGTCTAATGTTTAGTGTTTGTAAATAATCCATAGTAGCAGAAGATTTTCTGTGTAATTCTGCTTGCCTTCAACAGATAATCTTTCCTTTGAGCCTGAGCCAGAACTGGCATACAGCCCACCTTCTACCTTCCATCCACTGGATCGTCCCTATACCCGCAGGCTTTCTGGTGCATCTGAAGGTAAGACAAAAGATTTGTGGTGAATTGGAATATTGAATGTCAGTCTCACCCTCCACAGAATAATAAACGTTTAAAAGCCTTCCAGTTCAGGTATGAAGTTCTTCATGTAATAACAGGAATCATAAAACATAAATTCTCTTTTACCATCCTACATTATTTTAGCTGAAATTTTCAACATCAGGAAGGAGAGAGTGGATTTCCAACATAATCAACTAGACGATAAGTGTCTAGGTGCTGAAAGTCCAAGAAGTACCTCCACAAGGAGGCACAGATGATTTTCTTTTTCCGATTCCTTTAAATGGCTACAAAGGAAGTTGGCTCAAAATGGAAATGATACTAACTTTGGGGGACAAGTAGATCCTAAAAAATGCATCTGGTGAAGAACTGCATCATAAGTGTTAACTAACAGACACATTAGACCACTGAGGCCATGTAAACTAGAGCACTTCAGGTCAGAAGGGGGATGTAAGGTTGAGCAGATTGGCCATTAGCTTACCAGGAAGAGGAAGCAAAGAAAGCTGTGGGCAAACTCATCTGTTTCATAGCTGGAAGGTGAAGGTGGATGCTTTGGGGAAATACAGTCATTAGTGTTTGAATAATGGCATGAAAGAAGGCTGATGCATTGCGTCCTGTGAGAATAGCTGTGGATTGGCCCCAGGGCCCAGTATCTACGCTTACTAAACAGTGCATGTTTTTCAGTTAGCTTTATTCAGAGACGCAACAGAAGATCAGCTGATGAGATCTTCGTCCCATCTTGCAGCCTTTCCAAAACAGACCAAGTGTACAAAGAAGGTAGGAGTTTAGAGAAGTGGTTTAATATTATGTAGCATCTTGCACAAGGATGATGTGGTTGATATTGTTCTTAGTTTATTTTCAGAATTGCATATACAATCTTGCTGTGGTTATGTGAACAACTTGGCTTTGTTTTAACACAAGTAATGCATCTTTTATACTCTGAAATCCCACAATAAATGAAGCACAGTGTCGTGCTAATATATGTTAAATTGTAGAAAGAAATGCTAAACTATTAGGATATGCTTGGCCAACTAATGAATCATCTTCAGCTGCTGTATGTCTGGAATTAGCATCAAATTCCAACTATGTAAAGACAACCTCGTAGTCAAGTAATGCAGTTTTGTCTAATTCATACTTAGCGCTGTTTGGGTGCTAACATCAACTAAAATTATAGAATAAATAAAATAGAAGTTTAGCTTTCAAGTCAATATGCGGTGTCTTAGAAATGTAACTATTAAACAGTGAACAAGCAATATACCAGACTTATTGATTTTCAGTATTTTGTTTTCCTTTATATTGCAGCTCTTTGTATTAGCACTACACAAGCAATGGGCAAGAGTGATATATATTTTTCAACATTCGGTATTGTGCTACTTCCATGAATCTGTGTTAGAGGACTGATGATACTAGGGATATTCAGAGGAGAATTACTAAGTTGCAGAACTTACTGCACCTTGGTAGTAGTGAAAATAGGGAATGTTATTATATCCATTTAAGACTTTGTATAAGAACTAATGTATTATTATCATCCCAAATTTTGGATTTTTAATGCTTTTTGTGCAGAAGCAAAGTTAATTGGAAACCTTGTAAGTATGTCCGCCCGTGAAAGGATTAAAGCAATCCAGAAGATGCCAGAGACCATGAAAAAAAAGAGAGAGATCAGGTAAAAATAAAAGTTTTTCTGTTTAGTTTTACAGGCACTATAATTTTGGCATCTGGTTATCAAATGTGGATGTTTGCCAACTGCTCAGCCTTGGTTAGGCACTTTGAGTATGAAAGAACTGAAATTACTTTTTAATGGACTTTTTAAAAGCAACATCTTGCGGGGAAAAATAACTTTAACTTAAAGATGGTTTATTGTCCTTTCTGTGGATGAGAAGCAATGCCTTACTATTCTGTTTTATATTACCATGAGAGATATTATTATGAAAGATGACTTACGATTTTTATTCAAAAGAAACTTAAGTGTTAGACATTGAAAACGTAGAAGAGACCACATGGTCTGATCTGTCGCTTTGTTTCATCACAGAATATATTTAAATCTGTTCCCAGCAATAAGTTAGTTGAGGGGTTAGAACATGCTGTCATGGCTCAGCTTGTAATGGAAAAGGGCCACGGTATCAACTAATAGAAGAAGATCTGGCAGAATAATCTCCATATTTCATTACTCTTCTGCTGTTCGTGAGCACATGTATCACACACTGTATTTGCAGCAGCTTCTTTGACTTCTTGCTTTTTGTACAACCCAGACTATGACACTTGTCACCCCCTGCCCTGCTCTTCCACAGGAATAAAGTTCGTAAAGAAATAACAAAAAAATCAGGGAGCCGCAGAAGTCAATTTGACTGCTGCACGCAGTGTCTGCACAGAATGGCAGTGGTAAGTGTCACACATTTCTGTCAATCACAGTAAACAACTTTAGCTACAATGTCGTTACCATCTCCAGAGGTCTTTGGTATCTCGCTTTGTGTTGCTTACCAAAGAACCAGTTCATTGCTGCAGAGTTTATTAATAATGACTTGTGTTATGGTAGCACTTAGGAACCCCAGCTAAGCATCCTACAGCACATGTAGTGGGGGAAATGTCTTCCTGTCATCAAAACATAAATGTAAAAAATGTGAGACTATTATGTGAATTTGAGTCCTGTGTAAGGCTGCTTGCTGAGATTCATTCTCTCTCTCTCCTCTCTTGCACTTTAGTCATATCGACGATTTAGGAATAGCTTGTCAGAATATTTTCACCAACTGCAATTATGGCACAAGACTCTGAAGATCATTGGTGGCAAGTTTGGAACCGGTGTTCTTTCTTACTTTGTTTTCTTGAAGTGGCTGCTTACTTTCAACATCTTCTCATTCCTCATAAACTTCAGTTTCATAGCAATCCCTCAGTTTGTTGCAGCAGAACCGAATAATCTTTCATTCACGGGTCTGGAGCTGATCACTGGAGCTGTAAGTATGTAAGAGCAGATTTGTACTATCGTTGTGTGCAAGAAGTTATACTTTAAAAATCCATGATAGAGTGAAAAAGGAATTATTTCTTCTTAAGGGATGGAGTTAGATTTTTATATTACTAGAAAATATTTAATACATATTTGGAAAAAGAAGCTGTAACAAACATTGACCCAGAGTGAGATGAATGGATCTCATTCTGATGTGTATGTCATACTGTCATCCTGACTGCTGTGTTCAGCAGTGTTTCAGGAATTTTTTAATCAGTCTTTCAGAAGGCAGTGGAAGAAACCTAAAGGAAGCCAGGCCTTCCTGAAATAGTCTTCAGCAGAACATTTTTCCCCATGCTAATTTTCCTTTGAAAATATAGTGCAGATTTCTACGTGTGATCCTGTGAACTTGGCTTGTTTCTTAAGCTTTATTCCTGCAAGGAGCACACAGATTTCTGCAAGCCATTGAACTCACCGTGGCCTGTGAGCAGATGGATCTTTTCACTGTGTGTCAAAATCTTAATACTCAGGGAATAAAGTCCCAAGCTGTTTTTAAAGGAGGGTTTTTGTACTGCTCTAATTCTGCTAGTATTTATCAACTGAGTGATCTGAAAAGAAGACCCATTCTCTTTTTTTCTCTTTTGACTGTTGTAGAAATTATGTCAATTTTACTCTGTGTTAAAGGTTTTATCCAGTTAATAAACAGAACTCTGCTCTTTTTAGTGCTTAGTCGAGAAGAGAGTTTTTTAAAAAGTAAATGTGTGAGCTCTTCCCATGTAGAATTGCTTTTGAAGTGTTGTATTCTGTAGTAATGCTGTTTACCTTTGCAAAGTAATGCCACCATTGCAAGAGTTCAACCACAGCATAGTAATTCAAGTGATAAATGTTGCACATTTCCTTCTTGGATCCATCACAGTTGTTACAGTCTGTCACTACAGAACTTTGCTCCTGCCTAAGAAAGAAGCAATTATACTTTTCCCTCTTCAGAAATTTTCAGAGAAGACTGAATCCTGCAAACGTATTGAGTGCTCACCCCCATCCCACATGAATCTTGTAAGGATAAGAGTCGTTATATGCCTTAAGAAGCTCTCAAAACTATGGAAGATTTTAGCAAATAGAAGGAAAATAATGGGCCTGATATTGAGAAATTTAATCACACCAGGGAATGGGACTGCTCCCATTCCCATGAATTGGGCTTCAGATGATGGTACTTCACACCATATGCAGATGACAGATGTTCTGAATGACGTCCATATCTTTTCAGGGTTATTTTCAAGAAACAATACTCTACTATGGCTTTTACACCAATGCTACAATCAGTAAGACAGAAAATGGTGCATCTTACAACATGCAGCTGGCCTATATTTTCACTGTTGGAATTTATTTTGTCATCTGTTTGTTTAGCTTGGTGTTCAGGTAAGCTAC
Source organism: Apteryx mantelli (assembly GCF_036417845.1). Lineage (NCBI taxonomy): Eukaryota > Metazoa > Chordata > Aves > Apterygiformes > Apterygidae > Apteryx > Apteryx mantelli. The sequence goes on from NC_089993.1 coordinate 12,236,919, forward strand.
ATATTCCTATTTCACTTGCTGAGTAAAATGGTGAGTAGTAGTAACTATGGGATGCTTTGGCCTGAATATGTTTCTGCAAGTCATTATTTCCACTTCTAGAGTTTAAGTAGAAGATTCTGCTCAAAAGGCAGTGTCTCACATCAAACCCGTATTGGATGGATGAAGAATAACTGCAGACCAGAAAGGGCCCTGCAGATAATCCCAGCTCAAACTGATGAATATCATGATCCCCCTTTTGTAAGCTGTTGCTTCTAATATCTTCTGACATTAACATGGCCTTCCAGAGGCAAACATTGCCCCAGCAACTGGGAGAAAGATATGTGAAAGAGTTGCTTCTTACGTTAAAACTTACTTTCCATGTCTTCTGTGTGAGATGCTCTGACATAGGTCCATTAGCCAAGGGGAGGGGGGAAAGACAAATCCCCTTTCTTGTCTTGCTGCAAAGGCTTGGTGTATTTCTCCATTACTCATCTCACAAATTTAATTTTCATTACAGCATGACAAAATCCTTCCGCAGGAACTTCATTAACCCTCAGGCATACTCTGGAAATGCTAGCAAACTTCTCTGCACTTGGGATTTCAATATAACTAATGAAAAAGCTGTGAAGCTGAAGCAAAAGAATCTCAGCACACAAATAAAGGTACAAAACAGAGGAAGTTTGTTTGTGTGTACAAATAAGCCTCTGACAGAGTGATTCAAGCATGCTAGTCCTGTTCATACTAGACTTAACAGTCTTCCTGATTGTTAAGTTGATTTTGTTTGAACTCCTGGAGTTGACTTAGCAGCTTGTTTTTCTTCTCTTTAAGATACATATAAATATTTGTATGTATTTGTTCTATTTTATGAATCTCTGTGACTATTAAATATTTGCCAAACAGAGTATTTTTTTTCTGTTTCTTTTTCTTTCTATTTAACAATTTCATAAACAGAAGGCAGAATTGTGATCTTAGCTATGGAATATAGTGTAACTGTTGAGAGAAACAACTTTTAGGGTAGGAATACAAAATTGTCCAGTAAATATTCCCAAGTTATCACTGCACCCATCTTCTAAAGAAATAATCTTTCCTTCAGTACTTTCCTTCAAGTACTTTAAATAGGTTTTGCTTTATGCTGTTGGCTGAGGAATTCTGAGCATTTGTTTCCTTGCAGGAAGCCCTCTTTGAGGTAAACCAAGAAGTTCTGAATTTTTCCCTTAAGGAGAGAGTTGTTCATATTGTTATCCATCTTGCTTCTTGGGTTGCTTCCTTGGGAACCGCAGTAGTTGCTTGTGCCGGTGTTTACTTCCTCTCTGTTAATAATCTAGAGGTAAGCACAGATTTTGCAGTCTTTTTTTGGAGATGCGTTTTTCCATATGGGTACCTTAGACTGAATGCAAGCAATGGACTGTTCACAATTAAGACAGTAGGGAAGCATAACTGTTGTTTCTGCTGATGCACACAAGCTCTGCTGTACCTGAAAAGGTGTTTTGGAAGGACGCACACTAGTGGGGACTGTGGAAAGACTGTAGGATCTGAGGGGTCTGAGCACGTTCCCCCCACCCCAGAGGTTTGACTGCCTGGGCTTATGGCCAACTTAGGGATAGTGCAGCTGGTGGTCTTGAAAGAAAGAGCTAGAAGATGCCTCAGCAAGGCCTGCCCCTCCTTTGCTTAAGAGCTGCTTTTAAGCTGAGGCTTAAAAGCCTCTTGCCCTTTGTCCCCAGCTGAGCTACACTGCAGCTATGCTGCAGCCATGCCCATGCCTGGCCATGTACCCCATTAATCCAGACACTGTCCCCCAGACTTGGCTTCCTGGCTTGACCTTGGATCTGCCCCATCACTATGGACTTGTCTGGCAATCTGAACTGTTGGCTGAACCTGGTTACCATCACTGTACCTGCTCCATTTGCCTTGCTCAGATGCTGGGGGACTCCTCCTGTGTCAGCAAGGGCACTGCCTCTGCTTCACTTACCATGCCAGACTCCCAGCTCACCTTCCCTTGCAGAGCAGCCTGGCTGTGCTGGTCCCTGACAGTGCCTCACCCTGCTGGAGGTCACTACGCACCCTGATCTGCTGGCACAACTCCTCCAGTAGCTGCTCCCTAGCCCAGCTTAGGCTCAATGATCTGTGATAGCTTTTACACTTGTAATAGAAGGTTTTACTAATGTGGATCCTCCTGACTGACACACCAGACACTGCACCAGCTCTGAGGGAGCATCTGTGGGCAGATTGGGAGCAGTAACTATTTCATCAAGCTCAGCACCAGCCAGAGGATTGGGGACCTCTCCCTGAAAGGCAATCCTTTATTTTATGTGGTACAAGAATCTTGACAAAAGACCTGCCCTTTGGGTCTCTTCAACCTGGTGCAGAGGGAGGGTAAGGGAGAGTACAAGGAACATGGCAAGCCTAGCACAGCACAGCCTGTCAGATTGACTAGCTCCATGCAGATGTAACAATACTGTTGAAAAAGCAAAGAAAGATTGATTATACAGGAACAGAGCCTTCTAGTCCCTGCAACAAATGCTTGAATGTGTCCTGGGATAGCACGTTGCCTTGTAATTGCAGTGGAACATTTGTTTGAGAGCAATGTGTTCATGTATTATGGACTTTTCGACTCTGTCTAAACCATCATCGTTACATGAGATATCGAGATGATAGCAAAATCCCTAGGAGTGGGGAGAGAATGCGGTCAGGGCCCTGACAAAGACTTGGGTCTAATTTGGATTTCATTTGTATTATTTCGTTGATACTGCTGAGCAGAATAATGAGATGGTGAGGAAACTTCCTCCCATGCAATCACTTGCCCAGCCTGAGGTACCAGTCCATTTCAGATCTGCTGACACTGCTCCCTATATTCATATATAACAGAGGAAGGAGAAGGGTGCTGTGCTGCAGAACATGGGCCCGTACAAGTGGTAGTCTCTAGTGAGTGAGTTATGCCTCTCCAAGAACATACAGGGAGGTGTGTCCTCTGTGGACACAATTTGAGGTAGTATTTTACTTGAGGCTCTGAGTTTTGTTTTTGTTTTCTCCTCTCAAAGCTGTTCATGAAAGAGCGTAAAAATGACCTGGAGAGCCAAGCTGCCATGTTGGTGCTACCCATTGTTGCATCTCTCCTCAACGCATTCATCCCGTTCTTCTACTCATGGCTTGGACTCCTGGAGAAATTTCAGAATCCCAGACACCAGATATATGTCACTATTACCAGGTATTATTGCTACCTCCTCTTAGTGCTTTTTGCCTGAAGTTGATTGACTCTTCTTTTTGACAGAAGACTGTGTCTAGGTGGCATGGAAGGCAGCGGTGAGCAGTGGAGCAGGAGAATTTGTCTTCTGCAGAGACTTTTGTACACTCTGCCCTCCATGTTCTGTTTGTCATCTGTCAGCCCGCTGGAGTGTCTCATCTCTGCCTGAGCGTGCAGTATTGTTTCTCTCCCAATCAGGTGTAGTGTGACACTGGGCTTGGCTTTGTTTGTGGCTTCCGTAGATGTCCACTGTGCTGTGGGCCACTGGGGGAAAGGAAGGAGAGTGGAGAGAGAAGGTCTTGCTTCACCACAGATGCCCGGATCTAACACAGTATAACCCCCAGTGCCCCTCAGGCCTTCCTCCCCCGTGAAGCTCACACACCCAGCAGCAGCCTGCTTAGCAGGGGCCTGTGCCAAGATTGTCATGGCCAGCTCCTTTTCTGCCAGGACAGTAGAATAACGCTGCACCTGAGCTCTGAGGAGAGCTCCTGATAGTCCTGGCACTGTGCAGTGCTATTGTTACTATAAAAGGAGGTAATAATGCGTGACCTGTGGTCATCCTGCCATCATTCCTTTCCATGAGCTTAGGAGCCAGCTGTCAGTGCAGTTACTGTTACTTTTTCCTTCTAGAAATATCATCCTGAAAATATCAATTGTTGGAATACTGTGCTACTACTGGCTTAACATTGTGGCTGCATCAGAGTCGCAGGTAAAGTTTCAAAATTACAAATCTTTGACTTAAAAATATCACGTTGGGAACCACTTTGATAATAGGTTTGCTCCAGCAAAGCAAAATACATGCGGTCGCTTGTACAACTGAATTTGCCGTCCCAACATTTCTTTATTAGAATCTTTAGAGAAGTGAACTGTGGGGAAAAAATGAGTCACCCAACTCAGGTCTCAGCTTATTTGCAGCATTGCTCAAGAGAGATCAGCTGTGATTAGTTAGGATGCTAACACATCTTTGGTCTGCAGCCCAGGCTTTAGAAGCCCTAGCATTAGTGAAGAATGTTTGAATCGCATAATTTTTGACTTCTGGGTATGCATGTACTCTTTTTTTTTTTTCCCCCTTTTCAAAGTGCTGGGAAACTCTGGTTGGCCAAGATATCTATCGTCTTGTTCTGGTTGACTTCATATTTTGTTTGCTTGGCTGTTTCTTTGGAGAATTTGTACGCAGGTAAATATTATTTTTTTATTCTTGTTTTTATTCACAAAGATTGGTACCAAAGATATGGTCCCTCCTTTCCAACGTGAGAAAAGTAGTACAACAGAAGCATGTCTGTGGCACAATTGATGCTTCCTTGATTGTCTCCACCAGGCCTGGTCTCTGGGTGCGTGCCTTGGCTATATCACAGCTCCTTCTTAGGAAGAGATCAGAGTACTGTTCTGCTCTCCCAGCGTGTCCTTTTTTCCTTTGGATGGAAACCAGGCATGGAGGAAGCCACAGTGTACTCTGGTAGATCTCCTGAATGGGGTGACAAAGGACCGGGAGTCGAGTCATGGGCAGAAAACACTGCTTTTCTGTATATGCACAGAAACACTACTGCTTTTCCTCAGCATGCCCCTCTGTAATTTTTTTCTATTAGTTATATCGCTTTTCAGAGTGCATGCAAGTTTAAAATCTTATTTTAACAAGTCTTAATAAGGACGTAATATGGCTTCCAAGTGTAGAATACTGTACTGTGGTATGTAAGGAAGTATTTTTTTAACTGATAGTGAATTCAGCTAAGTGCATAATCAAAAAGTCATTTACTTCCGAGATCTGTTGTGTGTTCCTTTCTACTGCCAGACATTATTTATGACCTGAGATTGTAGAGTACTAAGTGTTCGCCAGCATTTAGAGTTCCTGGCAATACCTGTGTAGGAGGTCCATAATGATTGTTTGCCTTTTACATACCACGAGCACAAGATTGGTTTACAAGTTAGGACTTTCTAAGTTTTTTGTTAATTAAACAACAAACAACATTGAGAAAACCTTGAACACTTTCCCTCCACAGCTCTTCCCTTTAATCCTTCTGTGTCCTCACGTTGTTCAGATAGGAAGCCAACTCCCAGCAAAAGGTCACGGTACCAAACTGCAGTGTCAGCAGTGATGAATGTCCTCCACAAAACCATGGGAAAGCACCAGACTTATGGCCATAAAAGATTAAAAGTACAGTTGTTTGTGTTCAGAGACACCCCCAGCATGCTCAGCCCTGAAACCTTGTTGATGATGCAGCTGACCAGATGGTACAAAGTCCAGTATTCAAGGCAAGATGGGAAAAGCTTTCCTCATCTTGATATAAAAAGCAGAAAGTGAATCTAGCTCAGAGAAAATAAGGTGATAAAATGAGATTGTTGTCCTCAGCAGGTGCTGGCTTACCTGTTTGTGTCTCAGCTACTTGGGACCTCTGTTAGTTTAAAGTAGAGTATACTTCAGGATCTGTTAAGAATATCATTCTACAAGTTTTTTGATTGAGGCTGAGATTTTTCAGGACTCAGGAACCGAAAAGCTGTTACAGTTTTGTGCTGAGGTAACTTGCAGTTTCAGCCGTTTAACCAGAAAAGTATGTTTACATTTATGATATAGCTATAAATCCTTTTTTTTTTTTTTTTAAGTTGCTTGAAAAATATCCTAGGTCTTATTCCATTATTCTACTGTTTAATTTTTGATTTGCTGTCTAGTCAACAAGCTGTGGCTGCTTTGCATGACTTGTGATTAATGAAGCCCCCTGAATAAGTTGTCACTGATGCCTGTATTCAGGAGGTTCTTTGCAGAGATTTCTACAGAGGGTTTTATCACTTAGTAAATGCTATTGTGCTGTTTTTTTCCCCAGAATTATTGGAACTACAGTCTATGTAAGCCTGGGGGTGCCAGAATTTGATATTGCACGAAATGTTTTAGATTTGATCTACGCACAGACTTTGACCTGGTAAGTGGTGGGTTTATGGCCAAAACTTTGTTTGCACTTAAGAATACCACAGAACGTCCTGACTGGTGCTTTCATGGGTGCTTTGCATCATGGAGGAAAGAACAGGATAAATGCCTGAGACAGTATATTAAGTACCTTTGTAAGTATTGCGACTTGCCCATTTTCTTTGTAGTTATGCAGGTAATAACAATAACTGTATTCAGAATCTCTGCAGATTAGTCCACCTCACAGCTGCCTACTCTAGGAGGAACCTGTAAAAGGAACATCCTGGAGTTTTGCTTACTTCCCTGCTGCAATAATGTTCCTATTGAAATAATTTCAGTATTAAACACTGGAAAAGCTTCCTTATTTCTTCCTTACTTCTAAGAATGTATATGTTACTGAAATTATAAGAGAATTTTGCAGATATGTGTGTACCTATATCCATATGTTTGGTTTGAAGTTATGTATTTTTAAAGGCTAACTTACTGATACAAGATCAGTGTTAATATAACTACATCCACCAATAACCAAACACTAACTATATATAAAGATAGGGTGATATTTTCTGCTTTTAGCACAGTAAGCACTGTGCAGTGAACACTGAAGATATAACTTTTTTTTTTCTAAATCCTTTCTGGTAGGATTGGTATCTTCTTCTCGCCTCTGCTCCCTGGAATCCAGATGATATCATTTTCTATAGTATTTTATGTGAAAAAGGTAACAAGCTTTACATGCATTCATCATAAAGAACTGTGCCTCTTAGAGCATTTGGCGTCTCAGCAGGAGTGAACTGGTTTAGAGTGCTGGGTCTCATTGGAGGCTGTGGGATTTGGAGTTTAGGGGAGCGGTTTGATTGATTGGGCTTTTTTGCTTTGAAGGAGCAAAATTTAGATGCACACCCTCAAAATATGAACCTGTGACACTTGAGAGGGAAAAAATGTAGAAGGGTAGTAGGAGAGGTTAAGAGCACAATTAGAGAGGGGAAAGAATAAAGTAGTGAAATTAAAGGCTGTAGAAATTAAGGGGTGTACAAGTACATGTGTCTATACAGACACAGCCTGTCAATGGGACTTTGACTTCTCTGCCCCCCCCCGTAATCTAAATCTTAGCAGGGTGATTCAGCTAAAGATCATGGTGGAATTTTCTTCTTTTCAGACTTCTTTTTCTTAGTAGTGTGACTAGATGATAGATTATTTATTAGGAGATTGAGTAGTTTGTAGCATTGAATGTAGAACTGGAACAAAGCTATAACCAGAATCATTGATTCAGGCTTCCCTGAACTGTGGGTTCGTGTGTTCTGCAAACACAACCCCTCCCCAGCAATGAACCCATCAGAACCTCACTTTGCCTCTTACTATTTGAAAGGCTGTACTCTTGAAGTTTTTAAAAACACAGTATATCTATCAAGTTCTTACAAAAGAAGTTCTTGGAAACAATGCTGTTCCAGCAGTTGCCTCCAGAAATTTCAGCAGGATTGACTTAAACCCAGTTGAAGTGGCAGGTAGCACCGTTCCAAGACTGTGTATGTTCATCTCTTTAAAGGTCAGTCTGATGATGAATTGTCAACCCCCCCGCAAGGTCTGGAGAGCTGCTCAGATGACAACATTCTTCATCTTCCTGCTGTTCTTCCCATCCCTCGTTGGAGTCCTGTCTGTTATTGCAGTCACTGTCTGGAGGTATGGAAGAGCACTGATGTTCAGGTTTGCCGTGTTATGTTATGCATTGATCTGATACCAGGCAGAGGAATCAGTGTTTTTCTATGTATAAAAGATAAATCTGTATTAATTGCCTGTGAAAGGTTTCAAATGTTCAAGAAATGTTCTGTAATCTCAAAACAAATCATTCTCAGTTTGCAAGAATGTGGTTAATGTAAGATTCATGGAAACATAAGCTGTCCCATAAGAGAGTGGGAGGAGAAACAAAGTTGTGCCAAAGTTTTGGTTTTCTTTTTAGATGTAACAGCAAATTATTTGATTTGGCTTTTCTTCTTCCTCAAAGGTTTCTGTGACCTAGCCTCTTCCTGGGCTTATTTGCATTATAAGCCATACTGGGTCTGCAAGGGAGAAACACCTGTAAAAACTCAATTCAGTCAACTTCTGGATTATTTCCAAACTTCAAAGGCTCTTTTTGCAGCCAGTACTGAGCAATAAGGCAGCTTGGTTGTTGTCAGTATTTTAAAGCTCCGTTGTTTGTATGTATGTTTCTCTGTGGTCACAGTAATGAGGGCAACACAGATATCCATTTTCTTTTTCTTGGCAATTCTCACCCACATGATTTCAGTATTTAGCAAGACAGGTGCTACATCTGAAACCAGGGGAGGTGATATATTTCAGAGCAAATATCTCCAGATGCCAAGTGGGAGTTTCAGACCCTCTGAATTGGTTCAGTCTCAAAGCAACAGCATTTTACTATTTCAGTCTGTCTGAAAACTTTCATTTTTGCTGAGGGCTACCTTACTTCCCCACATCCTGTTGTTACTGAAAGTGCATAGTGACTCAAGTTCTGGAAGGCAAGGTGGGATGATGGTTTTATTAGGGATCTGTGATGCAACTTTGAAAATTCAGATTTTCAAATCCTGTAGCCTGTGCTATGTTGTTACTTTTAGGTTGTTACATTTGGACTTGTTACATTTAGGTCAGGATTGCCTTTAAAGGATTGGTGCTGTTTCATTGCATTAGAGTCTCTTATCTCTGATTACGTAGGCCGGACTGGGTGTTTTAATGGGCAAAATGTCACCCAAGTAAAAAAATCAGACAGATAATGATGGAAGTTCCCTATGGCTCAAAAGAGATCAGAGGGCTATAGCAAACTAATGAGCATCTTGATGTGCTGAGTATTAACTAAATCAGTGGTTAGTACCTGAAGCTTTAAACGTCTGTTTTTTCATACTTTCAGGTTAAAACCTTCAAAAGAATGTGGTCCTTTCAGGGGTTTATCTTCTATGTATGCTGCAATCTCTGAATGGATAGAAACACTGAAAAATTACCCTGGCTCAGAATGGGTAGTATGGATCTACCAAAACTTATTTCAAAGTGAACTGTTCTTCTTCATCCTCTCTACCCTTCTCCTGTAAGTACCTGCTAATGAAAAGCACTGGGAAAGAACCTGAAGCAGAAAACCTGGCTATGTCATAGGCATTCTCTGCAGTGAAATTGCAGAGTACATCTTAAAAACATCAGAAAGTTAATGTATTGGAAATTCATGTATTTGAAGTACCTGAAGAAGTTATAAAAGCTGTTCCTTTCATATTAGAATGCCAAAGCTCTTTACAGACCAGCTTCCTGCTAACCCTGGGAGACACTGTTTTTGTCTGAATACTTCTAGTTTACTGATGCGCAGGCTTCCAGATCCTATTACCACTGGCATGCTTAGCTTTAAGAACATCAGCAAACAAATATGCTGCATACAGTTGGCAAGATAAGTTGCTTTTTTTTTCAGAGGTGGATGATTCAATAGGGAAAGGGCCTGCTTTCTCAAGCATAGGTGGTATAGGCCAGGTCTATACTAGAACCCTCTGCCAAAAGGCAGAAGTTCAAGGGGTGGACGCTTTGTCTTTTCTGACCATTTCTCAACAGTTGAGTCATTTGTGGAGATGGCACCATGTAAAGAATATTTGAGCTATAGCAGGGACACTGTGGGGGAGGGCATGCTGTACACGTGGTGTGTTGTAGCATGTTAAAGTGGGCACACCACATGGGGGAACGCTAAGAAATAGGCTGCAGTCTACTTCCAACTAATCTCAGGTAAATTCACATACCGTCTCCTGGACCAAAATAAGTTATTTCGGCAAAAACAGTATGTGCTTATATAAGATATGTGCCCCCTAGGAGGGTTTGATGCTGTAGACGTACTGCTTGATACTTTTGACATAGGCTGGGCCTTGCACACCTAAGGGCCAAACACTGTTCTCATAAAACAAGAAAGTTCCCACTGATTTCTAGTGGATCCAGGATTTGCCTGGAAGCAGTAAGTATTCAGTGTTGTGATTTAAGGTCCATGTGTCTAAGTAAATGATACAAGGTGGGGTAAGAACGGTAGGTTCCTATATGTTAACAGAGATGCACCTTGTACTGTTGATCTACTTTAATTTTACTTGTGATCTTGAATCAGAGCCCATAAATCTTTGCGTCTTTTCCAAGAAAATATCTGAACCCACGTGTCTGCCATTCCATAGGTAATGATAGATAGATAACTTAGTATATAAAATGAATAAGATAACTTTCTGTTTAGGCAGTGACTAGGAGCAGATGCACATGGGTATGAGTGCTCATCTTTTGGACTTTATTTTCTTCTTTAGAATTATTACATATCTTTACTGGCAAATAATAGAAGGAAGAAAGACCATGGTCAAGCTCTTACGTAAGCAAATTATTAATGTAAGTTTGACTTTCAGCTTTCTCTTGTTAAAATTTGGCTTCTTTGTTGATTGTCTCATCTCCTGTTGTGCAGTTGTAATATGCTTTTCCTCTGACAGTGTGGGGGAAAGTGGAAGCCCTCCCCCATGAGAATCACAGGGAAACTTAACTCACAAGCAAAAAGCTATTGAAAAATAATTTTACCTTCAAGCTATGCCTATACCTTCAAGCAGCTTTCTTTGTAGATACATTATTTCAGAATAAAAGGAATTTTAATGATTATTCTGGTCAATGGTTACTCATAGACAGGCCTTGAGCATCTCTCAGGAATGATTAGTGCGTTCCAGCTAATGATCAAATGTGTCTTGACTGTAGGAAGGAAAAGATAAAATGTTTTTACTTGAAAAACTACGGGCACTACAAATGGCAAAACAAAACCTGTCTGCACCAAGACGACAAGACCAGAAGGTCAGTTTGATAGTTCAGATGCTACTGTTTTAATTACTTGCCTGTTATGATTTTGTGGGATTTCTCTAGTCTTGCAAATAGGCAGTCATTTGGGGATATGTCTATACTAAAAACCTCACCTCAATCGGTTGACTGCTAGTTAACCCCAGGCAGCTTACCAAAATGATACCTTGGATATTCCATAGCTACTTGCTCAAGACTAGCATTTAACCTGGGAAGGAGGCAGAGAGGTACTTACCCTCGATAGATATTACTTATGATTATGAAACTGCAAAAAAACATTCCTAATCTAGGTGTAGTGATGGCCAATAAAGGGTTCAGCCAGACTCGAGCCTTGCCTAGACTGAGGAGGAGACTGCCTTCCTCCTCTGACTCCGGGTTTTCTTGGAGGTTTGGGGTTGTTTCTCTCCACTGTCTTTTCAGATGAATTAAACTGAGTGCCCTGACCTAACTCTCTTTTAGATCACACTCAATGTCAAGAAAGACATGATTTCTAATCTCTTTAACCTGAATTTGTTTTTCAAGTTAGTACTGCCTGCTGAGCCAACAAATTAATGTTAAAATCTGCATATGTAGGTGCTGTGTGCTGTTTTCAGCTGGGTTAAGCAAAAAGTCTTTGACTCGCCTGGAGGAGTCTGTCCCATGGAAAACAGCGTGCCATTGCTTTTCAACTGCTGTTTCTACTCTGCCTGCACTTCCTCAGTGCCCTGTTAGAGCTTTGAAATAAGATAGGACTGTTTTTCTCTTTTTTTTTTTTTTACCCCATTCAGGTTAGTCTCTGAAAAATAGAAGGCCTATATTTTGTCACACGCTGCTGCAAACTTATCCCTGCCACGTCCCCAGCCGCTGCAGCCTCTAAGCTCACATAACAGGAAACAAGATAACAAACACCTTTTTCCTCACAGATATGCTGCCTCCCCAGGCGCTCTCCCCCAAAGACAAGGGAAACCAGCTGAAACAACTGAAATAAACAAAAGTAACAAAAATACTGAGACAAAAGTAGTCTCTTTAAGGCAGGAAGCTCCATGTATCCAAAATCAGGCAGCATAGACCAGCAAGGCTACTTTTGTACAGCATCCAGCCTTACTGTCTGAGCTCTGCCCTTCCTCCACTAGCAGGACCTTATCTACTTCTGTTCCATCTAATTATTTGCATAAAAGGTCTTGCAATAACAGCTAAATTGTTTGTGTAGCTCTTAACATGCCAAAGAGACCAGTCCAAGAACAAGAAGGGTTTCCAGCAGCAGAGTCTAAGAACAGGAGGTTGAAAAGGGAAAACTGCGGGTGTCAAACCATGAACAAGTCCTTTCTGTCTTAGATCTGTCCTCCCCATATCTGAATTCGGGGTTGTGGTATTATCTCGCTAGGAGATAATCTAACAAAAGGTGCTGCGCAGTTTGCAAAGCGCGGAGGCTGTGTCCCTGTGTCACCACGAGATGGAGTCCTAGACTGGACACAGCCTCTGCTGTCAGGCAGTCTCTGGTCTGAGCCTTACAGATGGCTTTTTGGCTTCTAGCTGAGCATTTTCTTGTGCTAGGAGATTTTCAAATACTAGAGAATCTGGAGTCAGTGTCCAGACCGCAGACAGTTGGGACTTCTGAGGGGAGGAGGGTTTGATAACCTACCAAATGTGGGTATTCTTGTAGTTGTTAAGGTCTGATTTCAAAAGGAGATGCCAAAATAATTGAATTGTGGATCTAGTAGAAAGGACACGTCTCTAAAACAAGGGGTAACAGCCTTGGATGTGGATACTGACCAAAAAGTCATGATTGGAAGCCAGCATATACTACTGCTAATGTCAAATATTCTCTTTCAGAGAAGCTCTGCTTCATACCACTCATCTATGCAACCTGCCCAGCACATGCCAAACTACCTAGAAAGGACATTTGACAGAAATCAAAATGCATCCTACGATGAGGTGAGATAGCTGAAGAAGGACGTCTCTGCATGATTTCCCTATATAGAACTGTGAGCATGATATAGAGAATAGGCATATGTTGAACAAAGGTGACATCCTGTGTGTGGAAAAAAATTTAAAAGATTGATTTGAACAAATATAAAAATATAACCAGAATATCTGTTGGAATACTCATGTGCTTATAGACCTGCTTAAGATCGGAAGAAAGGGTATGATTTTGTTACTGGTAACTGGTACTTTTTTAGAGAAAAGATGACAGGCACGTCAGGAAAGCATACACCTGAATCTGACTTGTGAATTTTGTTTTCAGTTTTCCTATTCTCCTGAGATCTTGGAGGGGATTGGCCTTCCGCTGGGTAAGCAACAAATACTAAACACAAAGAAAGCAACTCTCAGAAGTTCAATTTGGTGAAAATGTTTGATATGGTATAGACACAGAATATAATAGATTGATATAATAGGCATAGAATTTTATCATCTTGGTTAAAAGGAAAACAAAAAGAGTGTATTTCTAAGGCCAGTGTCTTCTAGCACTTCTATGCCTTTTGGTAGCTTATTGTGATGGTGGTGGTAACTTCTGAAGACTGATCACTAGCTTCTTCACACCAGAGAGCTGAATTGCTTTGGGTGAATGAGCCCCTTTGCGTTATGGGAGCAAGGAAGACAAGACTATTGCATCACATTAGATGTGTACTTCACACCTTTGTGTGAATCCCAGCAGTGGTTATTAATGATGAACAGTCCCTAGGACATCCTGTGTCCTGAATAAAAACGGCTATGGAATCTTGCATGGTAAATTGAAGTCTTCCCAGTTTACAGAAACATCTTCCTTCATTCCAAATACTGGACAGATCAGACATTTAAATAGTGTGGGGCTTTAAATAGAGAGTGGTTATTATACCTGCATTGGCAAGGTTAACGTCACTTCCTTTGTGAAAAATAGATGCAGAGACATCCCGGCCAAGTAGCAGGACGGGGGTGTCGGAAGCACTGGCACTTGCTCTGCGTGCTAGACGAGAAGCTGAACGAGAAGACGAAGATGATGACAAGGATTTTCGACCATGATCGCACAGAATGAACAATGAATGTTAATAATCACTGACTGACTTTCTGCAGAAAGTAATACGGTTTTGCACTAATGACTGAAAGAACCATTAAAATAATTTGGGGGTATTTTTTCCCAAATGGAATAAAAATTCAAACAATAGATTGAAAAATGCACCCTAATTGCATTTTATTATATGACAGGGAATATACTGCATGTTTGGTTTGGAAGTAGTGCGATTTTGGTGATCAGAAGCCTTCACCCAGGACTGGCTATTGCATCAGTACAGTAAAGGTCCCTCCACAGCTGGTCATTTGTTGTTGACTAAACATAGGGAAATTTGTGCCTAATTGTAAATAAAAACTTTGGTCTAAAAGTATTTTTATATCAATTATTTTGTTCAAACTGTTTTTATCTGATCTAACCAAAAAATGGAGTATTGTTCAAATAAAGATAGAGGGAAATTAAACTAGTTGTTTTTAATGACTGAGACATTGTAATGGCTGTAAAATAATTTGTATGAACCATTATGTTAAACCTCTGTTCCATTTTCGCTCCTTTTAGAGCCATTTTTATAGGGATTACTACAGTCACTCAAAACCAGTTTTGATGTTAGAAGCTTTCAGAACTCTACTTTTTTTTAAGGGTGACTTTACTTTCAAAATTCTGCTCTAAGTGCTTGTAAACAAAAAGTTTGTGACATTTATCCTTTCCAGTAAAGGATGGATTGGAAGTAACTAATTAGGGACTTTTCATCATACGTGGCTCTGAGACACTTGCTGCAGCTTCTTTTTATTCAGAGCCACAATTTGGCTATGATCATAAATTTTAGATCTTTTTTGCTTGTTTTCTACTTTACTGCTTAAGATATACATCTTCCTTCTCTTCATTTGCACTCAACTCCTGAGATGTGCTTCACCTAGTAAAATGCTGTGAAACAGCAAGACCAAGGGCAGGAAGGCCTTATTGTATATGCACTTGCACACTGTAGTGAAGCATGAAGATTTCTAAAGCAACTTGAAGACAGAAAATGAAGCCTGAGCTGAGAGGTGCTGTTCTGAGTCTTCTAAATATGTTTCTTATTCAAGAATATAACCTGCAATAAGGTGTTTGCATTTGGAAACTGGTCTGTATTTTTGTTACCGGTTTCAGTCCTTCTCCCTCACTCTGCCCCTTTAGGATTTTTGCCTGTGGAAGACCGGGGGTTTTGTTTGTTTATTCCTCCCTAGCTGCTTAAGACAGAATATCCTGGAGGAAAGAAGCACATCTCTTCCTCAGGCTCATAATTTAGGTTAAAGACAACCCCAAAATAGCTACCAAAGGTATAGAAAAAAAAGGACAAAATTTACACACAATGCAAGACCAAAGATTCAATTTTATTAAGTTTTGCTGTGTACATAGCTCTAGAGTCTAGTAGTGAATATTTGAGAAGGGGCCTTGTGTTAGCACTGAGGACAGTGACTCAGTACGGCCAGGACCCAAGAAGCAATAAAAAGAATGGAACTTTGGAGCCAGGGCCGTTTGCCAGGATGCCGGCTTTGCCGATCCAGAGCCATGAGAGCCGGCTCTAGGACACAGCAGTGTACGTAGATTTGATACAGGATGTGCACCAGAAGACTGAGAGGAGGGTCATTGGTTCTGCAGTGCATGGTAGAAGAGTGACACAAGGAGAAAAGGCTCTCATAATTCTGATGATAGCACAGCTACTTCAGTGAGTCTGGCACTCCTCCTTACTCCTAATGTCTTTGTGCTTATAGGTAATTTGAGATTCAAGAAAGAAATCATCCACCTTTTGCAGAAAGTAGTATTCATTGGCTAAAAATCCTGGCACTTGGATACCTGAGTAACAAATCCATTGTTTCAGAAAGTGTTTGTAATAGCTGTCAATGTCCCTTTGGCCCCATCTATAGCAGCTCTGTTTGCATCCATGGTAGTGTATAAAGCTATTTATTTCCAGAATCTATTTGATGCTCTTTTCATCAACTCATTTGATCAAAATTGCACCCTTTACTGCTCTCTTCCAGGAAAGAGTAAGTGCTGTAGCAAATAAACAATTCTCACAGTAAAAAAGATTTCATAAGCAGACTGGAAAAGAAGAATTTCTGCAAATTGCTTGGTGCATGCCATGCTTCAACATCACTGCCACCTGCATTCAGGAGTATTGCCTCACTGAGGGGGGAGATGCATTTCACCTGCCACTAACCCAGAAGTTTGGACTTGTTTTTTATGGGGACAATTGTTTTTTTTTTTCCATTGTTAATTTTTTTAAATTACCTTTTATTGAGGTTGATTTTAAATATTAGAATTAGTTCTCACTTCACACAGCCAACTAGCTATGAGGTGTACTATCAAGAACTGTTTATAGCTAAAGCAATGTACCAAACAGTACCACTGATCCATGTAATCTGCTGTCCTACTTCTTGTTGGTGCAGTTCTCCCATAGCACGTTATGAAGTGACCAGCCAGTGTGCAGTGCAGTATCTGAGCTGAAAAGCAACAAGGCCTAAACAAAGAAGGAATTCAACAACACTGAAGTAGTACAAGGACTAGCTTACTACAACACGATTACACTCTCTACTCAAACATACATTGCTACACATGGCAGTCTAAAGGTATCTTATGCGATTACATCTCACTAAACTGCAGCAGGTAACCAATCAGTTAAATGTTTGAATTCTTCATTTATACTGAAATTAATATCCTATTTTTTGAAATGAAATTAATTTAATCATTCAACTTGGTAAGTTTTCCATGTATTTGGCCTTTAGGAAAAGGTGGTTTCATTTCTGTTCTTGCTAGTATTGACAAGTTTCTCTAACTACCAGCTCTTTCCAGAGCAGAGCTGAAATTGTTCATGGCAAGTTGATTGTTGCTGTAATGGGAAAAGGGTTTTACTCATTAGAAAAAACATCAGGTAACCTCTCCTGCACTAATTTTCAGATACTACATCAATCTGCTGATAAGCAGCTGGTAAAATATACAGTACCCTTGAGAATAAAAACAAATATTTGTTTATTGTAACTGCAGACTCTCGATTTCAAATTAAATCTGGATGACAGATTCCCACATATCCTTGTCCTTCAATCGTGCAAACAATTCTTCAGCCAACTACAAAAGGCATTTCAGCTCTATTTGTTCTACAGCTAGCACCACTCAATATATAGTTTTCTTCTAAAAAATAAATACATTCATGTGTGCTACCATTGGAAGGAATAATCTTCTGTCCTGCCTTACTTCTTTTAAAAAGACCCAAAGGTAAGAAGGTGCCCAAGTTTTAATCATTAATGCTCATAGTCTTTACACTGAACATGGGAAGTTGACTTTTATTTCCTTGTCAGGATACAACACGGCCATCTTTCCATGCAATGGGAGGTAAGTACACTCACACTCTACTTTGGCATTATTATTTTCAGGTTCTGTTTTAAGAACAGTAGTATAGATACTTTTAAGATGCCACAGATACACCTCAAATTATTACACAGTTGTAGAACAGATTGTTTAAATTACTAGAATCAAGGTATGATTTTAAATTATGCCATGAAAAAATGCTGATTTGACTTTATAACCAAGATTTAAGCGAAGCAAAGGAGTAGTCTGAGAATCATAAAGCAACTTGCAAATATAGCTTGATACCTAGTTAGCTTGTCAAAACTCATCCTTCTACATTACATTGTGATTTCCTGTTTTATACAGACTCAGTGTTTCTCCCTGGACTAATAATGTTTGCACCTCAGCTTTATCCAGTGTTGCAACAGAAGGTTTTTCTACTGTTTGATCAGATCTTGAATGCAGAAGTAAACCACTGCTCTTCCTTTCTCCAGAACTGTCATTAGCAGTCCCATCTGCATTATGGCATACCCTCTTGATGGTAAATTCAGACCTGCCAGAATAAATGGCCTGTTTAAATTGGCGAGCATCCTACAAGCACAGGTCTAGTAGTGCGGATCACAGTCTTCCACCAAGCTGTCTGTGATGTAGCTGGCTTCAAGGACGGTTTCATAGTACCTTTTTTCTGCAAATGTGTTCACTGTCCAGGCAACCACTTGAATTCCTTTTGAAGACCAATGCCTCACATACTCTCTGTAAAGAGCAAAGAAACCATAAGAGGAAGACAGACACTACCATACTTAAGGCAGACAGCACTCAAGCTAAAACTGCATTTTAGTCTTACATCAGTATTTCATCAGGAATGATAACATGTCATCTTTTTGCAGCAGAATACTTTAAACAGGCAAACTCAACAATTTTCTTCTTTGAGATTAAACTTAGGATCTAACATAAGGTAAAAATACAGATTGAAAAGACAGAGGCTTAAATGTAATGAAATAGCATACAGTGAATAAACTATCCAAACAGCATTACACAATGCTAAATGGAGCACACTGATTAGCAGTGCTATTTTAGCTTCACCTTCATATATTAGTAGAATGGTATTGCCTCCTGATATGTTAGCAAGCTTTAAACACTTACTGAGAAACAAAGTTTTTCTGTATGAGGAAAGCTGAAACCCCACATAATCGCCACAAGAAACTGTGTAGGCTCCAATCTAGAATGACATCCATCATCATATACCAATAATGTTTCCAGAAGGTATTGAAACGAGGTGTCCCATTTCCAAGATGACTCAGATGCCAGGGCCTGTGTGTTAGTGCTGTTACAACATTTCTATCAGCTTGTCTCATCTGGAAGATCAAGATGAAAACATTGTAGTCCACACAAATGCCAAGCTGCATAGCTGCACTGAATATAAATTCAGAGAGGTTAGATGCAAAGTGCTAGCTTGAATCTGCAGCTCTATCTGAATCCTTCTCCCCTTTCCAACCCCAATCCTTTTTTAACTCTTTTTGAAAGCTGGTATAATATTGTACTGGTTTTTTTTCTTTAAAATGTGCTGAATAAGTGACTGTTCTTATGTTAACAACATGCTGGAGCAGAACAGTCAGGCAACAGAATAAAATATATGGTAAATGGACTTGATGACAAGAATTAGGAAACAGTTTTAAGAACTGTCTACATTTACATCAAAACTTGAGATTCATTTATATCTTGCACACAGATAGCAGGCCACATGCCAATTTTAACAGTGACACACTTTTTTTCAGAATGGGAAGAGTTGCTGTAGATTCATAATATATGTAACTAATGAGCACAGAGTCATCTATTAAGATGATGCAGAAGATTTATGATTTATGCTTCATTTATTTTCAGTCTTACCAATTTTAACACTCCAAAACTACTCTGGAATTTTAAGTTGTATATCTCACTGAAAATCCCAGCTAGAAATAAAAAAATTCCAAAATAAGCTTTTAGGAAACGTCACCTTATAAACAACATCTGGCATGAAAGAACAGACTATGCTGTTGTTATACAAATGAGGAAATTCCAGGTAGAGTTGTTTTAGAGCATCAACTGCCTGCCAATTAGAGACACACACAGATGTTATATTTATATATACATACATAAACACACACACATACTTACTATACACTGGAAACACATGTTAGAATAATCCCCTTTAAAATACTTTCATGTTTTATGTAGCAAGATTGAAATGGAAAGGGGATGAAGAAAAACAGCATCTTGTTTATAGCATTAGCACATAGACGCTATTTTATTTTTGCAACAAAAGTCCTTTTTATGATTCTATCTGAGAACATTACTCACTGCTGAGTTTGAAGTAGCCTTAAATATATAAAGAGCAGGTGAGATATGTCTTAGACTTGTCTGGTAGATAAAATTTTGAAGTAGTAGCTATGGTTTAGTTCAAGGGGGAAAATGAATTTATTCCTATATTCTGCTATGCTAAAGAAAAAAATAATTCCAGTTGGTATAAAACATTAATGATTGATTACATGCACCTCCCTTCAGTAATTTAAACTGTAGAAAAGCAGTATCCTTACTTAGAGGTTAAAGATAATAGTTCCCCTCAGCACAGGCAGGGAATTCACTTTGCTTTGTTACATGGTGGTGGCATGAGCTGAGCTCAACACTCATACAAAACCCCACTCTAACTGTAAATTGCAGCTTCCCACCCAGGACAACGGAATGGGATGAGCGAAGCCCAAAGATGTTGCCTTTGTTTTTTGACAGCCCATCTTTGGATGACACAAATAATAGACCAATCTCACTCCTAGTGGAGAAGGGACTGTACTATATTTCAGTTGGAGACCAACAAAAGCAGGCTGGAGACCCAAAGCAAGGCTGAGTGAAGGTGACTTAGCACATCATATGTTAAGTAGTACCTGGTTTGCATGGCCTTTGACATCGAAGTAGATTATAAGATTGTGTTGCAGAGACTCCACAACAGCTTCTTTCAAAGTTGGTACTTTTTCACCCTGGAATTTGCTCCTATAGAAATGGAGAACTCCTTACTGGAATGCACTCAGACACAGATAAATCCCCAAGTACACGGAGCTGTGTCCCAGGGATTCCTAAACAAAGCTTGCTGCTATTCTATTATTAGGGATGGGGTCAAGCACTAACAGCAATGGCAGCAGCAGCTCTCTCACCCAGTGCAAGGCTGCATATGTATAGCGATATATGTCCACCTCCTCTTCCCCTCAAATCCCACTAGACAATCATATCCCTCCATATTCAAGGTCTAACCCAATGCTCACCAACTGTGTCCCACACTAAAACACTAATCTCAGATTTTCACCTCCTTCCTTAACTACAATAAATAAGCATTCAATCCCAACTATTGACCACCTACCTTCCCACTTCACCCTGCTTTGACTGTGCTCCCTAGCCCTGAACTAGAAATGTAAGTCTCGGCAGAGTAAGCAAGACAAGCTGAGGATGTAGGAGAAACAGCTGCATGCATCAATAAATTATTCCTGATAAGGTGACAGCCAGCAACAGCTGATCAGCGTTAACTGCCTATGTAGAAGTTCTCACTATGTGGCTCAGGTGATCACCTTTCCAATAACAGACTGGGGAGATGCTGCTTGTACCATGCACCCGTAATTAGTACATTTACCAGCATCTGGGAATCCCTAATGTGCAGTGTCTTGGAAATACAAAGAGTACAAACAAAAAGCTCTTCCTCTAAAATGGATTTGCTTATGATACTGTGTAAGTTGTATTGTTATCAAAATGTTAGTAATATATAAAAAGTATTTTCCCCTGGATATTACCAGAAAGGAGTTAATCAACACCCAGAAAATCTGGCTAGCTCCTTTTTAACATACAATCATCATATAATCCTGATGTTTAGAAAATGTAAAGTTACCTATTGCAAGCAAAATTCCCAAAACATAATCAGTCAAGAAATACACGTGAATAAAATTAATTTAATTTTACTCAATTACTCAAGCCAATTATTTTGGAATATAGTTAAATTCCCAATATCTTAAGTGTTCTGCAGTCCATTTACAGGAAACTTATGTACAGATTAACCTGTCTCTCATTAGATGCTTGTGGACTCTGTCAAAATTATCTTGACTCTACTTCACTGTTCCTCTTTCAGGGATGGGTGAGGAGCACGTAGTCTGATATGTTACAAATATCAAATGAAAGGTAACAGATGGGACTCTCAGTTTTAAATTTGCAAGAATTTTAATCACTGATAGATCAAAGTAATCATTTTCTTTATCATGGATGTTTTTTACTGTTGAAATAATAGTTTCAGTACAACAATATGTCTTTTACCATAGCCTATGTTTTGCAGATGGATTAAGCCTCCTAACTTCATCAAAGGTCAAGTCACACAATCTTCCAGACCCATCAGTTGTCCTTTCTACTGTCTCATCATGCATTAGAATAGGAACACCATCTGCAGTAAATTCAAGATCCAACTCAACTCCCGTTGCTCCATTCTCAGCTGCCTTAAAAAAAACAGAAACCACACACACAACAGAAAAGACAGCTTTATAGAATTAATATAGGTACTGCTATATTTAGTTTGTATTCTGTTAAAGAATATGAAACTATTAATATTCTTTTCAGTAAGCTCAGTTTGCGGAACATAGGAAGTTTTATCAAGTTATTGCAAAATGTATTTGTGTATCAACTGAAAAGATATTACCTATCTTATACAGAACATCATAACGATAATGTCTTGGCCATGGGATTGGGATTAGGATAAAACGCAGAAGGAATCCTGCTCCCTCCTTCTCGTCCAATAACTCCCGAGTCCCTAAGTTATGTTACTTTCCAAAAGGGAAGAGTAGCAGTTTAGATAATTTATAGATAATACATAGAAGCCAGACAGATGTTCTAAACCAGTGATTGCCAACACTTTCATTAGAGCAGACCACACAGCATAAAGACTTTCCTTGCCAGTAGAGAAAGCTCTCATCCTTCTTTTATGCAAGATAGATGCAATACTTCTTTGACAGTCAAGATTCAACATGCATGTGCAGTACAGTTGATCCACCCATGTGAAGTACATATAAAACTTCCCAGAAGTATCACTTACCATGCTTGTACTAAATACTAAATGCATGTAGGCAAATCCTAATTCCTATCTGAGGAGTTTCCATAAAAGAGAGCAATCAAGAGCTGGGCAGCCTCAGAACAATTAATACATCCTCCTCCTGCCCATATCTTTCCCAGGAACTCCTCAGACAAGCACGGAGTGATGAATTGTTCTGAAGGCCAGATGGCCTCCTGGGAACAAAACCAGTGCAACAGAAAGACAAATGCACTAGATGCTACCCAAATGTATAAGTCAAGTAAGGATGCTCTGACGTTGGAACAAGGAGCCTTGCCTCGCCCAAAGGTAAGCAACCAGCAGATCAACAGCATCTCATCCTCACAGATACGCTACACTGAGAGACTGCTAATGTCTATTCCATGCAGTTCTCTAAAGAATATTTTCATTCTAAGTGTTTGCCAGACTCTTAGAGCAGCCCCTTAATGAACAGAAAAGCCACTGCAGGGTTACATTTACATTTCAGAAGGCAGAAGGTCAACAACACAACTTCTTTTCTTCCATTTGCCCTTTTCTCCTCAGCACATCTTATATTCCAACCTCCTTACAAGTTCAGAGTCATCTAGCTTTTGTACAGATATTACTATATGCTTTTCAGGATGTGATCATTCACTTAGAAAGATAATCAGGATATTTAGTAAGAACTACTATAGGCTTTCTTTTACCTTCCTCACAGGACAGGGTATAGCGAACACCGCCGCACAACCCAGAACATAAAAACCAGCTCTCTGATTCATTTTGTCACATACAAAACCTGCTCTGGATTGTGATGGGCTATGGAAGATAACTATATTTAATATTCATGATTCACAAAGGCATCTATGTCAATTCCCTGTTAATGGAATCTCCGGTTTGTTGATTACTTTGCACTAGTCATTCCCCTTTGTAAGGCTAGTTATTACTTGCTTATTACACCTTTGATTGCAAGTTTTTGCTTGGATCTATAGAACAGTTTGATCTCTTTGAGGGAGAGCTGGAAAGCTACTAATGCTTTTACCGCTATTTTTTTGGTGAAAATACATGGCTTCCAGATATTTCTGTAAACAAACGTTTCAAAGGATTATTTTAAAATAGTCTTATTGATGTGGGTGTCAGCAGAACAATCAAATTTTGGAAAGTAATAACGTACTGAGGATACAACAGTGTCAGGACAATTGCAATTAAATCCTGATTCCCGAGACGCCTTACGCATATGAGGGGGTCTCCCTTAGCTCAACAGGGATTACTATGTATCTAAAAGTACGGAAGAGCAAAAGTCAGAATTCCTGATTACAGATAATATTGACACCGGAAGATTCAATTTTGTTTCCAGTGTGAATGAAATTTCTTTTGATATTGAAATTTTCACAAGTAACGTGGTTTGGATATACCAACTAAACTGTTTTCAAAATGAAACATGCTCCCAGGGATCCAGACAACTGCTGAATGAAATCAGTGTGATTCTGTCAAATTTCCAGAAAAGGTAGTTTCATGATATCCCTGCTGCCTGGGCAGTGAACGAGTCAGATTTTCAACTCTGAGGCAACATGACAAGACAGGTGAGGTGGCAGCAAATTTCATGGCAGGGCTGTACAAAGGGAAGTTCTCGCAATACTGGGTTTTCCTATAGCTGTGGATTCTCAAAACTCATTAGAAATCTTCAAAGCTTAAACAGAGAGCAGATGACCTGTTACTAAGTTGCTGTCCTCCCTCGATAGTCTGTTGCCACACCTACAAAATAAAGTATTCCATTATTGCTACCCTGCTAGGCTATGCCACAGCACCAAGCAGTCGGGCAGGGGGCGAGAACATCCACTATAACAGAGTTCCCGCAGAAAGACCCAAAGCCGATCAGACTATGCTGACCCCTCCTGGGGGTGAACACTGACAAGCAACATGGCTTGCTGCTGCAAAGCAGAAGTGGCCGGAGCTATTTCGGCTGATGACGGCTCGGCGCCTGCTGACAAGGCGCATGAGCAAACACAACCCGCAGGCTCGTGTTGCTTCAGTAATGCGGCCGGCACCGACCTCGGTCTCCCGGCCGCCAGAGCCGCGGGGGGCCGGGGCCGGGGCCGTCTGCTCTAGGAGCGCGGCAGGCCTGCGCCTCCCGGCCCACGGCAGCTCCACCGCGCCCCCAGCCTCCCCCCGGCACGGGCTGGCCCTGGGCGGCTGGGGCACCTCAACCCGCCCCCAACGCCCGGCGGGGCGCCGCCGCCCCGGGGCTCGGCCGGCGCCCGAGGCAGGCGGCGGGCCGGGTGGCGGGTGGCGGGCGCCGCAGCGGCCGTGCTGACCTGTCGGATGGCCGCCAGCGTGTTCTCGGGCGCGTCGTGCGCGCCGCCGCGGTGGGCGATGCGGGCGGCGGCGCCGCGGGGCCGCACGACGCGCTGCGCCCGCTGCGGCGCCGCGGGCTCCAGGCTGAAGAGGTGCAGCGCCAGGTAGAGGCCGACCGAGAGCAGGCAGGCCAGCGCCGGGCTGCGGCTCAGCGCCAGCGCCGTGCCCAGCAGCGCCGTGAAGGCGCCCAGCAGGCCGTCGCCGTGGCACAGCATGGCGGCGTGGACCGGACCGGACCGGACCGGACCGGCTACCAGACGACGACCCCCGCCCCCCCACGCGCGCCCACCAACGAACACTCAACCGCCAGCTCCCCCGCCCGCAGCTAACCACCGCGCGGCTCCTCTCACTCGCCAGCCAATCGCCGTGCTGGACGCGCCAGGCTCGCGGGCGCCGCCCAATGGGAAGCGGCGGCGGCGGCAGCGGGGCGGGGCCGGCGCGCGGCGCGGCTACGTGTGCGGAGCGGCGGGTACCCTGCTCCCAGCCCGCTCAGCCGACGGCGGGAGGCGCCCGGGAGGAGATGCGGGTCGTTGCAGGTGTGTCTGGGCGCAGACAGAAAATGAACTGCATTAACTGAAGGAGAGGTACTACTGCCCGGAGAGCCGCTGAAGGCAGCTTTGAAGGGGGACTGGAGAGTGCATGTCCATTTTTTGCCAGCTATGCCACCTGTCTAATTAGAAATATATTAATTATTTTCTAAATAAGTATGCTTCTAGCTGTGTCAGGTGTCTTAACTGTCCCTTCAAACCTGCTCACAGACTAACCATGAGACCTGGTATTGTAAAAAAGGCAAAGAGAGCTGCCCCTGCCTACCATAAAAAATGTAATCAGCTGGAAAGAATCCAGAGGAAAGAGCAGCAAGATAAGAAGCTGTGAAGGTTAAAGAAATTTGGCTTGTTTACTCTGGAAAAAGAATAGCTAAGCAGAGATATAGCAGTTTGGCTTAAACAAAGAGAGGGTTGAGAGTTTCTCTGTGTCCTCTGTGGGTAGAATGGGAAGAAACTGCAGCAATGAAGGTTTTGCAACTAGAGGTGGAACAGGTTGTTAGTGAATCTTCTTAACTGGATTTAAAAAAAAAGTCACATATTCTCATAGCTGATACTAAGCATGATTCCATCTGATAAAATATCAAACTGCTGCCATTCTTTTCTGTCTATGCTTTTGTGTTTCTGGCAGCTATATCAGAAGAAAAATCAGACATATGTACGTACAGACACAAAGCTGAAATAATGGAATATCTAATTAGGTGTCTTAGGTTTTTATAAATCTTTTGATAAATGCTATAAGATTTAAAAAGTAACCCAATAGTGTTTCACATGCTGAAGATGTAATGGATAAAAGAATTGTTTATTGAAACAAGAATAACAGCTTTATCTTCTCTAAATATTCACAGAAGACTAGATGTTTCCATAAATCTAAATGAACTTTGCCTAAGCTGAGTGCCAGTAAACAAGCATATCTCTCCCACTTGACTTGCCTCATGCATGATTATTACCTGCTCCACCAGCTGGTGGGACCTGACAGCTGGCCGCCGCCTGAGGTGGGGGGGATTGGATGTCGGCAGTGACACCGGGATGCTGTTTCGAAAGGCCGTATTAACAAGTTCTCATGTTTTATCTCTATTATCGCAGTGTATTCAAAGAAACTGATACCTGCTGGCACACTTGTAGCCCTGACCGTAGAAGGCGTGCACAGCCATACAGCTGTTTAACATGATAAAGGAGCATGGACTTCACCAGGGCTAGTGGGGGAGCTCAGGAAGCCTCTCTTCTCCATGTCTTGGAGACCTCGGGGTGGGAATCACTGGAAATCAGCGTACTTCCTCAATCCCATCATACTCCTCTTAAAATGGAGCTGCCTTTGTCTTGAAGCTCCCTCAGTAATTACTGATTTATCCTGCAAGTCTCAATTATTTTAAAAGCAAGATTTGTAGATAGAGCTCATATCTTTTCTGAGACCAAATAAAGAATTCTTCTAAACTAACCGCCCAAAGAAAAGGCACTGTCCCTACCCACCAGGCGCGCTTTGCCTGCGTCCTTCGGTCCCGGCGGCCGCAACAGCAGCGGCAGGTTTCGGCAGCCGGCAGGACTGCCGCTCCCAGCATGCCCCGCTCCCCGCGGCGGCCACGGAGCGTGGCGCGGCGCCGCAGTGCACGCTGGGGCTCGTAGTGCTCGCTGGCCGCTCCTCGGCCCGGAAGGGCCCGCGGGGCGGGTCGGTTGCCAGGAGGCGGTGGCGCGGCGCGGAGTGCCGCGGCGGGGAGGCGAGCGGGGCGCGCCGGGGCCCGGAGCCCCGCGCAGGTACCGTCCGGCGGCGCGGCGCGGCGCGGTGTGGGGCGGGACGGGACGGGGCCGCGGTGGTTTGGCGGAGCGCGAGGGCCCCGGCGGCGCGGGCCGGGCCGTGGCGCTGAGGAGCCGAGCCTGCCGCCCTGCCCGGCCCGGCCCGGCCCGGCCCGCCGCGCCGCGCCGCGCCGCGCCGCGCCGCGCCGCGCCGCGCCGCGCCGCGCCGCGGGGAGGCGGCGGGCGGAGCGCAGCGCAGCGCAGCCGAAGCCGAAGCCGAAGCGGGGCGTGCGGGGAACAAAAGCGGCGGAGGCCTCGCCCCGGGGCCGCCCCGGTCGGGTCGGGCCGGGCCGGGCTGCGCGAGGCGCGGCGGCTCCTCCGAGGCGGCCGGTCTGCGTTGGGGTTGTTTGTGCTCGGCGGCGGCTTCGGCCTCGGCTCGCACAGGGACGCGTCCGGGAGGAGGCACGTGGGGCGAAATGCGGACTCTTCCACCCCCCTAAACGTGAAGGCTGAGCTTGCCTTAAAAAGCCGCTGTTTTTCTTTTCTTTTTTTTAATTTGGCTACTTTTTTTTTTCTTCAGAAAAAAGTATCTATGATAGTCATGGGAGACTTTAAAGGTTTAATCTTTGATGGCGTTTTGGGGGGATTCTCTGTAGCGGGTGTAATTTTGTAAATCTTGATCATCTCAGTGCCAGTTTTCTCAGGGTACACGTGATAGAACATCTCTTTCTTACAAATATATGCAGATTTTCTGTTTATAAGAAAAAAAAACAGCTTTTATTAGTGATAGGAAAAAGAGAGACTTACTTGAGTCATCTAACTAACAATTGGTTTCCAGATATAGCTATAAAGGAAAAACAACTTTGAATTAGTTGTGTTGTTGTTTCCCCTTCGTCTTGCTAGTACAGTCGCATGATTTTATTACTCTGTGCAGCTTAGTTACATGAAGATGGAGGACTATGAAAAATTTTGTAAGAAGCATTTTTCCAGAATCCAAGAAGAGGCAATAAAAAGAGAAACCTCTTTCAGTGTTCCACACAAAAATATCTCGCTCATCCAGTTCCATGGAGTTCCCGTGCTTTCCCCTCTGGTAAGTCGTTTTGTTTCGCGTTTTGTTTTGCATTTTGTTTTGCGTGTGCATGCTAACTACACTATTGGCACTAACTTTCATGTCTGAGGTATCAAATATAATATATTTATATATTATATATATATATATAAAATAAAGTGATAGTGGAATTAGGAAATATTGAGATAGCTAAAAATCTCTTAAGTAAATTTACTGTTCTCATACATTTGCAGTCTAATCTCTTTCACATGCTCATCAATTGTGTTAAGTCATTCTATGCTTACTCTAAACAGCCCAAAAAAAGCAAAAAAGCTGTTGATCATTTGTATAATAATGCAGTCTGACTTCCTTGTTCCAGTGACGTGAAATATGAAAGGCGAGGCTATCTAATAACAAACTCCGAAAACCATGATATAGTTACGTATTACCAGATATCATTTACTCTCCAAGGTATCAGTTAGCTCTCCCATGTATGTTTCATTTATGAATGGGTGGATGTTTTTAAATTTTCATAGAAAAATGCATAATTTGCTTGAGACTACCTAATTCTGTAAAACTTTGTGGCACCAACTTTTGTAGATTTAGGTTTTGTAGATTTAGTTTAACTTTTATCCAAACTACATAACTCGGAAGATTTTGAGATTTTGATTTTTGAAAGGATCTGGAGGAGTGCTGCATACGTTTCTGTTTAGGCTTTCTGTCTGGGTATGTAATTCACCTCTGATTCAAGAGGACCAGTGCAAGTCGTCTTTAAAACTTAGCAGTTTGAGTACAAGTAGGCAGATTGGTCACAGAAGGTTGTACATGATGCTGAAACCCCCCCATCTTCACAGAGGACTCGGAAAGACCTTTCCGGTAGTCTGTATCATTTGAAGTTGGTACTGTAGCATTTAGCGTTCTTGGAGACTTCAATATGCGCTCTTTTAGATCCATGTTGGCACGTGTGCCAAGAAGACCATAAAAAAGTATTACTGCTTTAAAAGAGACTGGCATTTGAAGTGTACAAAGTATCAATGTAGATAGTTTTGGTATGTTGGCTTTTTCTCTTTTTAATTTATTTCGTAATTCTGTATTGAAATTTGCGTTTAGTAATATAAACCGTGTTTCTGACACTGCTTTGCAGCTTAGCCTTGAAAAGAAAAAGGAAATACAGCAAGACAAACAAAAAGCACTGGACTTAGAGATCTGGAGACAGAACTCGAAGAAAAGAGCTTTGTTGAATCGTGTTCAGGAGATTCTAGAAAACGTTCAGGTAAAGTTGATCCAGATTCGTATAGCTTTAGAGAAAACATCTCCGTATATGTATTTTTGAGAAAGCATTGAGGTTTAAGTATTCACTAGTATAAACATGAAGTTATTAACAGTTAATTCTCCCGAAGCAGCATTTGCTACTATTTCATGCTATGTGACCTGATTCATTATTTAGCAACATCCTGTGTGTTCACTGTTAAGTATGGAGTTTGTTTTTCACTGCTTATTTTGACAGACCACACCAAAACTCTTGCTTTTGTAATCTGTTTGAAATATCTAGATTGTAAAACAAACTTACAAACAAAAGAACCCCCCTGGTGTTAGAGCAACCAGTTTGCCTTATTTGCAAGTGTGTAATTTAATCGGAAAATAATCTATATTCAAGTTTACAATTACAGAAGTAAAATTACCTTTGCAATGGCTTGTAATTCTGTTGTGCCCTTTATAATTTTACTGCAACTGTTTTGTTTTCTTTGCTTCTTCAATGATGGGCTTAGAGGTTTAAATTGAAAAGAATATTAAATATGTCTAATGAAACAGTATAATCTGGCTTTGTAATAGAGCTTTAATACAGCTTTTATACTAACTTATTTATTAAACAAATACAGTTAACATTGGATTTGTTGAGTTACTAAGGTGGCAAACAGCTTATTTAGTTTGTACTGTTTACTGGAGTGGACATGGCAACAGTCATCTGACTTGGGATTTGAAGAGCAGACCAGGAACATATGTTCAATATAAAAATAAGTTAGTTTTTTTTCAAGGATGCCCCCTTGATAATTGAGGGGTCTCACAGGATACCTTTATTTTTAGTGTGAAAATCTTTAGGGTCAAATGCTTGCTAGAAGCAATGAAAACTCATAATTCATGACTCTGGGTTAAGTAAAGAAATTAAAAAGTGTTCTTATACTTCCACTGGTTTCACTAGGAATTATTTTGATTTGTTCTTAATTAAGCACTAGGTTAAGCTATATTCAGTGCTGGAGTTCTTCAATTATTCTTATTTAATGTATATATTTTTTCATATTTTAAGAGGAATCTTGCAAGATAATTTGATGTCATAGAATTATTTGAAGAATATCTAAATTACCTTGTGAAGAAAAGACGTCTTTGAATTCAGATCCTTGGTATCACTAAAAAGTCTGAGTGGACCATTATTCAAATTTATATTTTAATTTCAATTACCTTCTTCTCATTTCAAAGGGCTCTGTATTATAAGTAGTTTGAAGGAAATTGTTAACAGTTGAACTGGACGTTTTTATTGGTTTTAAGGTGACAGCATTCTGCTTTAAGTGCAGGTGAAGCTTTGACAATAATCTGAAAATCAGAGGAGATTTTGCCTAAAATATGTGATATTATTCAATTTTTCTTTGCAGATCAGGAAAGCATCTAGTGTGAGTGACTTGAACATGTGGGAGGCTGAGAATACTTGCTCTGATTCAGAATCAAAAGCCTTGACTGACTTTACACCTCTGTCAGATGTCAATTTGTCATGTTCTCCTGAAAGGCATGGTTCCACAGAGCTTGAAAAGACACCAGAAATAATGCCATCAAATGCCACTGGGCAGGTGACATCAAGTGTGACAGAAATAGTTAAAGCTGTAGAAGAAAATGTTTTTTCAAAGCAAAGTGAGAGTCACTTCTCAAAAGACATGCTTTGTCCGAAGGCTGTTTCTTCTGACAACATGAACAATAAACTTGCTTCACAGGCTTTGCAAAGCCCGGAGAGGCCGGGAGTGCAGCTGCCTGGTGAGGAAGTCCAAGATCCCTACGCAATGAGTCTTCAGAACCTTCTGAAGAAATCTAGGGAGTACATAGAGAAAGAACAAACCAGACGTAGCTCAAGAAATAATTCAAAAAGGTGTATGAATGAAAGTCATTCAGATAAAGAAAACGACGCAGTTAAAACAACTGACTCTGTGAAAGAGAGAGCAAAGCTTACAGGCAGAAGCTGCACTGCTGCGATGCTTGATAAACCCAGTCTTAATAAATCAAATACAATTCTCCAAGGTGCCTCTACTCACACAAATAACACAAGTATGCCAACTTTATCCAGTTTTTCTAAAGTGGATATACCTATGAGAGTTGGAACACCCCCACTAGTGGATTCGGATTCAGATGAAGAATTTAAAAATACTTCTACGTTTGATCGTGACAGTAGCATTATCAGGAGCCTCACAGGCTCTTATGCCAAATTGCCGAGCCCTGAGCCAAGCATGAGCCCTAAAATGCACCGAAGGCGCCCAAGACCTTTGTCAATGGGACACATAGTTATTAATAACCCTGTGAATGCTTATGAGTTAAGCCCTAAAGGCAAGGGTAGAGCAATGGACTTGATTATGCAAGATATTGCTGATAAAAATAATGTGTCTGAATCAGTGCCAAAGTTAATGGTGGACTTTGCTGTGGTTTGCCCTGGCAAAGTTCCTGGTGTTCTTAGGAATTCTTCAGACCCCTGTGATGGGTTGGTGGTTGGCAAATCAAGTCGACATTCCTTTGGACACTTGGAGAGCAAAGGAACGTTGTCTGCTACGGTGGAAGGACAGGTAGTGTTGGATGGCAGAGGGCAATATAAAGTGGAGACTAGTACTAATATTGTAGCTCCAAAATTGCATGAGCCGTTTGCAGTCAGCCAGTCCACGGTAACTCAGAAGATCTTAGCTGTGAACGAAACCAAACCACCTAGTTTGCTAGAACATACTAAATGTAATTCTCCGGTAGAACTCAATAAATCTTATGATGTAGAAAATCCATCCCCACTACTAATGCAAAGCAAGAATAAGCGACAGCAGATGGATACTCCAAATGTTTCCCCAGCAAACGAACAGTTTCTAGAAAATGGTTTTGAAAAGGTAAAACGTAGACTTGATTTGGATACAGACAACTCCCAGAAAGAAAACAATCCCTATGTTTTAGCAGTTGGAATGGAAGAACAGGAGAAGCAGTGGTTGCAAGAACAAAAATACCCTGCGGGATCAGTTTACATTACCAAGAATGCAGTCCCTGATAGTACAGCAAAAGGTAAAAGATTTTCTGTCATTGTTGGTGGTGGTTCTTTTGTTTGTTTTTTTACTTATTTCTCAATTTAGAAATCTTTTAGAAAACAAACAGTGCTCATTACAAATGTTATATTCACTGGTTGTTCTAAGTATTCGTATATCGAAAGGTAAAAGTTCTGTTGAATATTGATTACCTTTTTCAGTAATCTCATTATTTCTGTAGTTTTTAATCAATGACAAATTCTGAAATTCAGCTTACTACTTGAGCCTTTTTTTATCTGCTACAGAATGACTAGAGTGATTTTTTGATTTAGAAGTCTCTTGGAGTCAAAAGCCCTATAAAAGCTATTCAGTAACAAATACTTGATTGAACAATTTGTTTATGAAGAAACATCAGATAAAATATTGTTTTTCAGTTTTGCAAATTCTGTATCTACTCTCAAAGGTATCATTTGATGCCACAAACGTTTTCTTCTCATTTGAATGTACAAATTTGAATTTCATTGTATTAAGAAAATAATATCTTACTCTGTTAGACCTAAATAAAACTACTAGAAGAAGAGAAACCCTGTGTAAATTAAAAGAAAATACCTTTTAACATAAAATATCTTTTAACAGATAGGGTGCAAATAATTACATCGATATTTTCTTCCAGTTCAAGACTAAGTGTTACATCTGTATGTGTCTTTCTCAAGTAAAGCCCAAGTGGCATAAATGTTTTAATTCACTCAAGCAAGCACAGGTATACCACTCTTAGAGACAGGGTTTTTTTGAGTGCATTTCTGTATTATAATATAGGTTCAGTTGGTGTTACTGCTGTTGCATCCACATGCTTATCTCATAAATACAAACATTTTGAAGGACTGCAGTAACTGATAAGGTTCTTTGCAATACATAATGGAAACTTGATATCAAAGAAGTGTCTTTTTACTGATGATGTAAATGAATCATGTTTAAAGTATATATTTCTATGATAAAGAACATGTAGAAAATGTTGTAATGCTTGATTCTTCATAATGTATATATCTTCTCAGGAGAGATTTTAAAAACAAAAATGTTGGCCTTTGAAGAAATGAGGAAGAGACTTGAAGAGCAGCATGCACAGCAACTGTCAATTCTGATAGCTGAACAAGAGAGAGAACAGGAGAAATTGCAGAAGGTAAGACAAAAAGAAGAAAAATTCTGAGCAAAAGTAATGTTTGTTTTATTGTACTTTGTCAGGAAGCAATTTCCTTTTAAAATAAACACTCTCTTACTCTGCTGATGTAGAGAACCAATTTTATAGCTGATTTCTTCTTTTGCAGGAATTAGAAGAGCAGGAGAGAAAGCTGAAAGGAAAGAAGATTGCTACAACAGAAATAGAAATCTCCAAAGTGAATATTAACAGTAGGATGGAGTTGGAGTGGAGAAAAAAAAGCGAAAGTGGCTTGCTGGAAAGTATGCAATCTCAGATGGAGACAGTCCATAATGCAAACTCTACCAGCATTGGTAAAAATGGGAGGATAGAATATAGATTAAATGTTGTGGTGTATCTTGCTCTGCAGCGTTCAAGTGAATCAGCTGCCTCATTGTGATAAGGGCAGTGCTCCTGTCCGAGTCCCCTTGTCAGTCAGGCTGGTCTGCCACCTGCCACCTTCAGCTGTTGGCAGCACGTGTAAAACAAATCTTTGTCTAGTTGGCATTTAGCATGTTTTCAGCTATGCTTGTGCTATCCCGTGTATTGCACCTGTATATATTGTTTTAGGGCATACTGGAGGAAAGCAAGATAAAAGTAAACTGATAGGGTCCAGGATGAGGCCGTAGATTTGGCTCATGTCACAGAACGTTCGTCTTCCTGCCATGTAGCTGCACAGTAGCGGACTAGGTGCTCTTGTTTGTGTAGGAGGATTAAAAGGGCTCTGCCAGCGGATCTCCACTGAAAGGAAATACAGCTCCAGCTGATGGAACACCTCTCACCTGATCCAGAGCATTATGAAATGAAAAAAAATTATGAAGGCTTCTGGGCTGAAACCAGAGTTAAAGTTGAAGTCTATGTATCTGCTTGATTTTTATCTGCATTTATTGTTTTTTGTGGAGTGTTACATTACATCTTCTTTCTTAAACAAGTGTAGTGATCGTGTACACACACGCGCGTGCACACACACGCACTTATACATCTATATATGTATGTACATAGAAATATAGTTATTTTATGGACAAAAGTCTGTGTGTTGAACAGTACATTCTCCTTTGCCTGCAGGTTTTGCTCATACTACACCAAACACCTTTGCTTCAACAAGTGAAACTTCATTCTTTCTCTGGGGCCCATCAGGTAGTGGAGTTATAAAAACCTCCATATCCAGGCCAAGTAACAGGATCAAAACTAGGTGGACTCAGGTGAGGAAAAATACAGTTTACTTATAGCTTAAGAAGCTGTCTGTTTTTTACTGGTAACTGTATAATAGCTGTGCTGGAGTAAATCTCACAGAAAAGTTCCTATATCAGCTTAGATTATACAAGAGAACTCTGTGTGTGTGTGTATGTCTTGTCTAATCTCGGTGTATACACACGCAAACGCACGCTATATATAATATATTTTTCTTGTTATTCATATGAGCAAATAATTGTATAACAATATAATGCTTCTGCTAAATTAATACCATGGTGCTATGGTGGGTATCTCTGGCCTAGCCAGAAGGTTTTACCCCTGTCATCAGATTGTTTCTTACTTGAAAGTTACGTCACATGATTGATGCTATTTGAGAAATAATTCATAACTTTTATATAGAATATTTAGAAACTGTTTTCTTTCTTTTAAGGTGTTCAATCCAGACATACAAATAAAGTTCAATAAGATCACTGCTGTGGCAAAGGGATTTCTCACTCGTAGACTTATGCAGACAGAAAAATTGAAATATCTTAAGCAAACTGTAAAGGTAAGGAGATGAGCATTTTTATATTATCCTCTTGTTTGTTTTTGCTCCTGTCTTCAACTGACAGATGAAATTGTGCATTTCTGCAAAGTATAAATTCTGCTTTCAGGAGAATTTAGGAACATGTGTCATGTGAACGTGTTTAGGTTTTGCATTGCTCAGTAACAAGACCAAGTATCAAGCCCAAGGCCAATGAAGAGGACTAGCCCTACTTGTACAAAAATTTGTATTGATTCCTTTGTTGTGAAGTATTATGCCGAGTGCTTAACCTTATTTTCCTCTCTTCTCCAGGATACTATGGAGTTCATAAAAAATTTTCAGTCGGAAGCCCCATTAAAAAGAGGAAGTGTTTCAGCACAAGATGCATCCCTCCATGAACGAGTAATGGCTCAGGTGATATAATTTAAACTTTTTTTTTTTCTTCTCCAGCTATTCTGCTTTTGTAAAAGGAAGTTATTTTGGGATGTCTGATAACATAAATACCTAAAGCCTTTAGAATGGCTTTGTTTAAAGTAAAAATTTTAAAATATGGCTGTGAGAAAAAGATTCCATTCTTGTTCTAATGTATTAAGATGGATTTCAGAATTATCTCTTCAAGTGTTTTGCTTAGATTGAAAGTGAGAAGAGCTTGATAACCAAAAACATGGGAAAGTTAACTTGACTCAACATTTTATTAAGATTTTAATTATTCTCTTTCCAGCTACGAGCTGCTCTTTATGACATCCATGACATTTTTTTTATAATGGAGGCATCTGAAAGAATGAATATTCTGCGTCATGATCGTGAAGTTCGTAAAGAGAAGATGCTCAGGCAAATGGTGTGTTATAATTAGGAGAACATA
The DNA here is from genome assembly GCF_036417845.1 of Apteryx mantelli. Lineage (NCBI taxonomy): Eukaryota > Metazoa > Chordata > Aves > Apterygiformes > Apterygidae > Apteryx > Apteryx mantelli. The sequence goes on from NC_089993.1 coordinate 12,272,910, forward strand.
AACTTTGAGACAAGTTTTAAATACTGAACTGTTACTGCTTTCAAAAGATTTATTTCTGATCCAGTAAAAAGTTTAAATTTTAATTACCGTTGTTTAGTTATGATTCTGTAGATAACTTATTTGAACAGGGGAAAAAAAACCCCACCATAGTAGGAGATTAGTATCTTCAAACTCTTAGTGTGCAGATGTATGAAAATAGAATGAAAAGCGTGGTGGAAGTGATAAGAAAGAAGTTCAGACTTTAAGTTTAGGCTTCTTTATGACACACAAACCTTTTAAATCTGATAATATAAAGAAGTTCCTTTGGGTTCTTTTGTTGTTGTTTTTGCCATTTTTTGTTCTTTTAAGAAGTTGAATGTAGCCTGAATGTAAATTTTGTATTGAAAATGTTAATATTTTTTAAGTAGCATCAGAAGGGGTTAAGTTCAATAAAAGCAGTAACTAACATTATTGTATGTTCTTTTGCTTTTTTAGGATAAAGTAAAGAGCCCGAGAGAGAGAGCAACGCTTTCAACAGCTACACAAAAATCTCTGGATAGGAAAAAGTATATGAAGTATGTGCAGTTCTCTGGGATGGGGGTGTGCAATAGGATGGTTAGGAGGAGTTGGAAATAGTGAAATGCAGCTTCTGATGAAACAGCTTCTTTGCAAACTAACATCTTTCTTAGGAAGAGTGAATGAAAACTTCCTTCGGGTGTGTGGTGTGTTACTACTTGTAATAGCACTTTTTGTTAGAGATTTTATCCATACAAACATGAAGAAATGTTTGCCCTAAGATGCTGTGTTTCAGTTGTGAGCAGATTGATTTTGTAAATTAAGTTTTGCAAGTTCTTTCTTCAATCATGCCAAAGTGCCTGGCAATAAGAGATACTTAGTACTCTGGCTAAAGTGCTCTCTGGGATAATGGCAGACGTTATTCTGCAACACGGTGGGAAAAACAGTTGTTTCAGTTATTCATGAGTAGAAAGTGATAATTTGTGATATTCTGGCAGTAGATATAGATTGTCAGAGGTTTTCTCTTACAGTTTCTGTTTAAGACCTGCCTGATGATTTTGTACTTTAAATACATTTCAATACTTTTGTTTGTCTAGGGCTTCAGAAATGGGAATGCCAAGTAAAAAAATAATCATAAAACAAAAAACTCCTGAAAACCGGTGAGTGAAGATTAATTGTATTTGAGTGATCTTAAGGAACTGTGTAGATCCTTTGGTCTGTGTCACTATTTTGCAATCAATTAGCTCACTTTCAGCCATTATTATGAAAGACAGTAATGAAATCAGATTCAGCATGATCTAAGAAAGGGGATTATCAACTTTTATGAAGTTATCAAGAGTTCTTTTATTTTCTTCAGAGTCAGTTCTGGAATTTTATCATCTTCAGAAATTATTTGTTTATGGCTTTAACTCTGATCAGGTTCAAGGTTTCTCTCTCCAATATAATATTAGCATCTCTTAAGCTTTGGTTTGAAACTCCTACTTTTTTAATACCCTTTACTCTGCAGTGTAAATATTGATGTATTTATCCGTAGAAAGCTGTCAGAAAAGGAGTGGCTTTCTATTTTGAGAAAAAAGTTCTTGCCTCTAAGTCCTGTGATTGCTTGAATCGCAGAAATTATGTTGTTCAATACTTGCTGTTATATGTAGTGCTACTGTCTTGTGGGTGAGGTGTGTCTGCACCATTTTCTGCTATAACAAGTCAGATACCTGGCATCCCTTAAACACGGTTTTTATTTTGTGCTTACCCAAAAGTTTTGAATATGTGCTATCTACTAATACATTTAATTTTCAATGACTTGTTTAAATTATTCCCCCCCCCCCAATGTGTCCTTTTTTCCCCCCTATTAATGACTAGGAACCTGAGGCACTGTTGGGGGAATAGTTTCCTGGCTGTTCCTTTGTTCCTTTGTTTTAAATAGCTAGGAAATGTAGTAGCTCTATTCTGGAATCTTAATTCCTGCTGCTCTTGCCTATGTGTCATCTGCATTGCAGAGCCTGTTAGTCTTTCTGAGATTTGTTACGTGAAAGATGATGCACAATTCAGCATACTTATGAGCTTTTTATAAAAAGAAGGGAAAAAGCACTAACAGAAGTTTATGTTTTAACAGAGTACTTCAGCCGAATCAAGGACAGAATGCCCCAGTTCATAGACTGCTTTGCAGACAAGGGTAAGAGCACAGTGTATTCATAACTTAAAGATAAAAGTAAATGCAAAATGCAAAAGCACAATAATTTCTGAATAATATTTACACATATTGGTGCAACTGTTGTTCAAAGGCAAAATAATTACTTTTCACAGTATTTTGAAATATTGCTTATACTCTTTGTTTTACCTTATACTGTAAGAAAATACTTAGTGTTTTCATCCTTCTGTGTATTGTCTTCATTTACACTTTGTTCCAACATTTGTATTTGTAACATTCATTTTCCATGAAGCTTTGCTTCCACTTAATGAAATATATATATATATATATATATATATAAAATTTAAACATAGACTTTATGATGCCACAGTATCTGAACTGAATCAGTTTCTTGCATAGAGTTTTAAAAATCTGTACATGGGGGACATATTCTCCTATTTAATGTATCTGTGTAAGCCTTAATAATGTTAATAGGAATTGTACACATATTCAGAAAGAGGCTGTTTGGGACATAGTAAAAATGTTTTCATACCAAACACAGTTTGATAGTGTCATTATATTTTTTGGATACAGCCTTTCGACTTTGATGCAAGTGACTTATTAACTTTTTTATATTTAATTAGAACCCCTAAGACCTCAATGAAGGGGGTTGAGCAAAATAGAAAGAAGGCCTCAGAAAGCAGAGTGTCTAACAAGGCTGTTTCAGGTGTGTAGAAAACTGGTGCTTGGATCTTATAGTAAATAAGTTACTAGTATCAAGAAGAATTAAATGTGGGATATAGTTTTCTTTTTCTTGCGCACCTGCTTTGCTATGTCTTAAGTCTAACCTATCTCTTTTAAGTTACCAGTGCATATTTACTGACCACTTTCAGATTCTATAAACATAAATGTATAGCTCATTTACATTCATTCACCAGATGCTCAATCATAAAAAACAACATTTGCCGAGTATATTCACTATAACTGTTTGAGAAGCTAATAGTCGTCAAACTAGACTTGGATTAGCATTTCAATATCATTTGATTCTTGGATCTCTACAAAAGTGTAACTTGTCTTCAAAAAGAAGCCTATAGAAAGGACAGGAAGGACAGTTTCAGAGCACTTACCAATGGGCATACAGTCCTAAATTAAAATATATACAATAGCACTGTACAAGAATGTTTTGAGTATTAATAGTCCATTTTTAAAGTATTCCTGTGTTTGCATACAGACATTACTGGTTGGTTACCCTTTTATTAAAAAGGTTTGAGAACAGTGCCAAACCTCTCTGTTCTTGTCCCATTAAGGCATAAAGTGAACAAATCACTATGAAACTTTTTATGCAATTTCCATTTTTAAAATTGATTTTATCAATTTAAAAAACTATTAGTCACTTTATCTTCTGGTAAGTTATTGTTTGTCACTTAAGAAATTTAAGATCTTAATTTTACTTTGCTCTCAAAGGAGAGTTCTACAAGTTGAGCAAAAAAAAGTGGGAATTTTTGGGCTCAAGAAGGAATATTATAACATAGTAGATTTTCAGTGGTTTTTCATAGTGATCTGAATTATCTTTATGTATAAGGTATCAAACCTTTCCTGTAAGAGAAATTCTGCATTTATTGTGAACATGGAGCAATGCTAGGGAGCGTATCTGTGAGCTTAAGTGGAATGTGTGCACTGCTTGGTAAGATCATATAACGTGCTGTTTTACCAGAACTGTTTGTTTTTCATAGTACCTTGTGAAGCCAGGAGAAGTGTCTGTAGTGATGTGTAGCAGGAAACCATGCATACACAAACCTGTAGTGTTTCACTTAAAAAAAAAAAAAAAAAAAAAAAAAAAAATCAGGGAAAGAGAGAGGAGAGGAAAAGTAAATGATGAGGATACAAACAAGACTAACTTCTCTTTTCTGATGCCAGTTCTCCTGGCAGTGCTGTCAGCACTAAGGTGCAGCGTGGCATTGTTCAGTTGCCCTCAGTGATGCTGCAGAAAAATAAGCAAAGGTAGTAAATAAGACCTCTAAAATGTAATAGAAAAAGTTAAGTATGCAATGCAATTGTAGCAACAAGAGGTAACCATTAAGGCAGGCTTTTATCTGACAGTTTGCAAAAGTGTATTAACTAGCTGAGAAAAACTCTGAAGAATACAGACCATGAAACGTCAAGAACTCTTCTAATTACAGTATTACAGAAGCTGTAAAAGAGTAATAGTGAATGGGTGGCATCAGTGTCAGGTTTGGCATTGATTTGAGATTTGGACGGCATTCTCAATCTCATATAATTCATGCTCAGTCAATAATAAATAGTCTGCAGTGTTTTGCAATTATATCTGGCATCAAACATCAAATTAGACCACCCTCTATCGTTCCTCTGTGTTGGCAGTGTGTGCTGTTTTGCCAAGTGACTGACTTGAGATAGTAATATTTATTGAAGTCATAACAATTGATACCTGGCAATGAAAAGAATCTATTGGAATATGGCTCTAAATTTCTCCTCTCCTTTCTTTATGGCTATTTAGTGAATTTCTGGAAAACTGTTTAATGTCTTCTACAGTGGCTTTCTTGGAGCCTAAGGATGATGTGTCTAACCTATTACCTGCTGTCTAGTTTCGGCTGCATGGCATAACTTCAAGTAGTGTTTGGACATCACATATGTTCCCATGGCACAATACCAGTACTTCCACATGCTTGTTTATAAATAGGTTAGAATACTTGTACTAAATGAATAATTTAAATTATTAGATGGGGAGCATTGTCTAGACATGAAAGTAATGATCTGCATAATTTTGTGACAATGAAAAATACCTCAAGTTGAATGCATTTAAATAGAACATGGTTTTGTTTGTGTATGGATAAAATGTGTATAGTGAAAGGTTTGGTAATATGTTGAATAATTTTTTGTTTGAATAATTTTTTGTTAGTGATTTTAAAAGTCTGTTTTTGTGAGTAACAAATTTCTTTTCAAGAGAGATCCCTGAAAGTCTTCTATAGTGAGGCAACAAGTTCTGTCTGGGAAAGACCATGGACAGAAACTACTCTCAAGTCAATCTGAAAAAAAAAAAATTAATGCTAAAAGCCAAACAAATGCATTTACTTTTCTTGTTTTACTAGAACTTGTGCATGTCAGAAGGTCAGACTTCTAGCAGTGGTTTGCTCTAGGCAGTATAAATATTCATTTATTTTCATACCTGTGCTAGTCTGCTATACTTCTAACCCATAATATTTCTGTTTCATTTGTTGTCTTCATACATCCCTAACTCCCAGCTGAATTATGCTTATTAGAGGGGCAAAAGGGAAGGAGGGTTAGTAGTAGGCAGCTATTCTAAATGTTACTTATCCATTCAAGCTTGACGTTAGACATACCCTCAGAAGGAAATGCTAACGCACCTGTCCAGCTACTTTCTTCTTTCCATTCTTCTGACTGTTGTTTGAAATTCTGTCCCAAAAGTGCTTTGTAGCTCTCTGTAATACCACTCCTGACTGATTGTCGTCTTTTCTGGTAAGAAAGCATTTCTTTCAGCTGGTGATCCTAAATCTAGTTTTTGTTGTTTTGTATTCCTTCAGTCCGGACTTCTGCATTAGGAAGTACAAACTAATAAATCTGTAAAGGGCCTTATTTGTTTTTTGTCTGTTTTATATATATATATATATATATATATATATATATATGTATATGTGTGTGTGTGTGTGTGTGTCTGTGTATATGCCTATATATATGTATATATGACAGAGATATTCAGTGGACAGTCTGCAGGCTGTGCCAGCCAGGGCATTTAATGTGAGCCAATTGTGTTAGAACGCAGGTGGCTGAGATCAGGCTGCTGCTGCTGCAACTAGACCTGTTTATCCCCCTTGTTTTGTCCAGTCTGAATAAGTGTTGAGGAAAAGAAATGGCAGGGCATGAGGTACATAGAGTATTAGCGTGGCAGCCGCCCTTTGCCAGCTGTGGTCTTTCCTGCGCGCTTGTCCAGCCCGAGCCAGGAGCAGGCTGCTGGTGTGAGATTGTGTGTGCTGTGAACTGGATTAGCATTTGGACCAGCGCTTCAGGAAGGCTTTCTGCATGCGAGTAGCAGGTCAACTGTGTGACATAGGAGAGAGGCCTCATGTAACTGCTCTGCCTGCCGATGGAAAAGGTTGGGTGCGAATCGAATTCAGGAAGGCTGTAACTCTTATTAAAATCTGGCTTCTTAAATCTCCTAGTCTAGATTGCCTTATTTATTTTGCACTTCTTATACTGTCTCTTTCTCTGTATAGGAGTAAATCAGTTCAATGTAATAGTAGCTTTCTAAGTATATGCATTATTTAAGTTAAATGGAACTTGTGCAATAACATAGAAGAAGCTAATGTAGAGTTAAACCAGTGCATTATTATGACACACTGAAAATAACTGGCTTAATTCCTGTTGAATTCTAGATTTCCAGGAGGAGGGAGAGAACTGTTCCTGTGCTACCTTGATTTCTTGCATTTAACAGGTTGCATGTGGCTATCGAATTATTCTGCAACTGGTTTGAAACATGTCCATTTATTTCCTAGTAATGAAAAGTCCTCATTAGTGGTGGATAGATTTGAAACTATCCACTGATTTCCTATATATGAAATTTTTATTTAACTCGGAGTGGACGTGAGGAGAGTTAAGAGCATAATGTTAAATCACTAAGAAAGCGCCATGCCCGTCAGTCTGGTTGTTTTGTCCTGTGGAATCACAGGTGAGCTGAAGCACACAGCACTGGAGAGTGTTGGGCCAGCGAGAATGCCTTTTGCGTAGTGGGAAACGATTTTCAGGTATGAGGGGTCCTGCTGTGGTAAGGCCTTTGTGGGCACTTCAAAAACTGCTTGGCACTGTGCTGAACATAGTAGCTCCTGAGCACCTGTAAGGATCCACTGCAACTGTCTCATAAAAGGAGCAACTGAAAATCCTGAAAAGGACTGGCACTTTCTTGTGTTCATTTACTTGCCTGGTACTTCTTTCTTTTCCATGGCCGTCTTCCATTAACACCGCTCCGCTCCATGCGGCACAACTTTCACTGCTTTGTATAAGTGTTTGATCACATTGCTGGACACTCTGAATAATTCCCTACTGAATGTTGAGTTGTGTTACTTTTTAGCAGCCTGCAGTGCTAAATCCTTATTCCTGGAAGGTACTTGTGCTCTGCATAGTGTAGAGCGCTATGGCTTTCTAAATATATATAAAATAAACATATCTATATGTATGTAAGTATATTTTTTTTTTCTTGTGGAGGGAACAAACTTTTTTTTACAGCTGCACTTCTGTAGGGGCTTTGCCTGATCACCTTATCTGTACTGAGTTTTTAATTCTGGTTTGTATGTCAACATATGGAAACCTACAATAGTTCTCTGGAGAAGATAGTTCAGTTGTATTAGGATTTGAGTATTCTCTGGCATATATTTTTGACCTTTTTTCATAGTTTGAAGTCTCTTTCTTTATGCTTGACAGTTAAATTATTGTTAAACTATAGTTATCTGACTGTATTCCTCATAGTTAACTACTATATTACTGATAGCTATAGCTGTCAGTTAAAGGGATGTGTCTGATGGCACGCAGAGTACTCTAAATGAACAACTCCAGTAATAAACCTATTGAAGAGGCTTTGGCAAGTGGAGTCTTTAGGATGGTGTGGATAGTGCAGGACTTGTCTCTGTGGCCTGTGCCTTGCAGAAAGGCAAAGCCCGCGTCGTGGCACTGCACATACTTTGTTCCACCAGATATGGCTGCCTCACTGCACCCCTCCTTCTCAGTTCTGCAGCTGTTTTAGCCAGGACTCCTTCCCATCTGCAGCTGCTTTCCTGGGAAGCTGGGTCACGGAGTGGTGGGGAGAAGAGCTCACCTCTGAGGGAAAAGAATAAACTAGCAGTATGAAACTTTGCAGTTTGCCCTTGGTCTGCCAGCTGCTTCCTTCTGGCTGGCTCATACTTCCCTTGTGAACTGAGGGAGGATCCTTCAGGTTGGGGGCAGTTGCTAAACGGACTGAACGTCTGGTTGCAGAGATCTGTCTTTGTGGATGTTTGTGAGGAAGAGTTTAGGCCCATGCTCCAAAAAACTAGTTTAATCAGAAATAGTTAAAAACACAACCATATAATGTTGATCTCCTATGCTTTGCATTATTCTTGCTCTGTCTCTACCTCTCTTGGTTTATTAACATGAGAGCTGGGGAAAAGGAAAGAGTTGTCTTAAATATGACTTTTATGATATTTTTGTATTGCTTTTCTTTAAGTACATGGAATAGCTAAAACTTTTCTGCTGTTTTAAAGTATCTACATCTACAATTCACAAATTTTTAAAAGATAAGAAACTAACACTGTCAAGACAAAATATGACAGATAAAAGTAGATGGAACAGTCACTGAAGAAGGAAATGCTGTAATGTGTAGTTACTGTCAAACCTATTTGTAGCTTTAATAACCTGTTTTATGTATGCATTTGTAAGGCATTTCACAAATAAATTATGAAAACTGTCATTTTAGAAGTAGCTACTTGATATATATTCTTAAATTCTTTTTGTCCTTAGCTTTTCAGCTTTTTTTATTGGATAATCTGTTACAAAAAAGCAGTGCTATCAATTGTAAAATGCTAATGTTTCTACTTCATTTTTAGGAGCATATGCAGGAAGAACCCAAAGAAAGAAGCCAAATGTTGTGACAATTTAAGACGACAGCACTCACTGGGATAAAAAGGCTATTTTTTAATGATGGTATTCTCAACGTTGATTCAAATATTGCATCTCCTATACATACACACACACACACACACACATATATATATATATATATATATATATGACAAGTATACACTTTATTTAACAGTTCCAGCTAATGACACGTTAATACAATCATACTGAAATAATGAAGGACTACAAAGCTCTAATACTTGTGAAAAATTGCATGGTAAAACCTATTATGTATTCACACTGCTGTGCACACATAACATTCATAACGTTATGCTATTTAAAGAAGACCATAGGGCAACATTAACTTAATTTGTTACTTCTTTACACTTCTCTAATTCTTCTATCTGTCATGTGCTTTTTGTATTACTTAAAATTGCAATTTCTGTGTATGGCTGCTGCCATAAATAAGGGGTGTGTGTGTGTGTATGTATATATTCAGTTTTATACCATAAAATGGGAGCAGTTTAAATAAGGGGGAAAAAATAATTGTAGCAAAACAGAGCTCTTTCCATCAGTGAATTTGTAAGCAGCCTTTCTGAATGTACTTTATATATGTATGTGCTTACCTCAATTCAATTACTAATTGCCTATATTTGTTGTGTATTTCTGCTGATTTGGACAGACATGGACCAAATTAACTGCTGGACAGACTTTTGATGACTGTACTAAAGTTGCACATTTATACATGTGGTAGATCAAAACACTGTGCCAGAAGAAGCCTAGGATGTTTTTTTTTCCTTGTTGTCTACTCCATTTTCTTATGGAAATAATTTTTGGTCAAGATGGAGAGAGGCATAAATTCTACAAAAGTTTGAGAAGGCAAGATTTCAATGGTTTTACCAATTCAGATTTATAAATTCTTTGTCCATAGTAATAATTCACATATGTGATGTACTGTTCATGACAGTCACAATTTTTCTGAACAGTTTCTCTTCTACCATGAACTAACAGGTCCTTGTACAGAAATCATGTTTCCTGATTTCAGGATAAAAGCAAAAAACAAAACCCAGCAAAAAAACCTCACATTTCCAAAAATCTAACACTAAAAGATCATGCTCATATTTTGCCTTGGTCTTTCTACTCATGGATATAAACCTTCAATTTGAGGGGAGCAGAATTCTGTAACTTCTATCTTTTAATGAACTCCTAGAGACAGGCTGTTAACATTTGAAGTCAAGTAGAGAAAAGATTGACTGTATAAGTCTTTGCAGTGCTTACTGCTTTGCTCTGTAACAGTAGTACTCTAAAGAAAGGTTTGCCTAAATGTGAAATAGGTTGTATTTTGTTGTTTTTCCACTATAAATACAGCATGACACCCTATCTTCAGAGGCTTTTTAACAAGTTGACACTGGTATAAGGGAAATAAGACTGACCAAAAATTTAATTGTGTTAAATAATCTTAACATGAAAGAGGAACATTAACAGGAGGATGAAGGCAATATCTTCAGGGGAAGCAATGAATGAATGGGCTTGCTTGCGCAACTATTTCTGATGATCATCTACAAATAAGTCTGTCCCCTGTTGCTAGTTACATTGTTAAAAACAAATGTTTCATACCATGCAATATGTTACCTCAATTGTGTACTTGGAAAAAAGCAAAAATAATGCTTAAACACCTTGGAGATTGACACTGCTCAGTGGCTCTTTACTGCGGCTTTTTTTGAAGGCTTTGGGGTGGTTCACCCAGTGCTGTAAATTAAGAATTTACACCAGTGGAGGACATGCCTCCTTCATTTAAATGCTACGGTCATTTAAAATTTCCACTGTAATACAAAAAATGTCTGAGACAAGCTTTCTGCTTTCCTGTAGTCATCAAAGGTCTCAGAGTCCTCAACTTTCCTGTGTTTGCATACTCTAGAAATGTAAGTAGAAAACATTTCAAGAGGAAAAAAGTTAAAATGACAAGTGTAACCTGTTCTCACAGGTTATAAAACTTCAGAGTGCAATTTAGTTTGCTGTTGATATATCATTGTTAACGATTGATGTTTTTAAAAGATGTTTTATGTGCTGTATTAATTATTAGCATAGGTAATATGTTGACGTAAAAGTAGGTTTAGTTTAAATGTTAGTAAAAATGAATGCTTACCTTCTGTTTGGGTTTGTCATCTAAACCTCTTTTACTTCAAGAATGTTTCCAATGTGTATAATAAAACATTGTAGCACAATTTTTTTTTTTTTTACGTTTTATGCAGCCTTTTTCTTGACAAGTGCCAGAATGTGTTTTTGTACTTGATATATTTTGTATTTATACATATTTAATTTTAACTCACTCCTTATTTTGTGTGGAATGTAATATCATTATAAAAGTGTATTTATTTTTGTACTTTCTTTCATTTTCACCAGTCTTGCTTTTTACATAAATATACTGCATAATAAACTTTTAATCTTTAAAAGTTGCTTTTTTTTCCCTTTTTCTGAATTGAAAAAAATCACCTGAAGTAAAATTAGGAAAAGGCAACCTTAGGATGTGTGGCCTTCCACATCACAACTAATTGTGATTTTTAATGGTTAATATGTGTTGTTAAGCAATGACACTTCCCTACTTCCCACAGCCTGTTCTGGGTGTGTTTGGAAATTCAGGTTTGGCTTCTAACAATACATTTATCAGTCTCAGAAATTTCTTACAGAATTTTCAGCTTATTGTTCTTTTACTACATATTTTGTGCTTGTTTCAAAGTCAGAAACAAACGTTCTGTAGTTATCTGGGATTTACAGTGTATTTAAGAATCCTAGATGAATTGTTTGTGCTGTAAATTCACACTGTTTAAGAATTTTGGGGGGATAGGTTTGCAGATGCCTGAATAAAACTTGAAGTACTGGGGCGAGGTTCGCTGGTCGCCGGGCCGGGCCGGGGCTCCCCGGAGGGGGCTGCGTGGGGGCGGCCGCTGTCCCCGCTGCCCCTTTTGCGGTGTGCGCTTGGGGTTTCTGTTCTCTCTTGCACCACCTGGTCCCGTATCGCCCTGACCTGCCGCTCTCCGGCTGGGCCCAGGGTGCCTCATTTTCGATGAATTTGTGCTTTCGATGCAGAAGTCTCTAGTTTTGCCTTACGGGGCCAGGCATTGCCCTTTAGTTGATAGGACACTTTGGCTGTTGTAAAATTGTGCAGTGAGATTACTGAAAGGTACCGCTTCCAATTTTTATGATTAACGCGATTAAAAATCGAGCGGACTCGGTACTTCTGGCCGCACAGGCTGACCAAACCGTCGGTCCCGAGGCAGTCCGGGGTTACCGCCCAGCACAGCGTGGATCCCTTTACGAGAGACCCGGAAAATAACAAGAAAAGGTCTTCCCGGCTGGAAAGGAGCTCTGCGGCGGGGCGGGGCGGGGCGGGGCGGGGAGATGGCGGCGGGAGGCTGAGCCGCGGGAGGCTGAGCCGCGCGCGGCGTCACGTGACGGCCCGCCAAGATGGCTGCCTTCCCCTGGTGAGCCCGCCGGGCCGGGGCTGAGCCTCCTCCGGCCGCCCGAGGCGCCGGGCAGGAGGGAGGGCCGGGCCGGGCCGGGCCGGGCCGGGCCGGGACTCCCCGGAGGGGGCTGTGTGGGGGCGGCCGTTGTCCCCGGCGCCTCTCGCAGGGCCGCGGCGGCCGGGGCCTTCCCCCGGGCGGCGCGGGGAGGGCCCGGGCCTCGGGGCGGGGGCGGCGGGGTCCCCCTGGGGCGCCCGGGTCCCCCTGGGGCTCCCTCCCGCGCGGCAGCCGCCGGGGTCCGCAGCGGCGCCTCCGCCTTGCGCGCGCCTCCGTGACGGGGGGCGGCGCCGGCCCGCTCGAGGGAGCAACGGCCTCGCTCGGGCGGCTCGCGGCGGGCGCTGCGGGGCCGCGGCAGGGCCCTTGGTTCGCCCCTCGCTTCTGGCCCTCCGGTGACCTGCCGGCAGAGCCGAAGCTTCCGCTGTGTTGAGTTCAAACGTGCTGGCAGCAGCCGAGCTTTGGTTCGTTGTCTTTCGCGACCTCGTTGGACGTGGCCTGAAGGCACGGTGTCTGCGGGCTACAGGCTGCAGGGGTGGTCGCCGCTTCCAGCGGTGTGAAATGTTGCTGCGGGAAAAGGCAGCGTGCGGCTGAGGAGGCCGCGGTGTGAAGAAAGCCGAACGCGATACGCGGTCAGGTGTTTGTGAAGGCGAGGAGGGCAGAACGGGCTTCCTCTTGGCCGGAGTGAAGGAAAACGCGTCCATGGCGCTCTCCAGGCTTCACGTTTGTTTACAAATGAACGATAGTCTGTTCTTGGAAGACTTGCTTTCCTGAGCCTGGTGCTCCTTGAACGCATTAAATCTATCCAACTTCCAGATTTGGGTGTGCTGTGACCCAGGGTGCTCTAGCAATCCAATCTGATGCAGAACCGAAAAAAGTAATATGCAGCACTTGGAGCTGGATTACCAAAAAGATTTCCCTATATGTATTTTGTCATGCTGAAGATCATTTGGTTCACTCCTTCAGGCTATTTAATGTGTGAGCAAACTGTTCAATAAAAAGCAGAAGTAATTTGTGGCTTTAAAAGGTTCATTGTTAATGAACTGTGTGTTTTATAACAATGCCAAAGCTATGCTCTTTCAAATAGATTCTCTGGGGTGCTAAATACTTTGAAACCTGAAATTGTGTAACTAAGAAACTTTGAAGGTGTAAGACAGGTCTAGCACTTATGCTAGTTCTCTGCTGGATGTTTGGACACCTAACTGTCACTGTTTATTTTGAGGGCAGTAATGTGGATGTGATATCTGTGTCTGCTTAGCGACCTTGCTGAAACTGGAAGGTTTGTGGCTGCAATGTTGGAATTTTAGCAGTACCAAAATATAATTAAAAAACTAAGAACTGCAGTCATGAGGCTGACAAATAGGTTTTTGTGTAGTGCAGCAGCTAGATAGCAGGATGCTAATAAGGAGGTATGGTACTATTACTGTTGTAGTAGTGGCCATGGTAGAAATAATTGAATGCATGCTTCTCCTCTAATTTGGAGGATATTGTCATGCTATAGGGTTGAGGAGATCACTAGCTATTTTTAAGCATTGTTGGATACTAATTTTAAAATGCCATTTTTCAGATTATTTTTCTTTAGACTCATTAGTTTACATATGAGAAAAAAATAAATAACACTTGTCTGCACTGAATAAAAGGAGCTTGCATTAACATTTAATATTAAAATTAAGAAAATGATTGATTTAAAATTTTATTAGAGTAGAAAAAAATCACAGTCTGTTTTAAATTAAAATGAACAGATTTATATGTAATTTAAAACTTAGGGCTGGAATTCATTTTTGTAATAGCTTTTCTTCATCACGCTCTAGAGATTTAGCTTGGGTTTATGTTTAAAATTCCAACAATCATCAGTATATTTACTTATAACATGTACTTCATGGTGTTATCAATACCGATATACATCTAGTCTTGTAAAGAGAGGCTGTTGCAGTGTACGTTTTGCTGTTTGTGCTACTCGTAGGCTTTTGTAAGTCCTTGCTTTAGAATAAATGCTGGTGCTGGGTGGTACCGTGAAGGTGTCGCACGGCTGCAAGGCGAGGGGTGGTGTGGAGCCCAGGCTGGGCTCCTCTGCTGCCCAGACACGTGCTTGTGCGCGGGACTGGGCGCGCGGGGAGGCCCCTGGGTCCGTAGTCTGGGCTGGGTGCTGAGAGTTTGCCGAAAGTCAGGGGGCAGGAGGAAGTAAGAGCAGTCCTGGGAACAAAATCTTTAGACAGGAGGAGAGGAGAAGGTTGGCAGTGTGGCAAGTGCTGAAGACATTGCAGCAGACCTCATGGAGTGGTGCCCAGTGTTGCCTTAGATTATAATTAGAATGTAATTAATTTGGGGCTGGGAACAGTATGCCAAGTGTGAGCTCTCAGTAACATCTTTCTTTGCTGTTTGGAAATGTCTGTAAAGGAGAAGTATGCAAAGGCTGACAGAAATGTAACTCCAACAGGGTAATAGAAATGTTATAATTAGGAAGCCAGAAAGAGTTTTTCTGAAAGATTTTTTTTCATCCAAATGTTAATTACCCATGAAGCAAGTGAACAAGGAGAATCATTGAAGCATGGGACAATAGTAAATTAAAGGGAATATTCATGTATAAAGAAAAGGAACTGGATTAAGAAAACAAAAGGAGCAAGCTTGTGGGTTTCACTGGGCTCTGTCTCAGGAGGTGTCACAGCTTCCCCTTGGAGCAGCGCGGCGGTGACTTTCTGTTCCAGCTTCCTTGCAGCGCTGCAGTAGCTACTATGCCAGAAAGGCTTTCTAGAAAAATTACAATTAGGTAGTTCGATTTCATTTAATGACACACTTAATTTTCATAGGAAAGGCAAGGCTTTTATAGAAGGACTTATCCACTATGCCAGTTACGAGTACTAATAGTTTTTTTCTCTTATCATTCTGCAACTTTCATTAAGGATACAGTGAACAGCTGAACATAGATTCCCCAGGAAAGAGCTTTGTAGCTACACAAATTAATCTGTGCAATCTCTTATTTTATGTGTGCGTGATAACTTTGATTTCTTCCCTTGTGTTTTCACACTGACTATTCGGTTTAAAAGATGTGTTTTAATACATTGGTATGCTTGGTTAAATTGCCCTGTTGATGTTCAATGGAATGGAAGAGAATTCAGCTGCAGATGTAGTGTACAATTCCATGTCTGCCAGTAAATTTTTTTTCAATTTTGGTTTACATATCTCTCAAAAATGAGAGAAATTTTAGTCTATACATTGACTTATTTTCCAACATGCATTTTTTTCTGTAAATATACCTGCATCTATATAGACATAGGGCGTGTGTTTCTCCATTCGCAAATACATGATAATTTATATGCATATAAACTTTGCCTTTACTCTTGTTTTTTAAGGCATGCAAGATCAAGAAACTATGTTTCAGAATCTGAAGTGTACAAACTGGAATCTGTACCCTTGGATTTTGGTGACTACCATCCACTAAAACCCATTACAGTAAGTTTTTTTTGTTGCTCTTAGAAAATGAATGTGAATTGAAAATGATTGTGTGCCTCTTCTTACTTCTGTTCCTTTAAAATAAAAAGGTTTTGAAGTTGTTGTTGGTACTAGTGAAGTTGTTTTCTATGTTAGTGGCCTGTTGTTTTTGAAATATCAAGGTTTTATTTTGTGTTGTTTGTCCTTTGCAGAACTTTGCTGGTGATGTTATATGCCAAAAATGATTTGTTTCTGACTAATACAGCATCCCATACTTGTGGTGTTTCTTATTTGTGCTAAGTGCTGAATAATGGATAAGTTTAAAATCTAATTGTTGGATTACAAGTAACCTGCATAACTGCTTGGTGTAAGATTTGGTTTTGGATTAACTTCCAGTCAGCTGTATGCTTTAAAACATTTACTTTACTCTGATGTTTGAGAGGCTTTTAAAAATGGCTCCGGCTTCAAAGAGACGATAGTTGTACACCAGTGAATGATAAATGGACAGCAGCTTCTACCGGGGCTGGTCAGCAGGGAGATAAGATGGAGTCCTTAAGAATGGATTTGCTGTTCCAGGCTTGAGTATTGTGAAAGAGAAGTAAAGATGAGACTGGGAGAAGAAATCAAACAGCAAAAAAGAGGTTGGAGGACAGGGAGAAAATCAATAAAATAAATTGAAATGGTTATACTTACAATTCTGTAGAATCAGAAGTTAAAAAAGTTATTGAAATTCTGGTGAAGCCTCCAGCTTTGAGAGGAAAAGAGGTGCTTCTCTTTAAATGCTAATGCTGATTCTAAAGTGTTTCTTGTAGATGGGTCCTTGCTTTTACTGAAATAGCGCAATTTATGTAGTGCATAGCCTGATGACTTATTAAAGGAAATGAGGGAAAAAGAAACCCTTTTTATTTAATTATTTTAAATTCTTCTTCCAGGTTACTGAATCAAAGACCAAGAAAATGAGCCGGAAAGGAAGTACTTCTTCTACCTCCTCTTCTTCTTCTAGTTCTATGATGGATCCACTGAGCAGTGTGTTGGATGGTACCGATCCCTTGTCATTATTTGCAGCAGCTGCAGATCCAGTGACTACTACTTCTACCATGGTAATACTGGAGGGCCATTAACTAAAAAAAACCCACCACCCAACAACAACAAAAAACCCACAAAACCAACATGGGTAAAATATATTTGTCTCACCAGCTTAAAGATTAATACAAGATTCATAAATTTGATTAATTTAAAGACAATATTATTTTATACAATAGAATAAAGCATTTCCATTTACCTTTTTTATTTTGCCATATTCTTGTTTAAGTATGGACTTTTTATAGTGTTGTAGCTTGTGGAAGGACCAGTAAACACTTGAAACATCCCGACTCTTAAAATTGACCTATATCAGCCTTCTCCTTTTTTTCCAGATTTGTATTTAACATGTGCGCTCATACTTTCCTCATAGGATAGCACACGAAAGAAACGTGATAAAGATGACAG